>NW_026870973.1:319642-639285 GCF_033118175.1 Dama dama
CCCTGCTGGGTCCTGCCCCTGGCCTGTGGGGCCTCTGAGCACAACCGGCCCTCTCCCACTGGAAGACCTCCCCGGCTGCCTCCAAAGGCCGTTTTGCACGCACTCCCGCCCACTGTTCGCACCAAGCGCGCACAATGCTCCCATCCCGGGAGAAAAGCGCTTCGGGGTGGTGCTCTCTCCGGGCCCTTGACCCTGAGACTGGGGGCCAGGCAGGGGATCCACAGTCCCAGGCCAAGGCACAACAACATGCACACGTCTGTTCCTGCCCCCTCCACCGGCAGAGAGCTGGGGGGAGCCAGAGTCTGTCAGGCAGCTGCTGGGCTGGCCGCCTGTGTGGGAAGGGGCAGAGCCGACCTAGGGGCAAGTTGGGCCTCTTGCTCTCCCTGCTGCCCTGAGGCTGCTGGGCCAAAGAGGTCTTGGGCATCCAGCCCCTTGCTGGTCCCTTCCCTCTGACGAGGCCCTCTGAGCTCCAGCACCTTGCAGTGTGGAGACAGCCCCTGCCAGCAACCTCCTCTCCAAGGAGGCCTCAACCGAGGCCTAGGCACAGGGGAAAGGCACCAGCGGGGATGAGCCAGTGGAGGCGCACGGGCATATCAGGACCCAGGCCCTGCAGCCTGCCCCTTGGTGGGGCAGTACCCCCGGAGGCCAGGAAGGTCTGGGCAAGGCTGGCCAGGGGCAGGGTCCCTGCTGGGTCCTGCCCCTGGCCTGTGGGGCCTCTGAGCACAACCGGCCCTCTCCCACTGGAAGACCTCCCCGGCTGCCTCCAAAGGCGGGTTTGCCAACACTCCCGCCCGCTGTTCCCGCCAGGCACGCACAACGCTCCCAAGGCCAGGAGAAAAGCGCTTCGGGGTGTTGCTCTCTCCGGGCCCTTGCCCCTGAGCCTGGGGTCCAGGCAGTGGGTCCACACTCCCAGACCAAGGCAGAACCACATGCACACGTCTGTTCCTGACCCCTGCACCGGCAGAGAGCTCGGGGGAGCCAGAGTCTGTCAGGCAGCTGCTGGGTTGGCTGCCTGTGTGGGAAGGGGCAGAGCCGACCTAGGGGCAAGTTGGGCCTCTTGCTCTCCCTGCTGCCCTGAGGCTGCTGGGCCAAAGAGGTCTTGGGCATCCAGCCCCTTGCTGGTCCCTTCCCGCTGACGAGGCCCTCTGAGCTCCAGCACCTTGCAGTGTGGAGACAGCCCCTGCCAGCAACCTCCTCTCCAAAGAGGCCTCAACCGAGGCCTAGGCCCAGGGGAAAGGCACCAGCGGGGATGAGCCTGGGGAGGCGCCCGGGCATCTCTGGACCCAGGCCCCGCAGCCTGCCCCTTAGTGGGGCAGTACCCCCGGAGGCCAGGAAGGTCTGGGCAAGGCTGGCCAGGGGCAGGGGCCCTGCTTCGTCCTGCCCCTGGCCTGTGGGGCCTCTGAGCACAACCGGCCCTCTCCCACTGGAAGACCTCCCCGGCTGCCTTCAAGGCCGGTTTGCAAGCGCTCCCGCCCACTGTTCCCAGCAGGCGTGCACAATGCTCCCAAGCCCGGGAGAAAAGCGCTTCAGGGTGGTGCTCTCTCCGGGCCCTTGCCCCTGAGCCTGGGGGCAAGGCAGGGTGTCCACACTCCCAGGACAAGGCAGAACCACATGCACACGTCTGATCTGCCCCCTGCACCGGCACAGAGCTCGGGGGAGCCAGAGTCTGTCAGGCAGCTGCTGGGCTGGCCGCCTGTGTGGGAAGGGGCAGAGCCGACCTAGGGGCAAGTTGGGCCTCTTGCTCTCCCTGCTGCCCTGAGGCTGCTGGGCCAAAGAGGTCTTGGGCATCCAGCCCCTTGCTGGTCCCTTCCCTCTGACGAGGCCCTCTGAGCTCCAGCACCTTGCAGTGTGGAGACAGCCCCTGCCAGCAACCTCCTCTCCAAGGAGGCCTCAACCGAGGCCTAGGCCCAGGGGAAAGGCACCAGCGGGGATGAGCCTGGGGAGGCGCCCGGGCATGTCTGGACCCAGTCCCCGCAGCCTGCCCCTTGGTGGGGCAGTACCCCCGGAGGCCAGGAAGGTCTGGGCAAGGCTGCCAGGGGCAGGGACACTGCTGGGTCCTGCCCCTGGCCTGTGGGGCGTCTGAGCACAACCGGCACTCTCCCGCTGGAAGACCTCCCCGTCTGCCTCGAAAGGCCGGTTTGCAAGCACTCCCGCCCGCTGTTCCCGCCAGGCACGCACAATGCTCCCAAGCCAGGGAGAAAAGCGCTTCGGGGTGGTGGTCTCTCCGGGCCCTTGCCCCTGAGCCTGGGGGCAAGGCATGGGGAACACACTCCCAGGCCAAGGCAGAACCACATGCCCACGTCTGTTCCTGTCCCCTGCACCGGCAGAGAGCTTGGGGGAGCCAGAGTCTGTCAGGCAGCTGCTGGGTTGGCCGCCTGTGTGGGAAGGGGCAGAGCCGCCCTAGGGGCAAGTTGGGCCTCTTGCTCTCCCTGCTGCCCTGAGGCTGCTGGGCCAAAGACGTCTTGGGCATCCAGCCCCTTACTGGTCCCTTCCCTCTGACGAGGCCCTCTGAGCTCCAGCACCTTGCAGTGTGGAGACAGCCCCTGCCAGCAACCTCCTCTCCAAGGAGGCCTCAACCGAGGCCTAGGCCCAGGGGAAAGGCACCAGCGGGGATGAGCCAGGGGAGGCGCCCGAGCATGTCTGGACCCAGTCCCCGCAGCCTGCCCCTTGGTGGGGCAGTACCCCCGGAGGCCAGTAAGGTCTGGGTAAGACTGGCCAGGGGCAGGGGCCCTGCTGGGTCCTGCCCCTGGCCTGTGGGGCCTCTGAGCACAACCGGCCCTCTCCCACTGGAAGACCTCCCCGGCTGCCTCCAAAGGCCGGTTTGCAAGCGCTCCCGGTCACTGTTACCAGCAGGCGGGCACAATGCTCCTAAGCCCGGAAGAAAAGCGCTTCAGGGTGGTGCTCTCTCTGGGCCCTTGCCCCTGAGCCTGGGGGCAAGGCAGGGTATCCACACTCCCAGGCCAAGGCAGAACCACATGCACACGTCTGACCTGCCCCCTGCACCGGCAGAGAGCTCGGGGGAGCCAGAGTCTGTCAGGCAGCTGCTGGGCTGGCCGCCTGTGTGGGAAGTGGCAGAGCCGACCTAGGGGCAAGTTGGGCCTCTTGCTCTCCCTGGTGCCCTGAGGCTGCTGGGCCAAAGACGTCTTGGGCATCCAGCCCCTTACTGGTCCCTTCCCTCTGACGAGGCCCTCTGAGCTCCAGCACCTTGCAGTGTGGAGACAGCCCCTGCCAGCAACCTCCTCTCCAAGGAGGCCTCAACCGAGGCCTAGGCCCAGGGGAAAGGCACCAGCGGGGATGAGCCTAGGGAGGCGCCCGGGCATGTCTGGACCCAGTCCCCGCAGCCTGCCCCTTGGTGGGGCAGTACCCCCGGAGGCCAGGAAGGTCTGGGCAAGGCTGGCCAGGGGCAGGGGCCCTGCTGGGTCCTGCCCCTGGCCTGTGGGGCCTCTGAGCACAACCGGCCCTCTCCCACTGGAAGAACTCCCCGGCTGCCTCCAAAGGCCAGTTTGCCAACACTCCCGCCCGCTGTTCCCGCCAGGCACGCACAATGCTCCCAAGCCCGGGAGAAAAGCGCTTCGGGGTGGTGCTCTCCTCGGGCCCTTGCCCCTGAGCCTGGGGGCAAGGCAGGGTGTCCACACTCCCAGACCAAGGCAGAACCACATGCACACGTCTGTTCCTGACCCCTGCACCGGCAGAGAGCTCGGGGGAGCCAGAGTCTGTCAGGCAGCTGCTGGGCTGGCCGCCTGTGTGGGAAGGGGCAGAGCCGACCTAGGGGCAAGTTGGGCCTCTTCCTCTCCCTGCTGCCCTGAGGCTGCTGGGCCAAAGAGGTCTTGGGCATCCAGCCCCTTGCTGGTCCCTTCCCTCTGACGAGGCCCTCTGAGCTCCAGCACCTTGCAGTGTGGAGACAGCCCCTGCCAGCAACCTCCTCTCCAAGGAGGCCTCAACCGAGGCCTAGGCCCAGGGGAAAGGCACCAGCGGGGATGAGCCAGTGGAGGCGCACGGGCATGTCTGGACCCAGTCCCCGCAGCCTGCCCCTTGGCGGGGCAGTACCCCCGGAGGCCAGGAAGGTCTGGGCAAGGCTGCCAGGGGCAGGGACACTGCTGGGTCCTGCCCCTGGCCTGTGGGGCGTCTGAGCACAACCGGCACTCTCCCGCTGGAAGACCTGCCCGGTCGCCTCCAAAGGCCGGTTAACAAGCGCTCCCGCCCACTGTTCCCAGCAGGCGTGCACAATGCTCCCAAGCCCGGGAGAAAAGCGCTTCGGGGTGGTGCTCTCTCCGGGCCCTTGCCCCTGAGCCTGGGGGCAAGGCAGGGTGTCCACACTCCCAGGCCAAGGCAGAACCACATGCACACGTCTGATCTGCCCGCTGCACCGGCAGAGAGCTCGGGGGAGCCAGAGTCTGTCAGGCAGCTGCTGGGCTGGCCGCCTGTGTGGGAAGGGGCAGAGCCGACCTAGGGGCAAGTTGGGCCTCTTGCTCTCCCTGCTGCCCTGAGGCTGCTGGGCCAAAGAGGTCTTGGGCATCCAGCCCCTTGCTTGTCCCTTCCCTCTGACGAGGCCCTCTGAGCTCCAGCACCTTGCAGTGTGGAGACAGCCCCTGCCAGCAATCTCCTCTCCAAGGAGGCCTCAACCGAGGCCTAGGCCCAGGGAAAAGGCACCAGCGGGGTTGAGCCAGGGGAGGCGCCCGGGCATGTCTGGACCCTGTCCCCGCAGCCTGCCCCTTGGTGGGGCAGTACCCCCGGAGGCCAGGAAGGTCTGGGCAAGGCTGGCCAGGGGCAGGGGCCCTGCTGGGTCCTGCCCCTGGCCTGTGGGGCCTCTGAGCACAACCGGCCCTTGCCCACTGGAAGACCTCCCCGGCTGCCTCCAAAGGCCGGTTTGCAAGCACTCCCGCCCACTGTTCCCGCCAGGCGCGCACAATGCTCCCAAGCCCGGGAGAAAAGCGCTTCGGGGTGGTGGTCTCTCCGGGCCCCTGCCCCTGAGCCTGGGGGCCAGGCAGGGGATCCACTGTCCCAGGCCAAGGCAGAACCACATGCACACGTCTGTTCCTGCCCCCTCCACCGGCAGAGAGCTGGGGGGAGCCAGAGTCTGTCAGGCAGCTGCTGGGCTGGCCGCCTGAGTGGGAAGGGGCAGAGCCGACCTAGGGGCAAGTTGGGCCTCTTGCTCTCCCTGCTGCCCTGAGGCTGCTGGGCCAAAGACGTCTTGGGCATCCAGCCCCTTGCTGGTCCCTTCCCTCTGACGAGGCCCTCTGAGCTCCAGCACCTTGCAGTGTGGAGACAGCCCCTGCCAGCAACCTCTTCTCCAAGGAGGCCTCAACCGAGGCCTAGGCCCAGGGGAAAGGCACCAGCGGGGATGAGCCAGTGGAGGCGCATGGGCATGTCTGGACCCAGTCCCTGCAGCCTGCCCCTTGGTGGGGCAGTACCCCCGGAGGCCAGGAAGGTCTGGGCAAGGCTGGCCAGGGGCAGGGGCCCTGCTGGGTCCTGCCCCTGGCCTGTGGGGCCTCTGAGCACAACCGGCCCTCTCCCACTGGAAGACCTCCCCGGCTGCCTCCAAAGGCCGGTTTGCCAACACTCCCGCCCGCTGTTCCCGCCAGGCACGCACAATTCTCCCAAGACCGGGGGAAAAGCGCTTCAGGGTGTTGCCCTCTCCGGGCCCTTGCCCCTGAGCCTGGGGTCCAGGCAGTGGGTCCACACTCCCAGACCAAGGCAGAACCACATGCACACGTCTGTTCCTGACCCCTGCACCGGCAGAGAGCTCGGGGGAGCCAGAGTCTGTCAGGCAGCTGCTGGGTTGGCTGCCTGTGTGGGAAGGGGCAGAGCCGACCTAGGGGCAAGTTGGGCCTCTTCCTCTCCCTGCTGCCCTGAGGCTGCTGGGCCAAAGACGTCTTGGGCATCCAGCCCCTTACTGGTCCCTTCCCTCTGACGAGGCCCTCTGAGCTCCAGCACCTTGCAGTGTGGAGACAGCCCCTGCCAGCAACCTCCTCTCCAAGGAGGCCTCAACCGAGGCCTAGGCCCAGGGGAAAGGCACCAGCGGGGATGAGCCAGTGGAGGCGCAAGGGCATGTCTGGACCCAGTCCCCGCAGCCTGCCCCTTGGTGGGGCAGTACCCCGGGAGGCCAGGAAGGTCTGGGCAAGGCTGCGAGGGGCAGGGGCCCTGCTGGGTCGTGCCCCTGGCCTGTGGGGCGTCTGAGCACAACCGGCACTCTCCCGCTGGAAGACCTCCCCGTCTGCCTCCAAAGGCCGGTTTGCAAGCACTCCCGCCCGCTGTTCCCGCCAGGCAGGCACAATGCTCCCAAGCCGGGGAGAAAAGCGCTTCGGGGTGGTGCTCTCCTCGGGCCCTTGCCCCTGAGCCTGGGGGCCAGGCAGTTGGAACACACTCCCAGGCCAAGGCAGAACGACATGCACACGTCTGTTCCTGCCCCCTACACCGGCAGAGAGCTCGGGGGAGCCAGAGACTGCCAGGCTGCTGCTGGGCTGGCTGCCTGTGTGGGACGGGGCAGAGCCGACCTAGGGGCAAGTTGGGCCTCTTGCTCTCCCTGCTGCCCTGAGGCTGCTGGGTCAAAGAGGTCTTGGGCATCCAGCCCTTTGCTGGTCCCTTCCCTCTGACGAGGCCCTCTGAGCTCCAGCACCTTGCAGTGTGGAGACAGCCCCTGCCAGCAACCTCCTCTCCAAAGAGGCCTCAACCGAGGCCTACGCCCAGGGGAAAAGCACCAGCGGGGATGATCCTGGGGAGGCGCACGGACATGTCTGGACCCAGTCCCCGCAGCCTGCCCCTTGGTGGGGCAGTACCCCCGGAGGCCAGGAAGGTCTGGGCAAGGCTGGCCAGGGGCAGGGGCCCTGCTGGGTCCTGCCCCTGGCCTGTGAGGCCTCTGAGCACAACCGGCCCTCTCCCACTGGAAGACCTCCCCAGCTGCCTCCAAAGTCCTGTTTGCAAACACTCCCGCCCGCTGTTCACGCCAGGCTCGCACAATGCTCCCAAGCCCGGGAGAAAAGCGCTTCGGGGTGGTGCTCTCTCCGGGCCCTTGCCCCTGAGCCTGGGGGCCAGGCAGTGGGTCCACACTCCCAGACCAAGGCAGAACCACATGCACACGTCTGTTCCTGACCCCTGCACCGGCAGAGAGCTCGGGGGAGCCAGAGTCTGTCAGGCAGCTGCTGGGCTGGCCGCCTGTGTGGGAAGGGGCAGAGCCGACCTAGGGGCAAGTTGGGCCTCTTCCTCTCCCTGCTGCCCTGAGGCTGCTGGGCCAAAGAGGTCTTGGGCATCCAGCCCCTTGCTGGTCCCTTCCCTCTGACGAGGCCCTCTGAGCTCCAGCACCTTGCAGTGTGGAGACAGCCCCTGCCAGCAACCTCCTCTCCAATGAGGCCTCAACCGAGGCCTAGGCCCAGGGGAAAGGCACCAGCGGGGATGAGCCTGGGGAGGCGCCCGGGCATGTCTGGACCCAGTCCCCGCAGCCTGCCCCTTGGTGGGGCAGTACCCCCGGAGGCCAGGAAGGTCTGTGCAAGGCTGCCAGGGGCAGGGACAGCGCTGGGTCCTGCCCCTGGCCTGTGGGACGTCTGAGCACAACCGGCACTCTCCCGCTGGAAGACCTCCCCGTCTGCCTCCAAAGGCCGGTTTGCAAGCACTCCCGCCCGCTGTTCCCGCCAGGCACGCACAATGCTCCCAAGCCCGGGAGAAAAGCGCTTCGGGGTGGTGCTCTCTCCGGGCCCTTGCCCCTAAGCCTGCGGGCCAGGCAGGGGGAACACACTCCCAGGCCAAGACAGAACGACATGAACACGTCTGTTCCTGCCCCCTACACCGGCAGAGAGCTCGGGGGAGCCAGAGTCTCTCAGGCAGGTGCTGGGCTGGCGGCCTGTGTGGGAAGGGGCAGAGCCGACCTAGGGGCAAGTTGGGCCTCTTGCTCTCCCTGCTGCCCTGAGGCTGCTGGGCCAAAGACGTCTTGGGCATCCAGCCCTTTGCTGGTCCCTTCCCTCTGACGAGGCCCTCTGAGCTCCAGCACCTTGCAGTGTGGAGACAGCACCTGCCAGCAATCTCCTCTCCAAGGAGGCCTCAACCGAGGCCTAGGCCCAGGGGAAAGGCACCAGCGGGGATGAGCCTGGGGAGGCGCCCGGGCATGTCTGGACCCAGTCCCCGCAGCCTGCCCCTTGGTGGGGCAGTACCACTGGAGGCCAGGAAGGTCTGGGCAAGGCTGACCAGGGGCAGGGGACCTGCTGGGTCCTGCCCCTGGCCTGTGGGGCCTCTGAGCACAACCGGCCCTCTCCCACTGGAAGACCTCCCCGGCTGCCTCCAAAGGCCGTTTTGCACGCACTCCCGCCCACTCTTCCCACCAAGCGCGCACAATGCTCCCAAGCCCGGGAGAAAAGCGCTTCGGGGTGGTGCTCTCTCCGGGCCCTTGCCCCTGAGACTGGGGGCCAGGCAGGGGGTCCACACTCCCAGGCCAAGGCAGAACCACATGCACACGTCTGTTCCTGACCCCTGCACCGGCAGAGAGCTCGGGGGAGCCAGAGTCTGTCAGGCAGCTGCTGGGCTGGCCGCCTTTGTGGGAAGGGGCAGAGCCGACCTAGGTTCAAGTAGGGCTTCTTGCTCTCCCTGCTGCCCTGAGGCTGCTGGGCCAAAGAGGTCTTGGGCATCCAGCCCTTTGCTTGTCCCTTCCCTCTGACGAGGCCCTCTGAGCTCCAGCACCTTGCAGTGTGGAGACAGCCCCTGCCAGCAACCTCCTCTCCAAGGAGGCCTCAACCGAGACCTAGGACCAGGGGAAAGGCACCAGCGGGGATGAGCCTGGGGAGGCGCCCAGGCATGTCTGGACCCAGTCCCCGCAGCCTGCCCCTTGGTGGGGCAGTACCCCCGGAGGCCAGGAAGGTCTGGGAAAGGCTGGCCACGGGCAGGGGACCTGCTGGGTCCTGCCCCTGGCCTGTGGGGCCTCTGAGCACAACCGGCCCTCTCCCACTGGAAGACCTCCCCGGCTGCCTCCAAAGGCCGGTTTGCAAGCGCTCCCGGCCACTGTTACCAGCAGGCGGGCACAATGCTCCTAAGCCCGGAAGAAAAGCGCTTCAGGGTGGTGCTCTCTCTGGGCCCTTGCCCCTGAGCCTGGGGGCAAGGCAGGGTGTCCACACTCCCAGGCCAAGGCAGAACCACATGCACACGTCTGACCTGCCCCCTGCACCGGCAGAGAGCTCGGGGGAGCCAGAGTCTGTCAGGCAGCTGCTGGGCTGGCCGCCTGTGTGGGAAGTGGCAGAGCCGACCTAGGGGCAAGTTGGGCCTCTTGCTCTCCCTGCTGCCCTGAGGCTGCTGGGCCAAAGAGGTCTTGGGCATCCAGCCCCTTGCTGGTCCCTTCCCTCTGACGAGGCCCTCTGAGCTCCAGCACCTTGCAGTGTGGAGACAGCCCCTGCCAGCAACCTCCTCTCCAAGGAGGCCTCAACCGAGGCCTAGGCCCAGGGGAAAGGCACCAGCGGGGATGAGCCAGTGGAGGCGCCCGGGCATGTCTGGACCCAGTCCCCGCAGCCTGCCCCTTGGTGGGGCAGTACCCCCGGAGGCCAGGAAGGTCTGGGCAAGGCTGGCCAGGGGCAGGGGCCCTGCTGGGTCCTGCCCCTGGCCTGTGGGGCCTCTGAGCACAACCGGCCCTCTCCCACTGGAAGAACTCCCCGGCTGCCTCCAAAGGCCAGTTTGCCAACACTTCCGCCCGCTGTTCCCGCCAGGCACGCACAATGCTCCCAAGCCCGGGAGAAAAGCGCTTCGGGGTGGTGCTCTCCTCGGGCCCTTGCCCCTGAGCCTGGGGGCCAGGCAGTTGGTCCACACTCCCAGACCAAGGCAGAACCACATGCACACGTCTGTTCCTGACCCCTGCACCGGCAGAGAGCTCGGGGGAGCCAGAATCTGTCAGGCAGCTGCTGGGCTGGCCGCCTGTGTGGGAAGGGGCAGAGCCGACCTAGGGGCAAGTTGGGCCTCTTCCTCTCCCTGCTGCCCTGAGGCTGCTGGGCCAAAGAGGTCTTGGGCATCCAGCCACTTGCTGGTCCCTTCCCTCTGACGAGGCCCTCTGAGCTCCAGCACCTTGCAGTGTGGAGACAGCCCCTGCCAGCAACATCCTCTCCAAGGAGGCCTCAACCGAGGCCTAGGCCCAGGGAAAGGCACCAGCGGGGATGAGCCTGGGGAGGCGCCCGGGCATGTCTGGACCCTGTCCCCGCAGCCTGCCCCTTGGTGGGGCAGTACCCCCGGAGGCCAGGAAGGTCTGGGCAAGGCTGGCCAGGGGCAGGGGCCCTGCTGGGTCCTGCCCCTGGCCTGTGGGGCCTCTGAGCACAACCGTCCCTTGCCCACTGGAAGACCTCCCCGGCTGCCTCCAAAGGCCGGTTTGCAAGCACTCCCGCCCACTGTTCCCGCCAGGCTCGCACAATGCTCCCAAGCCCGGGAGAAAAGCGCTTCGGGGTGGTGGTCTCTCCGGGCCCCTGCCCCTGAGCCTGGGGGCCAGGCAGGGGATCCACAGTCCCAGGCCAAGGCAGAACCACATGCACACGTCTGTTCCTGCCCCCTCCACCGGCAGAGAGCTGGGGGGAGCCAGAGTCTGTCAGGCAGCTGCTGGGCTGGCCGCCTGTGTGGGAAGGGGCAGAGCCGACCTAGGGGCAAGTTGGGCCTCTTGCTCTCCCTGCTGCCCTGAGGCTGCTGGGCCAAAGAGGTCTTGGGCATCCAGCCCCTTGCTGGTCCCTTCCCTCTGACGAGGCCCTCTGAGCTCCAGCACCTTGCAGTGTGGAGACAGCCCCTGCCAGCAACCTCTTCTCCAAGGAGGCCTCAACCGAGGCCTAGGCCCAGGGGAAAGGCACCAGCGGGGATGAGCCAGTGGAGGCGCACGGGCATGTCTGGACCCAGTCCCCGCAGCCTGCCCCTTGGTGGGGCAGTACTCCCGGAGGCCAGGAAGGTCTGGGCAAGGCTGGCCAGGGGCAGGGGCCCTGCTGGGTCCTGCCCGTGGCCTGTGGGGCCTCTGAGCACAACCGGCCCTCTCCCACTGGAAGACCTCCCCGGCTGACTCCAAAGGCCGGTTTGCCAACACTCCCGCCCGCTGTTCCCGCCAGGCACGCACAATGCTCCCAAGCCCGGGAGAAAAGCGCTTCAGGGTGTTGCCCTCTCCGGGCCCTTGCCCCTGAGCCTGGGGTCCAGGCAGTGGGTCCACACTCCCAGACCAAGGCAGAACCACATGCACACGTCTGTTCCTGACCCCTGCACCGGCAGAGAGCTCGGGGGAGCCAGAGTCTGTCAGGCAGCTGCTGGGTTGGCTGCCTGTGTGGGAAGGGGCAGAGCCGACCTAGGGGCAAGTTGGGCCTCTTCCTCTCCCTGCTGCCCTGAGGCTGCTGGGCCAAAGACGTCTTGGGCATCCAGCCCCTTACTGGTCCCTTCCCTCTGACGAGGCCCTCTGAGCTCCAGCACCTTGCAGTGTGGAGACAGCCCCTGCGAGCAACCTCCTCTCCAAGGAGGCCTCAACCGAGGCCTAGGCCCAGGGGAAAGGCACCAGCGGGGATGAGCCAGTGGAGGCGCAAGGGCATGTCTGGACCCAGTCCCCGCAGCCTGCCCCTTGGAGGGGCAGTACCCCCGGAGGCCAGGAAGGTCTGTGCAAGGCTGCCAGGGGCAGGGACAGCGCTGGGTCCTGCCCCTGGCCTGTGGGACGTCTGAGCACAACCGGCACTCTCCCGCTGGAAGACCTCCCCGTCTGCCTCCAAAGGCCGGTTTGCAAGCACTCCCGCCCGCTGTTCCCGCCAGGCACGCACAATGCTCCCAAGCCCGGGAGAAAAGCGCTTCGGGGTGGTGCTCTCCTCGGGCCCTTGCCCCTGAGCCTGGGGGCCAGGCAGTTGGTCCACACTCCCAGACCAAGGCAGAACCACATGCACACGTCTGTTCCTGACCCCTGCACCGGCAGAGAGCTCGGGGGAGCGAGAATCTGTCAGGCAGCTGCTGGGCTGGCCGCCTGTGTGGGAAGGGGCAGAGCCGACCTAGGGGCAAGTTGGGCCTCTTCCTCTCCCTGCTGCCCTGAGGCTGCTGGGCCAAAGAGGTCTTGGGCATCCAGCCCCTTGCTGGTCCCTTCCCTCTGACGAGGCCCTCTGAGCTCCAGCACCTTGCAGTGTGGAGACAGCCCCTGCCAGCAACATCCTCTCCAAGGAGGCCTCAACCGAGGCCTAGGCCCAGGGGAAAGGCACCAGCGGGGATGAGCCTGGGGAGGCGCCCGGGCATGTCTGGACCCAGTCCCCGCAGCCTGCCCCTTGGTGGGGCAGTACCCCCGGAGGCCAGGAAGATCTGGGCAAGGCTGGCCAGGGGCAGGGGCCCTGCTGGGTCCTCCCCATGGCCTGTGGGGCCTCTGAGCACAACCGGCCCTCTCCCACTGGAAGACCTCCCCGGCTGCCTCCAAAGGCCAGTTTGCCAACACTCCTGCCCGCTCTTCCCGCCAGGCACGCACAATGCTCCTAAGCCCGGGAGAAAAGCGCTTCGGGGTGGTGGTCTCTCCGGGCCCTTGCCCCTGAGCCTGGGGGCCAGGCAGGGGATCCACAGTCCCAGGCCAAGGCACAACAACATGCACAGGTCTGTTCCTGCCCCCTCCACCGGCAGAGAGCTGGGGGGAGCCAGAGTCTGTCAGGCAGCTGCTGGGCTGGCCGCCTGTGTGGGAAGGGGCAGAGCCGACCTAGGGGCAAGTTGGGCCTCTTCCTCTCCCTGCTGCCCTGAGGCTGCTGGGCCAAAGAGGTCTTGGGCATCCAGCCCCTTGCTTGTCCCTTCCCTCTGACGAGGCCCTCTGAGCTCCAGCACCTTGCAGTGTGGAGACAGCCCCTGCCAGCAATCTCCTCTCCAAGGAGGCCTCAACCGAGGCCTAGGCCCAGGGAAAAGGCACCAGCGGGGTTGAGCCAGGGGAGGCGCCCGGGCATGTCTGGACCCTGTCCCCGCAGCCTGCCCCTTGGTGGGGCAGTACCCCCGGAGGCCAGGAAGGTCTGGGCAAGGCTGGCCAGGGGCAGGGGCCCTGCTGGGTCCTGCCCCTGGCCTGTGGGGCCTCTGAGCACAACCGGCCCTCTCCCACTGGAAGACCTCCCCGGCTGCCTCCAAAGGCCGGTTTGCCAACACTCCCGCCCGCTGTTCCCGCCAGGCACGCACAATGCTCCCAAGCCCGGGAGAAAAGCGCTTCAGGGTGTTGCCCTCTCCGGGCCCTTGCCCCTGAGCCTGGGGTCCAGGCAGTGGGTCCACACTCCCAGACCAAGGCAGAACCACATGCACACGTCTGTTCCTGACCCCTGCACCGGCAGAGAGCTCGGGGGAGCCAGAGTCTGTCAGGCAGCTGCTGGGTTGGCTGCCTGTGTGGGAAGGGGCAGAGCCGACCTAGGGGCAAGTTGGGCCTCTTCCTCTCCCTGCTGCCCTGAGGCTGCTGGGCCAAAGAGGTCTTGGGCATCCAGCCCCTTGCTGGTCCCTTCCCTCTGACGAGGCCCTCTGAGCTCCAGCACCTTGCAGTGTGGAGACAGCCCCTGCGAGCAACCTCCTCTCCAAGGAGGCCTCAACCGAGGCCTAGGCCCAGGGGAAAGGCACCAGCGGGGATGAGCCAGTGGAGGCGCAAGGGCATGTCTGGACCCAGTCCCCGCAGCCTGCCCCTTGGAGGGGCAGTACCCCCGGAGGCCAGGAAGGTCTGGGCAAGGCTGCGAGGGGCAGGGGCCCTGCTGGGGCGTGCCCCTGGCCTGTGGGGCGTCTGAGCACAACCGGCACTCTCCCGCTGGAAGACCTCCCCGTCTGCCTCCAAAGGCCGGTTTGCAAGCACTCCCGCCCGCTGTTCCCGCCAGGCAGGCACAATGCTCCCAAGCCCGGGAGAAAAGCGCTTCGGGGTGGTGCTCTCCTCGGGCCCTTGCCCCTGAGCCTGGGGGCCAGGCAATTGAAACACACTCCCAGGCCAAGGCAGAACGACATGCACACGTCTGTTCCTGCCCCCTACACCGGCAGAGAGCTCGGGGGAGCCAGAGACTGCCAGGCTGCTGCTGGGCTGGCTGCCTGTGTGGGACGGGGCAGAGCCGACCTAGGGGCAAGTTGGGCCTCTTGCTCTCCCTGCTGCCCTGAGGCTGCTGGGTCAAAGAGGTCTTGGGCATCCAGCCCTTTGCTGGTCCCTTCCCTCTGACGAGGCCCTCTGAGCTCCAGCACCTTGCAGTGTGGAGACAGCCCCTGCCAGCAACCTCCTCTCCAAAGAGGCCTCAACCGAGGCCTACGCCCAGGGGAAAAGCACCAGCGGGGATGATCCTGGGGAGGCGCACGGACATGTCTGGACCCAGTCCCCGCAGCCTGCCCCTTGGTGGGGCAGTACCCCCGGAGGCCAGGAAGGTCTGGGCAAGGCTGGCCAGGGGCAGGGGCCCTGCTGGGTCCTGCCCCTGGCCTGTGGGGCCTCTGAGCACAACCGGCCCTTGCCCACTGGAAGACCTCCCCGGCTGCCTCCAAAGGCCGGTTTGCAAGCACTCCCGCCCACTGTTCCCGCCAGGCGCGCACAATGCTCCCAAGCCCGGGAGAAAAGCGCTTCGGGGTGGTGGTCTCTCCGGGCCCCTGCCCCTGAGCCTGGGGGCCAGGCAGGGGATCCACAGTCCCAGTCCAAGGCAGAACCACATGCACACGTCTGTTCCTGCCCCCTCCACCGGCAGAGAGCTGGGGGGAGCCAGAGTCTGTCAGGCAGCTGCTGGGCTGGCCGCCTGTGTGGGAAGGGGCAGAGCCGACCTAGGGGCAAGTTGGGCCTCTTGCTCTCCCTGCTGCCCTGAGGCTGCTGGGCCAAAGAGGTCTTGGGCATCCAGCCCCTTGCTGGTCCCTTCCCTCTGACGAGGCCCTCTGAGCTCCAGCACCTTGCAGTGTGGAGACAGCCCCTGCCAGCAACCTCCTCTCCAAGGAGGCCTCAACCGAGGCCTAGGCCCAGGGGAAAGGCACCAGCGGGGATGAGCCAGTGGAGGCGCAAGGGCATGTCTGGACCCAGTCCCCGCAGCCTGCCCCTTGGTGGGGCAGTACCCCCGGAGGCCAGGAAGGTCTGGGCAAGGCTGCGAGGGGCAGGGGCCCTGCTGGGTCGTGCCCCTGGCCTGTGGGGCGTCTGAGAACCGGCACTCTCCCGCTGGAAGACCTCCCCGTCTGCCTCCAAAGGCCGGTTTGCAAGCACTCCCGCCCGCTGTTCCCGCCAGGCAGGCACAATGCTCCCAAGCCCGGGAGAAAAGCGCTTCGGGGTGGTGCTCTCCTCGGGCCCTTGCCCCTGAGCCTGGGGGCCAGGCAGTTGGAACACACTCCCAGGCCAAGGCAGAACGACATGCACACGTCTGTTCCTGCCCCCTACACCGGCAGAGAGCTCGGGGGAGCCAGAGACTGCCAGGCTGCTGCTGGGCTGGCTGCCTGTGTGGGACGGGGCAGAGCCGACCTAGGGGCAAGTTGGGCCTCTTGCTCTCCCTGCTGCCCTGAGGCTGCTGGGTCAAAGAGGTCTTGGGCATCCAGCCCTTTGCTGGTCCCTTCCCTCTGACGAGGCCCTCTGAGCTCCAGCACCTTGCAGTGTGGAGGCAGCCCCTGCCAGCAACCTCCTCTCCAAAGAGGCCTCAACAGAGGCCTACGCCCAGGGGAAAAGCACCAGCGGGGATGATCCTGGGGAGGCGCACGGACATGTCTGGACCCAGGCCCCGCAGCCTGCCCCTTGGTGGGGCAGTACCCCCGGAGGCCAGGAAGGTCTGGGCAAGGCTGGCCAGGGGCAGGGGCCCTGCTGGGTCCTGCCCCTGGCCTGTGGGTCCTCTGAGCACAACCGGCCCTCTCCCACTGGAAGACCTCCCCGGCTGCCTCCAAAGGCCGGTTTGCAAGCGCTCCCGGCCACTGTTACCAGCAGGCGGGCACAATGCTCCTAAGCCCGGAAGAAAAGCGCTTCAGGGTGGTGCTCTCTCTGGGCCCTTGCCCCTGAGCCTGGGGGCAAGGCAGGGTGTCCACACTCCCAGGCCAAGGCAGAACCACATGCACACGTCTGACCTGCTCCCTGCACCGGCAGAGAGCTCGGGGGAGCCAGAGTCTGTCAGGCAGCTGCTGGGCTGGCCGCCTGTGTGGGAAGTGGCAGAGCCGACCTAGGGGCAATTTGGGCCTCTTGCTCTCCCTGCTGCCCTGAGGGTGCTGGGCCAAAGAGGTCTTGGGCATCCAGCCCCTTGCTGGTCCCTTCCCTCTGACGAGGCCCTCTGAGCTCCAGCACCTTGCAGTGTGGAGACAGCCCCTGCCAGCAACCTCCTCTCCAAGGAGGCCTCAACCGAGGCCTAGGCCCAGGGGAAAGGCACCAGCGGGGATGAGCCTGGGGAGGCGCCCGGGCATGTCTGGACCCAGTCCCCGCAGCCTGCCCCTTGGTGGGGCAGTACCCCCGGAGGCCAGGAAGGTCTGGGCAAGGCTGGCCAGGGGCAGGGGCCCTGCTGGGTCCTGCCCCTGGCCTGTGGGGTCTCTGAGCACAACCGGCCCTCTCCCACTGGAAGAACTCCCCGGCTGCCTCCAAAGGACAGTTTGCCAACACTCCCGCCCGCTGTTCCCGCCAGGCACGCACAATGCTCCCAAGCCCGGGAGAAAAGCGCTTCGGGGTGGTGGTCTCTCCGGGCCCTTGCCCCTGAGCCTGGGGGCCAGGCAGGGGATCCACAGTCCCAGGCCAAGGCACAACAACATGCACACGTCTGTTCCTGCCCCCTCCACCGGCAGAGAGCTGGGGGGAGCCAGAATCTGTCAGGCAGCTGCTGGGCTGGCCGCCTGTGTGGGAAGGGGCAGAGCCGACCTAGGGGCAAGTTGGGCCTCTTGCTCTCCCTGCTGCCCTGAGGCTGCTGGGCCAAAGAGGTCTTGGGCATCCAGCCCCTTGCTGGTCCCTTCCCTCTGACGAGGCCCTCTGAGCTCCAGCACTTTGCAGTGTGGAGACAGCCCCTGCCAGCAACCTCCTCTCCAAGGAGGCCTCAACCGAGGCCTAGGCCCAGGGGAAAGGCACCAGCGGGGATGAGCCAGTGGAGGCGCACGGGCATATCAGGACCCAGTCCACGCAGCCTGCCCCTTGGTGGGGCAGTACCCCCGGAGGCCAGGAAGGTCTGGGCAAGGCTGGCCAGGGGCAGGGGCCCTGCTGGGTCCTGCCCCTGGCCTGTGGGGCCTCTGAGCACAACCGGCCCTCTCCCACTGGAAGACCTCCCCGGCTGCCTCCAAAGGCGGGTTTGCCAACACTCCCGCCCGCTGTTCCCGCCAGGCACGCACAACGCTCCCAAGGCCAGGAGAAAAGCGCTTCGGGGTGTTGCTCTCTCCGGGCCCTTGCCCCTGAGCCTGGGGTCCAGGCAGTGGGTCCACACTCCCAGACCAAGGCAGAACCACATGCACACGTCTGTTCCTGACCCCTGCACCGGCAGAGAGCTCGGGGGAGCCAGAGTCTGTCAGGCAGCTGCTGGGTTGGCTGCCTGTGTGGGAAGGGGCAGAGCCGACCTAGGGGCAAGTTGGGCCTCTTGCTCTCCCTGCTGCCCTGAGGCTGCTGGGCCAAAGAGGTCTTGGGCATCCAGCCCCTTGCTGGTCCCTTCCCTCTGACGAGGCCCTCTGAGCTCCAGCACCTTGCAGTGTGGAGACAGCCCCTGCCAGCAACCTCCTCTCCAAGGAGGCATCAACCGAGGCCTATGCCCAGGGGAAAGGCACCAGCGGGGATGAGCCTGGGGAGGTGCCCAGGCATGTCTGGACCCAGTCCCCGCAGCCTGCCCCTTGGTGGGGCAGTACCCCCGGAGGCCAGGAAGGTCTGGGCAAGGCTGGCCAGGGGCAGGGGCCCTGCTGGGTCCTGCCCCTGGCCTGTGGGGCCTCTGAGCACAACCGGCCCTCTCCCACTGGAAGAACTCCCCGGCTGACTCCAAGGGCCAGTTTGCCAACACTCCCGCCCGCTGTTCCCGCCAGGCACGCACAATGCTCCCAAGCCCGGGAGAAAAGCACTTCGGGGTGGTGCTCTCCTCGGGCCCTTGCCCCTGAGCCTGGGGGCCAGGCAGTTGGTCCACACTCCCAGACCAAGGCAGAACCACATGCACACGTCTGTTCCTGACCCCTGCACCGGCACAGAGCTCGGGGGAGCCAGAGTCTGTCAGGCAGCTGCTGGGCTGGCCGCCTGTGTGGGAAGGGGCAGAGCCGACCTAGGGGCAAGTTGGGCCTCTTGCTCTCCCTGCTGCCCTGAGGCTGCTGGGCCAAAGAGGTCTTGGGCATCCAGCCCCTTGCTGGTCCCTTCCCTCTGACGAGGCCCTCTGAGCTCTAGCACCTTGCAGTGTGGAGACAGCCCCTGCCAGCAACATCCTCTCCAAGGAGGCCTCAACCGAGGCCTAGGCCCAGGGGAAAGGCACCAGCGGGGATGAGCCTGGGGAGGCGCCGGGCATGTCTGGACCCAGTCCCCGCAGCCTGCCCCTTGGTGGGGCAGTACCCCCGGAGGCCAGGAAGATCTGGGCAAGGCTGGCCAGGGGCAGGGGCCCTGCTGGGTCCTCCCCATGGCCTGTGGGGCCTCTGAGCACAACCGGCCCTCTCCCACTGGAAGACCTCCCCGGCTGCCTCCAAAGGCCAGTTTGCCAACACTCCTGCCCGCTCTTCCCGCCAGGCACGCACAATGCTCCCAAGCCCGGGAGAAAAGCGCTTCGGGGTGGTGCTCTCTCCGGGCCCTTGCCCCTGAGCCTGTGGGCAAGGCAGGGGGAACACACTCCCAGACCAAGGCAGAAACACATGCACACGTCTGTTCCTGTCCCCTGCACCGGCAGAGAGCTCGGGGGAGCCAGAGTCTCTCAGGCAGGTGCTGGGCTGGCCGCCTGTGTGGGAAGGGGCAGAGCCGACCTAGGGGCAAGTTGGGCCTCTTGCTCTCCCTGCTGCCCTGAGGCTGCAGGGCCAAAGACGTCTTGGGCATCCAGCCCCTTACTGGTCCCTTCCCTCTGCCGAGGCCCTCTGAGCTCCAGCACCTTGCAGTGTGGAGACAGCCCCTGCCAGCAATCTCCTCTCCAAGGAGGCCTCAACCGAGGCCTAGGCCCAGGGGAAAGGCACCAGCGGGGTTGAGCCAGGGGAGGCGCCCGGACATGTCTGGACCCTGTCCCCGCAGCCTGCCCCTTGGTGGGGCAGTACCCCCGGAGGCCAGGAAGGTCTGGGCAAGGCTGGCCAGGGGCAGGGGCCCTGCTGGGTCCTGCCCCTGGCCTGTGGGGCCTCTGAGCACAACCGGCCCTCTCCCACTGGAAGACCTCCCCGGCTGCCTCCAAATTCCTGTTTGCAAGCACTCCCGCCCACTGTTCCCGCCAGGCGCGCACAATGCTCCCAAGCCCGGGAGAAAAGCGCTTCGGGGTGGTGGTCTCTCCGGGCCCTTGCCCCTGAGCCTGGGGGCCAGGCAGGGGATCCACAGTCCCAGGCCAAGGCACAACAACATGCACACGTCTGTTCCTGCCCCCTCCACCGGCAGAGAGCTGGGGGGAGCCAGAGTCTGTCAGGCAGCTGCTGGGCTGGCCGCCTGTGTGGGAAGGGGCAGAGCCGACCTAGGGGCAAGTTGGGCCTCTTGCTCTCCCTGCTGCCCTGAGGCTGCTGGGCCAAAGAGGTCTTGGGCATCCAGCCCCTTGCCGGTCCCTTCCCTCTGACGAGGCCCTCTGAGCTCCAGCACCTTGCAGTGTGGAGACAGCCCCTGCCAGCAACCTCCTCTCCAAGGAGGCCTCAACCGAGGCCTAGGCACAGGGGAAAGGCACCAGCGGGGATGAGCCAGTGGAGGCGCACGGGCATATCAGGACCCAGTCCCTGCAGCCTGCCCCTTGGTGGGGCAGTACCCCCGGAGGCCAGGAAGGTCTGGGCAAGGCTGGCCAGGGGCAGGGTCCCTGCTGGGTCCTGCCCCTGGCCTGTGGGGCCTCTGAGCACAACCGGCCCTCTCCCACTGGAAGACCTCCCCGGCTGCCTCCAAAGGCGGGTTTGCCAACACTCCCGCCCGCTGTTCCGCCAGGCACGCACAACGCTCCCAAGGCCAGGAGAAAAGCGCTTCGGGGTGTTGCTCTCTCCGGGCCCTTGCCCCTGAGCCTGGGGTCCAGGCAGTGGGTCCACACTCCCAGACCAAGGCAGAACCACATGCACACGTCTGTTCCTGACCCCTGCACCGGCAGAGAGCTCGGGGGAGCCAGAGTCTGTCAGGCAGCTGCTGGGTTGGCTGCCTGTGTTGGAAGGGGCAGAGCCGACCTAGGGGCAAGTTGGGCCTCTTGCTCTCCCTGCTGCCCTGAGGCTGCTGGGGCAAAGAGGTCTTGGGCATCCAGCCCCTTGCTGGTCCCTTCCCGCTGACGAGGCCCTCTGAGCTCCAGCACCTTGCAGTGTGGAGACAGCCCCTGCCAGCAACCTCCTCTCCAAGGAGGCATCAACCGAGGCCTATGCCCAGGGGAAAGGCACCAGCGGGGATGAGCCTGGGGAGGCGCCCAGGCATGTCTGGACCCAGTCCCCGCAGCCTGCCCCTTGGTGGGGCAGTACCCCCGGAGGCCAGGAAGGTCTGGGCAAGGCTGGCCAGGGGCAGGGGACCTGCTGGGTCCTGCCCCTGGCCTGTGAGGCCTCTGAGCACAACCGGCCCTCTCCCACTGGAAGACCTCCACGGCTGCCTCCAAAGTCCTGTTTGCAAACACTCCCGCCCGCTGTTCACGCCAGGCTCGCACAATGCTCCCAAGCCCGTGAGGAAAGCGCTTCGGGGTGGTGCTCTCTCCGGGCCCTTGCCCCTGAGCCTGGGGGCAAGGCAGGGGGAACACACTCCCAGGCCAAGGCAGAACCTCATGCCCACGTCTGTTCCTGTCCCCTGCACCGGCAGAGAGCTTGGGGGAGCCAGAGTCTGTCAGGCAGCTGCTGGGTTGGCCGCCTGTGTGGGAAGGGGCAGAGCCGCCCTAGGGGCAAGTTGGGCCTCTTGCTCTCCCTGCTGCCCTGAGGCTGCTGGGCCAAAGACGTCTTGGGCATCCAGCCCCTTACTGGTCCCTTCCCTCTGACGAGGCCCTCTGAGCTCCAGCACCTTGCAGTGTGGAGACAGCCCCTGCCAGCAACCTCCTCTCCAAGGAGGCCTCAACCGAGGCCTAGGCCCAGGGGAAAGGCACCAGCGGGGATGAGCCTGGGGAGGCGCCCGGGCATGTCTGGACCCAGGCCCCGCAGCCTGCCCCTTGGTGGGGCAGTACCCCCGGAGGCCAGGAAGGTCTGGGCAAGGCTGGCCAGGGGCAGGGGCCCTGCTGCGTCCTGCCCCTGGCCTGTGGGGCCTCTGAGCACAACCGGCCCTCTCCCACTGGAAGACCTCCCCGGCTGCCTCCAAAGTCCTGTTTGCAAACACTCCCGCCCGCTGTTCACGCCAGGCTCGCACAATGCTCCCAAGCCCGTGAGGAAAGCGCTTCAGGGTGGTGCTCTCTCCGGGCCCTTGCCCCTGAGCCTGGGGGCAAGGCAGGGTGTCCACACTCCCAGGACAAGGCAGAACCACATGCACACGTCTGATCTGCCCCCTGCACCGGCAGAGAGCTCGGGGGAGCCAGAGTCTGTCAGGCAGCTGCTGGGCTGGCCGCCTGTGTGGGAAGGGGCAGAGCCAACCTAGGGGCAAGTTGGGCCTCTTGCTCTCCCTGCTGCCCTGAGGCTGCTGGGCCAAAGAGGTCTTGGGCATCCAGCCCCTTGCTGGTCCCTTCCCTCTGACGAGGCCCTCTGAGCTCCAGCACCTTGCAGTGTGGAGACAGCCCCTGCCAGCAACCTCCTCTCCAAGGAGGCCTCAACCGAGGCCTAGGTCCAGGGGAAAGGCACCAGCGGGGATGAGCCTGGGGAGGCGCCCGGGCATGTCTGGACCCAGTCCCCGCAGCCTGCCCCTTGGTGGGGCAGTACCCCCGGAGGCCAGGAAGGTCTCGGCAAGGCTGCCAGGGGAGGGACACTGCTGGGTCCTGCCCCTGGCCTGTGGGGCGTCTGAGCACAACCGGCACTCTCCCGCTGGAAGACCTCCCCGTCTGCCTCGAAAGGCCGGTTTGCAAGCACTCCCGCCCGCTGTTCCCGCCAGGCACGCACAACGCTCCCAAGGCCAGGAGAAAAGCGCTTCGGAGTGTTGCTCTCTCCGGGCCCTTGCCCCGGAGCCTGGGGTCCAGGCAGTGGGTCCACACTCCCAGACCAAGGCAGAACCACATGCACACGTCTGTTCCTGACCCCTGCACCGGCAGAGAGCTTGGGGGAGCCAGAGTCTGTCAGGCAGCTGCTGGGTTGGCTGCCTGTGTGGGAAGGGGCAGAGCCGACCTAGGGGCAAGTTGGGCCTCTTGCTCTCCCTGCTGCCCTGAGGCTGCTGGGCCAAAGAGGTCTTGGGCATCCAGCCCCTTGCTGGTCCCTTCCCGCTGACGAGGCCCTCTGAGCTTCAGCACCTTGCAGTGTGGAGACAGCCCCTGCCAGCAACCTCCTCTCCAAGGAGGTATCAACCGAGGCCTATGCCCAGGGGAAAGGCACCAGCGGGGATGAGCCTGGTGAGGCGCCCAGGCATGTCTGGACCCAGTCCCAGCAGCCTGCCCCTTGGTGGGGCAGTACCCCCGGAGGCCAGGAAGGTCTGGGCAAGGCTGGCCAGGGGCAGGGGACCTGCTGGGTCCTGCCCCTGGCCTGTGAGGCCTCTGAGCACAACCGGCCCTCTCCCACTGGAAGACCTCCACGGCTGCCTCCAAAGTCCTGTTTGCAAACACTCCCGCCCGCTGTTCACGCCAGGCTCGCACAATGCTCCCAAGCCCGTGAGAAAAGCGCTTCGGGGTGGTGCTCTCTCCGGGCCCTTGCCCCTGAGCCTGGGGGCAAGGCAGGGGGAACACACTCCCAGGCCAAGGCAGAACCACATGCCCACGTCTGTTCCTGTCCCCTGCACCGGCAGAGAGCTTGGGGGAGCCAGAGTCTGTCAGGCAGCTGCTGGGTTGGCCGCCTGTGTGGGAAGGGGCAGAGCCGCCCTAGGGGCAAGTTGGGCCTCTTGCTCTCCCTGCTGCCCTGAGGCTGCTGGGCCAAAGACGTCTTGGGCATCCAGCCCCTTACTGGTCCCTTCCCTCTGACGAGGCCCTCTGAGCTCCAGCACCTTGCAGTGTGGAGACAGCCCCTGCCAGCAACCTCCTCTCCAAGGAGGCCTCAACCGAGGCCTAGGCCCAGGGGAAAGGCACCAGCGGGGATGAGCCTGGGGAGGCGCCCGGGCATGTCTGGACCCAGGCCCCGCAGCCTGCCCCTTGGTAGGGCAGTACCCCCGGAGGCCAGGAAGGTCTGGGCAAGGCTGGCCAGGGGCAGGGGCCCTGCTGCGTCCTGCCCCTGGCCTGTGGGGCCTCTGAGCACAACCAGCCCTCTCCCACTGGAAGACCTCCCCGGCTGCCTCCAAAGGCCGGTTTGCAAGGGCTCCCGCCCACTGTACCCAGCAGGAGTGCACAATGCTCCCAAGCCCGGGAGAAAAGCGCTTCAGGGTGGTGCTCTCTCCGGGCCCTTTACCCTGAGCCTGGGGGCCAGGCAGGGGGTCCACACTCCCAGGCCAAGGCAGAACGTCATGCACACGTCTGTTCCTGCCCCATGCACCGGCAGAGAGCTCGGGGGAGCCAGAGTCTGTCAGGCAGCTGCTGGGCTGGCCGCCTGTGTGGGACGGGGCAGAGCCGACCTAGGGGCAAGTTGGGCCTCTTGCTCTCCCTGCTGCCCTGAGGCTGCTGGGCCAAAGAGATCTTGGGCATCCAGCCCCTTGCTTGTCCCTTCCCTCTGACGAGGCCCTCTGAGCTCCAGCACCTTGCAGTGTGGAGACAGCCCCTGCCAGCAACCTTCTCTCCAAGGAGGCCTCAACCGAGGCCTAGGACCAGGGGAAAGGCACCAGCGGGGATGAGCCTGGGGAGGCGCCCGGGCATGTCTGGACCCAGTCCCCACAGCCTGCCCCTTGGTGGGGCAGTACCCCCGGAGGCCAGGAAGGTCTGGGCAAGGCTGGCCACGGGCAGGGGCCCTGCTGGGTCCTGCCCTTGGCCTGTGGGGCGTCTGAGCACAACCGGCACTCTCCCGCTGGAAGACCTCCCCGTCTGCCTCGAAAGGCCGGTTTGCAAGCACTCCCGCCCGCTGTTCCCGCCAGGCACGCACAACGCTCCCAAGGCCAGGAGAAAAGCGCTTCGGAGTGTTGCTCTCTCCGGGCCCTTGCCCCTGAGCCTGGGGTCCAGGCAGTGGGTCCACACTCCCAGACCAAGGCAGAACCACATGCACACGTCTGTTCCTGACCCCTGCACCGGCAGAGAGCTTGGGGGAGCCAGAGTCTGTCAGGCAGCTGCTGGGTTGGCTGCCTGTGTGGGAAGGGGCAGAGCCGACCTAGGGGCAAGTTGGGCCTCTTGCTCTCCCTGCTGCCCTGAGGCTGCTGGGCCAAAGAGGTCTTGGGCATCCAGCCCCTTGCTGGTCCCTTCCCGCTGACGAGGCCCTCTGAGCTTCAGCACCTTGCAGTGTGGAGACAGCCCCTGCCAGCAACCTCCTCTCCAAGGAGGCATCAACCGAGGCCTATGCCCAGGGGAAAGGCACCAGCGGGGATGAGCCTGGTGAGGCGCCCAGGCATGTCTGGACCCAGTCCCAGCAGCCTGCCCCTTGGTGGGGCAGTACCCCCGGAGGCCAGGAAGGTCTGGGCAAGGCTGGCCAGGGGCAGGGCACCTGCTGGGTCCTGCCCCTGGCCTGTGAGGCCTCTGAGCACAACCGGCCCTCTCCCACTGGAAGACCTCCACGGCTGCCTCCAAAGTCCTGTTTGCAAACACTCCCGCCCGCTGTTCACGCCAGGCTCGCACAATGCTCCCAAGCCCGTGAGAAAAGCGCTTCGGGGTGGTGCTCTCTCCGGGCCCTTGCCCCTGAGCCTGGGGGCAAGGCAGGGGGAACACACTCCCAGGCCAAGGCAGAACCACATGCCCACGTCTGTTCCTGTCCCCTGCACCGGCAGAGAGCTTGGGGGAGCCAGAGTCTGTCAGGCAGCTGCTGGGTTGGCCGCCTGTGTGGGAAGGGGCAGAGCCGCCCTAGGGGCAAGTTGGGCCTCTTGCTCTCCCTGCTGCCCTGAGGCTGCTGGGCCAAAGACGTCTTGGGCATCCAGCCCCTTACTGGTCCCTTCCCTCTGACGAGGCCCTCTGAGCTCCAGCACCTTGCAGTGTGGAGACAGCCCCTGCCAGCAACCTCCTCTCCAAGGAGGCCTCAACCGAGGCCTAGGCCCAGGGGAAAGGCACCAGCGGGGATGAGCCTGGGGAGGCGCCCGGGCATGTCTGGACCCAGGCCCCGCAGCCTGCCCCTTGGTAGGGCAGTACCCCCGGAGGCCAGGAAGGTCTGGGCAAGGCTGGCCAGGGGCAGGGGCCCTGCTGCGTCCTGCCCCTGGCCTGTGGGGCCTCTGAGCACAACCAGCCCTCTCCCACTGGAAGACCTCCCCGGCTGCCTCCAAAGGCCGGTTTGCAAGCGCTCCCGCCCACTGTACCCAGCAGGAGTGCACAATGCTCCCAAGCCCGGGAGAAAAGCGCTTCAGGGTGGTGCTCTCTCCGGGCCCTTTACCCTGAGCCTGGGGGCCAGGCAGGGGGTCCACACTCCCAGGCCAAGGCAGAACGTCATGCACACGTCTGTTCCTGCCCCATGCACCGGCAGAGAGCTCGGGGGAGCCAGAGTCTGTCAGGCAGCTGCTGGGCTGGCCGCCTGTGTGGGACGGGGCAGAGCCGACCTAGGGGCAAGTTGGGCCTCTTGCTCTCCCTGCTGCCCTGAGGCTGCTGGGCCAAAGAGATCTTGGGCATCCAGCCCCTTGCTTGTCCCTTCCCTCTGACGAGGCCCTCTGAGCTCCAGCACCTTGCAGTGTGGAGACAGCCCCTGCCAGCAACCTCCTCTCCAAGGAGGCCTCAACCGAGGCCTAGGACCAGGGGAAAGGCACCAGCGGGGATGAGCCTGGGGAGGCGCCCGGGCATGTCTGGACCCAGTCCCCACAGCCTGCCCCTTGGTGGGGCAGTACGCCCGGAGGCCAGGAAGGTCTGGGCAAGGCTGGCCACGGGCAGGGGCCCTGCTGGGTCCTGCCCCTGGCCTGTGGGGCCTCTGAGCACAACCGGCCCTCTCCCACTGGAAGACTTCCCCGGCTGCCTCCAAAGGCCGGTTTGCCAACACTCCCGCCCGCTGTTCCCGCCAGGCACGCACTATTCTCCCAAGCCCGGGAGAAAAGCGCTTCGGGGTGTTGCTCTCTCCGGGCCCTTGCCTTTGAGCGTGGGGGCGAGGCAGTGGGTCTACACTCCCAGACCAACGCAGAACCACATGCACACGTCTGTTCCTGACCCCTGCACCGCAGAGAGCTCGGGGGAGCCAGAGTCTGTCAGGCAGCTGCTGGGCTGGCCGCCTGTGTGGGAAGGGGCAGAGCCGACCTAGGGGCAAGTTGGGCCTCTTCCTCTCCCGGCTGCCCTGAGGCTGCTGGGCCAAAGAGGTCTTGGGCATCCAGCCCCTTGCTGGTCCCTTCCCTCTGACGAGGCCCTCTGAGCTCCAGCACCTTGCAGTGTGGAGACAGCCCCTGCCAGCAACCTCCTCTCCAAGGAGGCCTCAACCGAGGCCTAGGCCCAGGGGAAAGGCACCAGCGGGGATGAGCCTGGGGAGGCGCCCGGCCATGTCTGGACCCAGTCCCCGCAGCCTGCCCCTTGGTGGGGCAGTACCCCCGGAGGCCAGGAGGGTCTGGGCAAGGCTGCCAGGGGCAGGGACACTGCTGGGTCCTGCCCCTGGCCTGTGGGGCGTCTGAGCACAACCGGCCCTCTCCCGCTGGAAGACCTCCCCGGCTGCCTCCAAAGGCCGGTTTGCAAGCACTCCCGCCCGCTGTTCCCGCCAGGCACGCACAATGCTCCCAAGCCCGGGAGAAAAGCGCTTCGGGGTGGTGCTCTCTCCGGGCCCTTGCCCCTGAGCCTGGGGGCCAGGCAGGGGGAACACACTCCCAGGCCAAGGCAGAACGACATGCACACGTCTGTTCCTGCCCCCTACACCGGCAGAGAGTTCGGGGGAGCCAGAGACTGCCAGGCTGCTGCTGGGCTGGCTGCCTGTGTGGGACGGGGTAGAGCCGACCTAGGGGCAAGTTGGGCCTCTTGCTCTCCCTGCTGCCCTGAGGCTGCTGGGTCAAAGAGGTCTTGGGCATCCAGCCCTTTGCTGGTCCTTTCCCTCTGACGAGGCCCTCTGAGCTCCAGCACCTTGCAGTGTGCAGACAGCCCCTGCCGGCAACCTCCTCTCCAAGGAGGCCTCAACCGAGGCCTAGGCCCAGGGGAAAGGCACCAGCAGGGATGAGCCTGGGGAGGCGCCCGGGCATGTCTGGACCCAGGCCCCGCAGCCTGCCCCTTGGTGGGGTAGTACCCCCGGAGGCCAGGAAGGTCTGGGCAAGGCTGCCAGAGGCAGGGACACTGCTGGGTCCTGCCCCTGGCCTGTGGGGCCTCTGAGAACAACTGGCACTCTCCCGCTGGAAGACCTCCCCGGCTGCCTCCAAAGGCTGGTTTGCAAGCACTCAATCCCGCTGTTCACGCCAGCTGCGCACAATGCTCCCAAGCCCGGGAGAAAAGCATTTTGGGGTGGTGCTCACTCCGGGCTTTGGAAGACCTCCCCGGCTGCCTCCAAGGCCGGTTTGCAAGCACTTCTGCCTGCTGTTCCCGCCACCCGCGCACAATGCTCCCAAGCCCGGGAGAAAAGCGTTTCGGGGTGGTGTTCTCTCTGGACCCAAGAAAGACCTCCCGGGCTGCCCCCAAATGCCGGTTTGCAAGCACTCCCACTCACTGTTCCCGCCATCCGTGCAAATGCTCCAAGCCCAGGAGAAAAGCCCTTCAGGGTGGTGCTCTCTCCCGGCCCTTGGAAGACCTCCCCGGATGCCTCCAAAGGCTGGATTTCAAGTACTCCCTCCCGCTGTCCCGCCAGCCGCACACAATGCTCCCAATCACGGGAGAAAAGCGCTTTGGGGTGGTGCTCTCTACGGGCCCTTGGAAGACCTCCCCGTTTGTCTCCAAAGGCCGGTTTGCAAGCACTCATGCCCGCTGTTCCCGCCAGCCGCGCACAATGCTCCCAAGCCTAGGAGAAAAGCGCTTCGGGGTGGTGCTCTCTCCCGGCCCTTGGAAGACCTCCCCGGCTGCCTCCAAAGGCCGGTTTGCAAGCACTCAATCCCGCTGTTCCCGCCAGCCGCGCACAATGCTCCCAAGCCCGGGAGAAAAGCGCTTCGGGGTGGTGCTCTCTCCCGGCCCTTGGAAGACCTCCCCGGCTGCCTCCAAAGGCTGGTTTTCAAGAACTCCCTCCCGCTGACCCGCCAGCCGCACACAATGCTCCCAAGCCCGGGAGAAAAGCATTTTGAGGTGGTCTCTCTCCGGGCCCTTGGAAGACTCCCCGGCTGCCTCTAAAGGCCGGTTTGCAAGCACTCATGTCCTCTGTTCCCGACAGCCGCGAACAATGCTCCCAATTCCGTGAGAAAAGTGCTTCGGGATGGTGCTCTCTCCGGGCCCTTGGAAGACCTCCCAAGCTGCCTCCAAAGGCCGGTTTGCAAGCACTCCCGCCCGCTGTTCCCGCCAGCCTCGCACAATGCTCCCAAGCCCGGGAGAAAAGCGCTTCGGGGTGGTGTTCTCTCCGTGCCAATGGAGGACCTCCCTGGCTGCCCCCAAAGGCCGGTTTGCAAGCACTCCCACTCGCTGTTCCCGCCAGCCACGCACAATCCTCCAAAACCCCGGAGAAAAGCGCTTCGGGGTGGTGTTCTCTCCGTGCCCTGGAAGACCTCCCCGGCTGCCTCCAAAGGACGGTTTTCAAGCACTCCTGCCTGCTGTTCCCGCCACCCGCGCACAATGCTCCCAAGACCGGGAGAAAAGCGCTTCGGGGTGGTGCTCTCTACAGGCCCTTGGAAGACCTCCCCGGCTGCCTCCAAAGGCCGGTTTGCAAGGACTCCTTCCTGCTGTTCCCGCCATCCACGCACAATGCTCCCAAGCCCAGGAGAAAAGCATTTTGGTGTGGTGCTCACACCGGGCCCTGGAAGACCTCCCCGGCTGCCTCCAAAGGACGGTTTTCAAGCACTCCTGCCTGCTGTTCCCGCCACCCGCGCACAATGCTCCCAAGCCCGGGAGAAAAGCGCTTCGGGGTGGTGCTCTCTACAGGCCCTTGGAAGACCTCCCCGGCTGCCTCCAAAGGCCGGTTTGCAAGGACTCCTTCCTGCTGTTCCCGCCAGCCACGCACAATGCTCCCAAGCCCGGGAGAAAAGCTTTTTGGGGTGGTGCTCACACCGGGCCCTGGAAGACCTCCCCGGCTGCCTCCAAAGGACGGTTTTCAAGCACTCCTGCCTGCTGTTCCCGCCACCCGCGCAGAATGCTCCCAAGCGCGGGAGAAAAGCGCTTCGGGGTGGTGCTCTCTACAGGCCCTTGGAAGACCTCCCCGGCTGCCTCCAAAGGCCGGTTTGCAAGGACTCCTTCCTGCTGTTCCCGCCAGCCACGCACAATGCTCCCAAGCCCGGGAGAAAAGCATTTTGAGGTGGTGCTCACTCCGGGCCCTTGGAAGACCTCCCCGGCTGCCTCCAATGGCCAGTTTGCAAGCACTCATGTCCGCTGTTCCCACCAGCCGCGCACAATGCTCCCAAGCCCGGGAGAAAAGCTTTTTGGGGTGGTGCTCACACCGGGCCCTGGAAGAGCTCCCCGGCTGCCTCCAAAGGCCAGTTTTCAAGCACTCCTGCCTGCTGTTCCCGCCACCTGCGCACAATGCTCCCAAGCCCGGGAGAAAAGCGCTTCGGGGTGGTGTTCTCTACAGGCCCTTGGAAGACCTCCCCGGCTGCCTCCAAAGGCCGGTTTGCAAGGACTCCTTCCTGCTGTTCCCGCCAGCCACGCACAATGCTCCCAAGCCCGGGAGAGAAGCATTTTGGGGTGGTGCTCTCTACAGGCCCTTGGAAGACCTCCCCGGCTGCCTCCAGTGGCCAGTTTGCAAGCACTCATGCCCGCTGTTCCCACCAGCCGCGCACAATGCTCCCAAGCCCGGGAGAAAAGCTTTTTGGGGTGGTGCTCACACCGGGCCCTGGAAGACCTCCCCGGCTGCCTGCAAAGGCCGGTTTTCAAGCACTCCTGCCTGCTGTTCCTGCCACCCGCGCACAATACTCCCAAGCCCGGGAGAAAAGCGCTTCGGGGTGGTGCTCTCTACAGGCCCTTGGAAGACCTCCCCCGCTGCCTCCAAAGGCCGGTTTGCAAGGACTCCTTCCTGCTGTTCCCGCCAGCCACGCACAATGCTCCCAAGCCCGGGAGAAAAGTGCTTCGGGGTGGTGATCTCTCCGGGCCCTTGGAAGTCGTCCCCGGCTGCCTCCAAAGGCCGGTTTGCAAGCACTCATGCCCGTTGTTCCCACCAGCCGCGCACAATGCTCCCAAGCCCGGGAGAAAAGCATTTTGGGGTGGTGCTCACTCCGGGCCCTTGGAAGACCTCCCCGGCTGCCTCCAAAGGCCAGTTTGCAAGCAGTCCTGCCTGCTGTTCCCGCCAGCCGCGCACAATGTTCCCAAGCCCGGGAGAAAAGCGCTTCGGGGTGGTGCTCTCTCCGGGCCCTTGGAAGACGTCCCCGGCTGCCTCCAAAGGCCGGTTTGCAAGCACTCATGCCCGTTGTTCCCACCAGCCACGCACAATGCTCCCAAGCCCGGGAGAAAAGCATTTTGGGGTGGTGCTCACTCCGGGCCCTTGGAAGACCTCCCCGGCTGCCTCCAAAGGCCAGTTTGCAAGCAGTCCTGCCTGCTGTTCCCGCCAGCCGCGCACAATGTTCCCAAGCCCGGGAGAAAAGCGCTTCGGGGTGGTGCTCTCTCCGGGCACTTTCAAGACCTCCCCGGCTGCCTCCAAAGGCCGGTTTGTAAGTACTCATTCCCGCTGCTTCCGCCAGCCACGCACAATGCTCCCAAGCCCGGGAGAAAAGCATTTTGGGGTGGTGCTCTCTCCGGGCCCTTGGAAGACCTCCCGGGCTGCCTCCAAAGGCCGGTTTGCAAGCATTCATGTCCGTTGTTCCCGACAGCCGCGCACAATGCTCCCAAGCCCGAGAGAAAAGCATTTTGGGGTGGTGATCAGTCCGGCCCTTGGAAGACCTCCCCGGCTGCCTCCAAAGTCCTGTTTGCAAACACTCCCGCCCACTGTTCCCAGCAGGCTCGCACAATGCTCCCAAGCCCGGGAGAAAAGCGCTTCGGGGTGGTGCTCTCTCCGGGCCCTTGCCCCTGAGCCTGGGGGCAAGGCACGGGGAACACACTCCCAGGCCAAGGCAGAACCACATGCCCACGTCTGTTCCTGTCCCCTGCACCGGCAGAGAGCTTGGGGGAGCCAGAGTCTGTCAGGCAGCTGCTGAGTTGGCCGCCTGTGTGGGAAGGGGCAGAGCCGCCCTAGGGGCAAGTTGGGCCTCTTGCTCTCCCTGCTGCCCTGAGGCTGCTGGGCCAAAGACGTCTTGGGCATCCAGCCCCTTACTGGTCCCTTCCCTCTGACGAGGCCCCCTGAGCTCCAGCACCTTGCAGTGTGGAGACAGCCCCTGCCAGCAACCTCCTCTCCAAGGAGGCCTCAACCGAGGCCTAGGCCCAGGGGAAAGGCACCAGCGGGGATGAGCCTGGGGAGGCGCCCGGGCATGTCTGGACCCAGGCCCCGCAGCCTGCCCCTTGGTGGGGCAGTACCCCCGGAGGCCAGGAAGGTCTGGGCAAGGCTGGCCAGGGGCAGGGGCCCTGCTGCGTCCTGCCCCTGGCCTGTGGGGCCTCTGAGCACAACCGGCCCTCTCCCACTGGAAGACCTCCCCGGCTGCCTCCAAAGGCCGGTTTGCAAGCGCTCCCGCCCACTGTTCCCAGCAGGCGTGCACAATGCTCCCAAGCCCGGGAGAAAAGCGCTTCAGGGTGGTGCTCTTTCCGGGCCCTTGCCCCTGAGCCTGGGGGCAAGGCAGGGTGTCCACACTCCCAGGACAAGGCAGAACCACATGCACACGTCTGATCTGCCCCCTGCACGGGCAGAGAGCTCGGGGGAGCCAGAGTCTGTCAGGCAGCTGCTGGGCTGGCCACCTGTGTGGGAAGGGGCAGAGCCGACCTAGGGGCAAGTTGGGCCTCTTGCTCTCCCTGCTGCCCTGAGGCTGCTGGGCCAAAGAGGTCTTGGGCATCCAGCCCCTTGCTGGTCCCTTCCCTCTGACGAGGCCCTCTGAGCTCCAGCACCTTGCAGTGTGGAGACAGCCCCTGCCAGCAACCTCCTCTCCAAGGAGGCCTCAACCGAGGCCTAGGCCCAGGGGAAAGGCACCAGCGGGGATGAGCCTGGGGAGGCGCCCGGGCATGTCTGGACCCAGTCCCCGCAGCCTGCCCCTTGGTGGGGCAGTACTCCCGGAGGCCAGGAGGGTCTGGGCAAGGCTGCCAGGGGCAGGGACACTGCTGGGTCCTGCCCCTGGCCTGTGGGGCGTCTGAGCACAACCGGCAAGCTCCCGCTGGAAGACCTCCCCGGCTGCCTCCAAAGGCCGGTTTGCAAGCATTCCCGCCCGCTGTTCCCGCCAGGCACGCACAATGCTCCCAAGCCCGGGAGAAAAGCGCTTCGGGGTGGTGCTCTCTCCGGGCCCTTGCCCCTGAGCCTGGGGGACAGGCAGGGGGAACACACTCCCAGGCCAAGGCAGAACGACATGCACACGTCTGTTCCTGCCCCCTACACCGGCAGAGAGTTCGGGGGAGCCAGAGACAGCCAGGCTGCTGCTGGGCTGGCTGCCTGTGTGGGACGGGGTACAGCCGACCTAGGGGCAAATTGGGCCTCTTGCTCTCCCTGCTGCCCTGAGGCTGCTGGGTCAAAGAGGTCTTGGGCATCCAGCCCTTTGCTGGTCCTTTCCCTCTGACGAGGCCCTCTGAGCTCCAGCACCTTGCAGTGTGCAGACAGCCCCTGCCGGCAACCTCCTCTCCAAGGAGGCCTCAACCGAGGCCTAGGCCCAGGGGAAAGGCACCAGCGGGGATGAGCCTGGGGAGGCGCCCGGGCATGTCTGGACCCAGTCCCCGCAGCCTGCCCCTTGGTGGGGTAGTACCCCCGGAGGCCAGGAAGGTCTGGGCAAGGCTGCCAGAGGCAGGGACACTGCTGGGTCCTGCCCCTGGCCTGTGGGGCCTCTGAGAACAACTGGCACTCTCCCGCTGGAAGACCTCCCCGGCTGCCTCCAAAGGCTGGTTTGCAAGCACTCAATCCCGCTGTTCACGCCAGCTGCGCACAATGCTCCCAAACCCGGGAGAAAAGCATTTTGGGGTGGTGCTCACTCCGGGCTTTGGAAGACCTCCCCGGCTGCCTCCAAGGCCGGTTTGCAAGCACTTCTGCCTGCTGTTCCCGCCACCCGCGCACAATGCTCCCAAGCCCGGGAGAAAAGCGTTTCGCGGTGGTGTTCTCTCTGGACCCAAGAAAGACCTCCCGGGCTGCCCCCAAATGCCGGTTTGCAAGCACTCCCACTCACTGTTCCCGCCATCCGTGCAAATGCTCCAAGCCCAGGAGAAAAGCCCTTCAGGGTGGTGCTCTCTCCCGGCCCTTGGAAGACCTCCCCGGCTGCCTCCAAAGGCTGGATTTCAAGTACTCCCTCCCGCTGTCCCGCCAGCCGCACACAATGCTCCCAATCACGGGAGAAAAGCGCTTCGGGGTGGTGCTCTCTACGGGCCCTTGGAAGACCTCCCCGTTTGTCTCCAAAGGCCGGTTTGCAAGCACTCATGCCCGCTGTTCCCGCCAGCCGCGCACAATGCTCCCAAGCCTAGGAGAAAAGCGCTTCGGGGTGGTGCTCTCTCCCGGCCCTTGGAAGACCTCCCCGGCTGCCTCCAAAGGCCGGTTTGCAAGCACTCAATCCCGCTGTTCCCGCCAGCCGCGCACAATGCTCCCAAGCCCGGGAGAAAAGCGCTTCGGGGTGGTGCTCTCTCCCGGCCCTTGGAAGACCTCCCCGGCTGCCTCCAAAGGCCGGTTTTCAAGAACTCCCTCCCGCTGACCCGCCAGCCGCACACAATGCTCCCAAGCCCGGGAGAAAAGCATTTTGAGGTGGTCTCTCTCCGGGCCCTTGGAAGACTCCCCGGCTGCCTCTAAAGGCCGGTTTGCAAGCACTCATGTCCTCTGTTCCCGACAGCCGCGAACAATGCTCCCAATTCCGTGAGAAAAGTGCTTCGGGATGGTGCTCTCTCCGGGCCCTTGGAAGACCTCCCAAGCTGCCTCCAAAGGCCGGTTTGCAAGCACTCCCGCCCGCTGTTCCCGCCAGCCTCGCACAATGCTCCCAAGACCGGGAGAAAAGCGCTTCGGGGTGGTGTTCTCTCCGTGCCAATGGAGGACCTCCCTGGCTGCCCCCAAAGGCCGGTTTGCAAGCACTCCCACTCGATGTTCCCGCCAGCCACGCACAATCCTCCAAAACCCCGGAGAAAAGCGCTTCGGGGTGGTGTTCTCTCCGTGCCCATGGAAGACCTCCCGGGGTGCCCCCAAAGGCCGGTTTGCAAGCACTCCCACTCGCTGTTCCCGCCATCCGCGCACAATGCTCCCAAGCCCGGGAGAAAAGCATTTTGGGGTGGTGCTCACACCGGGCCCTGGAAGACCTCCCCGGCTGCCTCCAAAGGACGGTTTTCAAGCACTCCTGCCTGCTGTTCCCGCCACCCGCGCACAATAATCCCAAGCCCGGGAGAAAAGCGCTTCGGGGTGGTGCTCTCTACAGGCCCTTGGAAGACCTCCCCGGCTGCCTCCAAAGGCCGGTTTGCAAGGACTCCTTCCTGCTGTTCCCGCCATCCACGCACAATGCTCCCAAGCCTGGGAGAAAAGCGTTTCGGGGTGGTGTTCTCTCTGGACCCAAGAAAGACCTCCCGGGCTGCCCCCAAATGCCGGTTTGCAAGCACTCCCACTCACTGTTCCCGCCATCCGTGCAAATGCTCCAAGCCCAGGAGAAAGCCCTTCAGGGTGGTGCTCTCTCCCGGCCCTTGGAAGACCTCCCCGGCTGCCTCCAAAGGCTGGATTTCAAGTACTCCCTCCCGCTGTCCCGCCAGCCGCACACAATGCTCCCAATCACGGGAGAAAAACGCTTCGGGGTGGTGCTCTCTACGGGCCCTTGGAAGACCTCCCCGTTTGTCTCCAAAGGCCGGTTTGCAAGCACTCATGCCCGCTGTTCCCGCCAGCCGCGCACAATGCTCCCAAGCCTAGGAGAAAAGCGCTTCGGGGTGGTGCTCTCTCCCGGCCCTTGGAAGACCTCCCCGGCTGCCTCCAAAGGCCGGTTTGCAAGCACTCAATCCCGCTGTTCCCGCCAGCCGCGCACAATGCTCCCAAGCCCGGGAGAAAAGCGCTTCGGGGTGGTGCTCTCTCCCGGCCCTTGGAAGACCTCCCCGGCTGCCTCCAAAGGCCGGTTTGCAAGGACTCCTTCCTGCTGTTCCCGCTAGCCACGCACAATGCTCCCAAGCCCGGGAGAAAAGCTTTTTGGGGTGGTGCTCTCTACAGGCCCTTGGAAGACCTCCCCGGCTGCCTCCAGTGGCCAGTTTGCAAGCACTCATGCCCGCTGTTCCCACCAGCCGCGCACAATGCTCCCAAGCCCGGGAGAAAAGCTTTTTGGGGTGGTGCTCACACCGGGCCCTGGAAGACCTCCCCGGCTGCCTGCAAAGGCCGGTTTTCAAGCACTCCTGCCTGCTGTTCCTGCCACCCGCGCACAATACTCCCAAGCCCGGGAGAAAAGCGCTTCGGGGTGGTGCTCTCTACAGGCCCTTGGAAGACCTCCCCCGCTGCCTCCAAAGGCCGGTTTGCAAGGACTCCTTCCTGCTGTTCCCGCCAGCCACGCACAATGCTCCCAAGCCCGGGAGAAAAGTGCTTCGGGGTGGTGATCTCTCCGGGCCCTTGGAAGTCGTCCCCGGCTGCCTCCAAAGGCCGGTTTGCAAGCACTCATGCCCGTTGTTCCCACCAGCCGCGCACAATGCTCCCAAGCCCGGGAGAAAAGCATTTTGGGGTGGTGCTCACTCCGGGCCCTTGGAAGACCTCCCCGGCTGCCTCCAAAGGCCAGTTTGCAAGCAGTCCTGCCTGCTGTTCCCGCCAGCCGCGCACAATGCTCCCAAGCCCGGGAGAAGAGCGCTTCGGGGTGGTGCTCTCTCCGGGCCCTTGGAAGACGTCCCCGGCTGCCTCCAAAGGCCGGTTTGCAAGCACTCATGCCCGTTGTTCCCACCAGCCGCGCACAATGCTCCCAAGCCCGGGAGAAAAGCATTTTGGGGTGGTGCTCACTCCGGGCCCTTGGAAGACCTCCCCGGCTGCCTCCAAAGGCCAGTTTGCAAGCAGTCCTGCCTGCTGTTCCCGCCACCCGCGCACAATGCTCCCAAGCCCGGGAGAAAAGCGTTTCGGGGTGGTGTTCTCTCTGGGCCCAAGAAAGACCTCCCGGGCTGCCCCCAAATGCCGGTTTGCAAGCACTCCCACTCGCTGTTCCCACCATCCGTGCAAATGCTCCAAGCCCAGGAGAAAAGCCCTTCAGGGTGGTGCTCTCTCCTGGCCCTTGGAAGACCTCCCCGGCTGCCTCCAAAGGCTGGATTTCAAGTACTCCCTCCCGCTGTCCCGCCAGCTGCACACAATGCTCCCAATCACGGGAGAAAAGCGCTTCGGGGTGGTGCTCTCTACGGGCCCTTGGAAGACCTCCCCGTTTGTCTCCAAAGGCCGGTTTGCAAGCACTCATGCCCGCTGTTCCCGCCAGCCGCGCACAATGCTCCCAAGCCTAGGAGAAAAGCGCTTCGGGGTGGTACTCTCTCCCGGCCCTTGGAAGACCTCCCCGGCTGTCTCCAAAGGCCAGTTTGCAAGCACTCAATCCCGCTGTTCCCGCCAGCAGCGCACAATGCTCCCAAGCCCGGGAGAAAAGCGCTTCGGGGTGGTGCTCTCTCCTGGCCCTTGGAAGACCTCCCCGGCTGCCTCCAAAGGACAGTTTGCAAGAACTCATGCCCGCTGTTCCCGCCAGGCACGCACAATGCTCCCAAGCCCGGGAGAAAAGCGCTTTGGGGTGGTGCTCTCACCGGGCCCTTGCCCCTGAGCCTGGGGGCAATGCAGGGGGAACACACTCCCAGGCCAAGGCAGAACCACATGCACACGTCTGTTCCTGGTCCCTGCACCGGCAGAGAGCTCGGGGGAGCCAGAGTATGCCAGGCAGCTGCTGGGTTGGCGGCCTGTGTGGAAAGGGGCAGAGCCGACCTAGGGGCAAGTTGGGCCTCTTGCTCTCCCTGCTGCCCTGAGGAAGCTGGGCCAAAGAGGTCTTGGGCATCCAGCCCCTTGCTGGTCCCTTCCCTCTGACGAGGCCCTCTGAGCTCCAGCACCTTGCAGTGTGGAGACAGCCCCTGCCAGCAACCTCCTCTCCAAGGAGGCCTCAACCGAGGCCTAGGCCCAGGGGAAAGGCACCAGCGGGGATGAGCCTGGGGAGGCGCCCGGGCATGTCTGGACCCAGTCCCCGCAGCCTGTCCCTTGGTGGGGCAGTACCCCCGGAGGCCAGGAAGGTCTAGGCAAGCCTGCCAGAGGCAGGGACACTGCTGGGTCCTGCCCCTGGCCTGTGGGGCGTCTTAGCACAACCAGCACCCTCCCGCTGGAAGACCTCCCCGTCTGCCTCCAAAGGCCTGTTTGCAAGCACTCCCACCCGCTGTTCCCGCCAGGCACGCACAATGCTCCCAAGCCCGGGAGAAAAGTGCTTCGGGGTGGTGCTCTCCTCGGGCCCTTGCCCCTGAGCCTGGGGGCCAGGCAGGTGGAACACACTCCCAGGCCAAGGGAGAACGACATGCACACGTCTGTTCCTGCCCCCTACACCGGCAGAGAGCTCGGGGGAGCCAGAGTCTCTCAGGCAGCTGCTGGGCTGGCCGCCTGTGGGGGAAGTGGCAGAGCCGACCTAGGGGCATGTTGGGCCTCTGCTCTCCCTGCTGCCCTGAGGCTGCTGGGCCAAAGAGGTCTTGGGCATCCAGCCCCTTGCTGGTCCCTTCCCTCTGACGAGGCCCTCTGAGCTCCAGCACCTTGCAGTGTGGAGACAGCCCCTGCCAGCAACCTCCTCTCCAAGGAGGCCTAAACCGAGGCCTAGCCCCAGGGGAAAGGCACCAGCGGGGAAGAGCCTGGGGAGGCGCCCGGGCATGTCTGGACCCAGTCCCCGCAGCCTGCCCCTTGGTGGGGCAGTACCCCCGGAGGCCAGGAAGGTCTGGGCTAGGCTGGCCAGGGGCAGGGGCCCTGCTGGGCCCTGCCCCTGGCCTGTGGGGCCTCTGAGCACAACCGGCCCTCTCCCACTGGAAGACCTCCCCGGCTGCCTCCAAAGGCCGGTTTGCCAACACTCCCGCCCGCTGTTCCCGCCAGGCACGCACAATGCTCCCAAGCCCGGGAGAAAAGCGCTTTGGGGTGTTGCTCTCTCCGGGCCCTTGCCCCTGAGCGTGGGGGCAAGGCAGTGGGTCCACACTCCCAGACCAAGGCAGAACCACATGCCCACGTCTGTTCCTGTCCCTTGCACCGGCAGAGAGCTCGGAGGAGCCAGAGTCTGTCAGGCAGCTGCTGGGCTGGCCGCCTGTGTGGGAAGGGGCAGAGCCGACCTAGGGGCAAGTTGGGCCTCTTCCTCTCCCTGCTGCCCTGAGGCTGCTGGGCCAAAGAGGTCTTCGGCATCCAGCACCTTGCTGGTCCCTTCCCTCTGACGAGGCCCTCTGAGCTCCAGCACCTTGCAGTGTGGAGACAGCCCCTGCCAGCAACCTCCTCTCCAAGGAGGCCTCAACCGAGGCCTAGGCCCAGGGGAAAGGCACCAGCAGGGATGAGCCTGGGGAGGCGCCCGGGCATGTCTGGACCCAGTCCCCGCAGCCTGCCCCTTGGTGGGGCTGTAACCCCGGAGGCAGGAAGGTCTGGGCAAGGCTGGCCAGGGGCAGGGGACCTGCTGGGTCCTGCCCCTGGCCTGTGGGGCCTCTGAGCACAACCGGCCCTCTCCCAATGGAAGACCTCCCCGGCTGCCTCCAAAGGCCGGTTTGCAAGCACTCCCGCCCACTGTTCCCACAAAGCACGCACAATGCTCCCAAGCCCGGGAGAAAAGCGCTTCGGGGTGTTGCTCTCTCCGGGCCCTTGCCCCTGAGCCTGGGGTCCAGGCAGTGGGTCCACACTCCCAGACCAAGGCAGAACCACATGCACACGTGTGTTCCTGCCCTCTACACCGGCAGAGAGCTCGGGGGAGCCAGAGACTGCCAGGCTGCTACTGGGCTGGCTGCCTGTGTGGTACGGGGCAGAGCCGACCTAGGGGCATGTTGGGCCTCTTGCTCTCCCTGCTGCCCTGAGGCTGCTGGGTCAAAGAGGTCTTGGGCATCCAGCGCTTTGCTGGTGCCTTCCCTCTGACGAGGCCCTCTGAGCTCCAGCACCTTGCAGTGTGGAGACAGCCCCTGTCAGCAACCTCCTCTCCAAAGAGTCCTCAACCGAGGCCTACAACCAGGGGAAAGGCACCAGCGGGGATGATCCTGGGGAGGCGCACAGACATGTCTGGACCCAGTCTCCTCAGCCTGCCCCTTGGTGGGGCAGTACCCCCGGAGGCCAGGAAGGTCTGGGCAAGTCTGGCCAGGGGCAGGGGCCCTGCTGGGTCCTGACCCTGGCCTGTGGGGCCTCTGAGCACAACCGGCCCTCTCCCACTGGAAGACCTCCCCGGCTGCCTCCAAAGTCCTGTTTGCAACACTCCCGCCCGCTGTTCACGTCAGGAATGCACAAAGCTCCCAAGCCGGGGAGAAAAGCGCTTCGGTGTGGTGCTCTCTCCAGGCCCTTGCCCATGAGCCTGGGGGCAAGGCAGGGAGAACACACTCCCAGGCCAAGGCAGAACCACATGCCCACATCTGTTCCTGTCCCCTGCACCGGCAGAGAGCTTGGGGGAGCCAGAGTCTGTCAGGCAGCTGCTGGGTTGGCCGCCTGTGTGGGAAGGGGCAGAGCCGCCCTAGGGGCAAGTTGGGCCTCTTGCTCTCCCTGCTGCCCTGAGGCTGCTGGGCCAAAGATGTCTTGGGCAACCAGCCCTTTACTGGTCCCTTCTCTCTGACGAGGCTGTCTGAGCTGCAGCACCTTGCAGTGTGGAGACAGCCCCTGCCAGCAACCTCCTCTCCAAGGAGGCCTCAACCGAGGCCTTGGCCCAGGGGAAAGGCACCAGCGGGGATGAGCCAGGGGAGGCGCCCGAGCATGTCTGGACCCAGTTCCCGCAGCCTGCCCCTTGGTGGGGCAGTACCCCCGGAGGCCAGGAAGGTCTGGGCAAGGCTGGCCAGGGGCAGGGGCCCTGCTGCGTCCTGCCCTTGGCCTGTGGGGCCTCTGAGCACAACCGGCCCTCTCCCACTGGAAGACCTCCCCGGCTGCCTCCAAAGGCCGGTTTGCAAGCGCTCCCGCCCACTGTTCCCAGCAGGCGTGCACAATGCTCCTAAGCCCGGGAGAAAAGCGCTTCGGGGTGGTTCTCTCTCCGGGCCCTTGCCCCTGAGCCTGGGGGCAAGGCAGGGTGTCCACACTCCCAGGCCAAGGCAGAACCACATGCACACGACTGATCTGCCCCCTGCACCGGCAGAGAGCTCGGGGGAGCCAGAGTCTGTCAGGCAGCTGCTGGGCTGGCCGCCTGTGTGGGAAGGGGCAGAGCCGACCTAGGGGCAAGTTGGGCCTCTTGCTCTCCCTGCTGCCCTGAGGCTGCTGGGCCAAAGAGGTCTTGGGCATCCAGCCCCTTGCTGGTCCCTTCCCTCTGACGAGGCCCTCTGAGCTCCAGCACCTTGCAGTGTGGAGACAGCCCCTGTCAGCAACCTCCTCTCCAAGGAGGCCTCAACCGAGGCCTAGGCCCAGGGGAAAGGCACCAGCGGGGATGAGCCTGGGGAGGCGCCCGGGCATGTCTGGACCCAGTCCCCGCAGCCTGCCCCTTGGTGGGGCAGTACCCCCGGAGGCCAGGAAGGTCTGGGCAAGGCTGGCCAGGGGCAGGGGCCCTGCTGGGTCCTGCCCCTGGCCTGTAGGGCCTCGGAGCACAACCGGCCCTCTCCCGCTGGAAGACCTCCCCGGCTGCCTCCAAAGGCCAGTTTGCCAACACTCCTGCCCGCTGTTCCTGCCAGGCACGCACAATGCTCCCAAGCCCAGGAGAAAAGCGCTTCGGGGTGGTGGTCTCTCCGGGCCCCTGCCCCTGAGCCTGGGGGTCAGGCAGGGGATCCACAGTCCCAGGCCAAGGCAGAACCACATGCACACGTCTGTTCCTGCCCCCTCTACCGGCAGAGAGCTGGGGGGAGCCAGAGTCTGTCAGGCAGCTGCTGGGCTGGCCGCCTGTGTGGGAAGGGGCAGAGCCGACCTAGGGGCAAGTTGGGCCTCTTGCTCTCCCTGCTGCCCTGAGGCTGCTGGGCCAAAGAGGTCTTGGGCATCCAGCCCTTTCCTGGTCCCTTCCCTCTGACGAGGCCCTCTGAGCTCCAGCACCTTGCAGTGTGGAGACAGCCCCTGCCAGCAACCTCCTCTCCAAAGAGGCCTCAACCGAGGCCTACGCCCAGGGGAAAGGCACCAGCGGGGATGATCCTGGGGAGGCGCACGGACATGTCTGGACCCAGTCACCGCAGCCTGCCCCTTGGTGGGGCAGTACCCCCGGAGGCCAGGAAGGTCTGGGCAAGGCTGGCCAGGGGCAGGGGCCCTGCTGGGTCCTGCCCCTGGCCTGTGGGGCCTCTGAGCCCAACCGGCCCTCTCCCACTGGAAGACCTCCCCGGCTGCCTCCAAAGGCCGGTTTGCAAGCGCTCCCGCCCACTGTTCCCAGCAGGCGTGGACAATGCTCCCAAGCCCGGGAGAAAAGGGCTTCAGGGTGGTGCTCTCTCTGGGCCCTTGCCCCTGAGCCTGGGGGCAAGGCAGGGTGTCCACACTCCCAGGCCAAGGCAGAACCACATGCACACGTCTGATCTGCGCCCTGCACCGGCAGAGAGCTCGGGGGAGCCAGAGTCTGTCAGGCAGCTGCTGGGCTGGCCGCCTGTGTGGGAAGGGGCAGAGCCGACCTAGGGGCAAGTTGGGCCTCTTGCTCTCCCTGCTGCCCTGAGGCTGCTGGGCCAAAGAGGTCTTGGGCATCCAGCCCCTTGCTGGTCCCTTCCCTCTGACGAGGCCCTCTGAGCTCCAGCACCTTGCAGTGTGGAGACAGCCCCTGCCAGCAACCTCCTCTCCAAGGAGGCCTCAACCGAGGCCTAGGCCCAGGGGAAAGGCACCAGCGGGGATGAGCCTGGGGAGGCGCCCGGGCATGACTGGACCCAGGCCCGCAGCCTGCCCCTTGGTGGGGCAGTACCCCCGGAGGCCAGGAAGGTCTGGGCAAGGCTGGCCAGGGGCAGGGGCCCTGCTGGGTCCTGCCCCTGGCCTGTGGGGCCTCTGAGCACAACCGGCCCTCTCCCACTGGAAGACCTCCCCGGATGCCTCCAAAGGCCGGTTTGCCAACACTCCCGCCCGCTGTTCTCGCCAGTCACGCACAATTCTCCCAAGCCCGGGAGAAAAGCGCTTCGGTGTGTTGCTCTCTCCGGGCCCTTGCCCCTGAGCCTGGGGGCCAGGCAGTGGTTCCACACTCCCAGACCAAGGCAGAACCACATGCACACGTCTGTTCCTGACCCCTGCACCGGCAGAGAGCTCGGGGGAGCCAGAGTCTGTCAGGCAGCTGCTGGGCTGGCCGCCTGTGTGGGAAGGGGCAGAGCCGACCTAGGGGCAAGTTGGGCCTCTTCCTCTCCCTGCTGCCCTAAGGCTGCTGGGCCAAAGAGGTCTTGGGCATCCAGCCCCTTGCTGGTCCCTTCCCTCTGACGAGGCCCTCTGAGCTCCAGCACCTTGCAGTGTGGAGACAGCCCCTGCCAGCAACCTCCTCTCCAAGGAGGCCTCAACCGAGGCCTAGGCCCAGGGGAAAGGCACCAGCGGGGATGAGCCAGTGGAGGCGCAAGGGCATGTCTGGACCCAGTCCCCGCAGCCTGCCCCTTGGTGGGGCAGTACCCCCGGAGGCCAGGAAGGTCTGGGCAAGGCTGCCAGGGGCAGGGACACTGCTGGGTCCTGCCCCTGGCCTGTGGGGCGTCTGAGCACAACCGGCACTCTCCCGCTGGAAGACCTGCCCGGCTGCCTCCAAAGGCCGGTTAACAAGCGCTCCCGCCCACTGTTCCCAGCAGGCGTGCACAATGCTCCCAAGACCGGGAGAAAAGCGCTTCGGGGTGGTGCTCTCTCCGGGCCCTTGCCCCTGAGCCTGGGGGCAAGGCAGGGTGTCCACACTCCCAGGCCAAGGCAGAACCACATGCACACGTCTGATCTGCCCCCTGCACCGGCAGAGAGCTCGGGGGAGCCAGAGTCTGTCAGGCAGCTGCTGGGCTGGCCTCCTGTGTGGGAAGGGGCAGAGCCGACCTAGGGGCAAGTTGGGCCTCTTGCTCTCCCTGCTGCCCTGAGGCTGCTGGGCCAAAGAGGTCTTGGGCATCCAGCCCCTTGCTTGTCCCTTCCCTCTGACGAGGCCCTCTGAGCTCCAGCACCTTGCAGTGTGGAGACAGCACCTGCCAGCAATCTCCTCTCCAAGGAGGCCTCAACCGAGGCCTAGGCCCAGGGAAAAGGCACCAGCGGGGTTGAGCCAGGGGAGGCGCCCGGGCATGTCTGGACCCTGTCCCCGCAGCCTGCCCCTTGGTGGGGCAGTACCCCCGGAGGCCAGGAAGGTCTGGGCAAGGCTGGCCAGGGGCAGGGGCCCTGCTGGGTCCTGCCCCTGGCCTGTGGGGCCTCTGAGCACAACCGGCCCTTGCCCACTGGAAGACCTCCCCGGATGCCTCCAAAGGCCGGTTTGCAAGCCCTCCCGCCCACTGTTCCCGCCAGGCGCGCACAATGCTCCCAAGCCCGGGAGAAAAGCGCTTCGTGGTGGTGGTCTCTCCGGGCCCCTGCCCCTGAGCCTGGGGGCCAGGCAGGGGATCCACAGTCCCAGGCCAAGGCAGAACCACATGCACACGTCTGTTCCTGCCCCCTCCACCGGCAGAGAGCTGGGGGGAGCCAGAGTCTGTCAGGCAGCTGCTGGGCTGGCCGCCTGTGTGGGAAGGGGCAGAGCCGACCTAGGGGCAAGTTGGGCCTCTTGCTCTCCCTGCTGCCCTGAGGCTGCTGGGCCAAAGAGGTCTTGGGCATCCAGCCCCTTGCTGGTCCCTTCCCTCTGACGAGGCCCTCTGAGCTCCAGCACCTTGCAGTGTGGAGACAGCCCCTGCCAGCAACCTCCTCTCCAAGGAGGCCTCAACCGAGGCCTAGGCCCAGGGGAAAGGCACCAGCGGGGATGAGCCTGGGGAGGCGCCCGGGCATGTCTGGACCCAGTCCCCGCAGCCTGCCCCTTGGTGGGGCAGTACCCCCGGAGGCCAGGAAGGTCTGGGCAAGGCTGGCCAGGGGCAGGGGCCCTGCTGGGTCATGCCCCTGGGCTGTGGGGCCTCTGAGCACAACCGGCCCTCTCCCGCTGGAAGACCTCCCCGTCTGCCTCGAAAGGCCGGTTTGCAAGCACTCCCGCCCGCTGTTCCCGCCAGGCACGCACAATGCTCCCAAGCCCGGTAGAAAAGCGCTTCGGGGTGGTGCTCTCTCCGGGCCCTTGCCCCTAAGCCTGCGGGCCAGGCAGGGGGAACACACTCCCAGGCCAAGACAGAACGACATGCACACGTCTGTTCCTGTCCCCTGCACCGGCAGAGAGCTCGGGGGAGCCAGAGTCTCTCAGGCAGGTGCTGGGCTGGCCGCCTGTGTGGGAAGGGGCAGAGCCGACCTAGGGGCAAGTTGGGCCTCTTGCTCTCTCTGCTGCCCTGAGGCTGCAGGGCCAAAGACGTCTTGGGCATCCAGCCCCTTACTGGTCCCTTCCCTCTGACGAGGCCCTCTGAGCTCCAGCACCTTGCAGTGTGGAGACAGCCCCTGCCAGCAACCTCCTCTCCAAGGAGGCCTCAACCGAGGCCTAGGCCCAGGGGAAAGGCACCAGCGGGGTTGAGCCAGGGGAGGCGCCGGGGCATGTCTGGACCCTGTCCCCGCAGCCTGCCCCTTGGTGGGGCAGTACCCCCGGAGGCCAGGAAGGTCTGGGCAAGGCTGGCCAGGGGCAGGGGCCCTGCTGGGTCCTGCCCCTGGCCTGTGGGTCCTCTGAGCACAACCGGCCCTCTCCCACTGGAAGACCTCCCCGGCTGCCTCCAAAGGCCGGTTTGCAAGCACTCCCGCCCACTGTTCCCGCCAGGCGCGCACAATGCTCCCAAGCCCGGGAGAAAAGCGCTTCGGGGTGGTGGTCTCTCCGGGCCCTTGCCCCTGAGCCTGGGGGCCAGGCAGGGGATCCACAGTCCCAGGCCAAGGCACAACAACATGCACACGTCTGTTCCTGCCCCCTCCACCGGCAGAGAGCTGGGGGGAGCCAGAGTCTGTCAGGCAGCTGCTGGGCTGGCCGCCTGTGTGGGAAGGGGCAGAGCCGACCTAGGGGCAAGTTGGGCCTCTTGCTCTCCCTGCTGCCCTGAGGCTGCTGGGCCAAAGAGGTCTTGGGCATCCAGCCCCTTGCTGGTCCCTTCCTTCTGACGAGGCCCTCTGAGCTCCAGCACCTTGCAGTGTGGAGACAGCCCCTGCCAGCAACCTCCTCTCCAAGGAGGCCTCAACCGAGGCCTAGGCACAGGGGAAATGCACCAGCGGGGATGAGCCAGTGGAGGCGCACGGGCATATCAGGACCCAGTCCCCGCAGCCTGCCCCTTGGTGGGGCAGTACCCCCGGAGGCCAGGAAGGTCTGGGCAAGGCTGGCCAGGGGCAGGGTCCCTGCTGGGTCCTGCCCCTGGCCTGTGGGGCCTCTGAGCACAACCGGCCCTCTCCCACTGGAAGACCTCCCCGGCTGCCTCCAAAGGCGGGTTTGCCAACACTCCCGCCCGCTGTTCCCGCCAGGCACGCACAACGCTCCCAAGGCCAGGAGAAAAGCGCTTCGGGGTGTTGCTCTCTCCGGGCCCTTGCCCCTGAGCCTGGGGTCCAGGCAGTGGGTCCACACTCCCAGACCAAGGCAGAACCACATGCACACGTCTGTTCCTGACCCCTGCACCGGCAGAGAGCTCGGGGGAGCCAGAGTCTGTCAGGCAGCTGCTGGGTTGGCTGCCTGTGTGGGAAGGGGCAGAGGCGACCTAGGGGCAAGTTGGGCCTCTTGCTCTCCCTGCTGCCCTGAGGCTGCTGGGCCAAAGAGGTCTTGGGCATCCAGCCCCTTGCTGGTCCCTTCCCGCTGACGAGGCCCTCTGAGCTCCAGCACCTTGCAGTGTGGAGACAGCCCCTGCCAGCAACCTCCTCTCCAAGGAGGCATCAACCGAGGCCTATGCCCAGGGGAAAGGCACCAGCGGGGATGAGCCTGGGGAGGCGCCCAGGCATGTCTGGACCCAGTCCCCACAGCCTGCCCCTTGGTGGGGCAGTACCCCCGGAGGCCAGGAAGGTCTGGGCAAGGCTGGCCAGGGGCAGGGGCCCTACTGGGTCCTGCCCCTGGCCTGTGGGGCCTCTGAGCACAACCGGCCCTCTCCCACTCGAAGAACTCCCCGGCTGCCTCCAAAGGCCAGTTTGCCAACACTCCCGCCCGCTGTTCCCGCCACGCACGCACAATGCTCCCAAGCTCGGGAGAAAAGCACTTCGGGGTGGTGCTCTCCTCGGGCCCTTGCCCCTGAGCCTGGGGGCCAGGCAGTTGGTCCACACTCCCAGACCAAGGCAGAACCACATGCACACGTCTGTTCCTGACCCCTGCACCGGCAGAGAGCTCGGGGGAGCCAGAGTCTGTCAGGCAGCTGCTGGGCTGGCCGCCTGTGTGGGAAGGGGCAGAGCCGACCTAGGGGCAAGTTGGGCCTCTTCCTCTCCCTGCTGCCCTGAGGCTGCTGGGCCAAATAGGTCTTGGGCATCCAGCCCCTTGCTGGTCCCTTCACTCTGACGAGGCCCTCTGAGCTCTAGCACCTTGCAGTGTGGAGACAGCCCCTGCCAGCAACATCCTCTCCAAGGAGGCCTCAACCGAGGCCTAGGCCCAGGGGAAAGGCACCAGCGGGGATGAGCCTGGGGAGGCGCCCGGGCATGTCTGGACCCAGTCCCCGCAGCCTGCCCCTTGGTGGGGCAGTACCCCCGGAGGCCAGGAAGATCTGGGCAAGGCTGGCCAGGGGCAGGGGCCCTGCTGGGTCCTCCCCATGGCCTGTGGGGCCTCTGAGCACAACCGGCCCTCTCCCACTGGAAGACCTCCCCGGCTGCCTCCAAAGGCCAGTTTGCCAACACTCCTGCCCGCTCTTCCCGCCAGGCACGCACAATGCTCCCAAGCCCGGGAGAAAAGCGCTTCGGGGTGGTGGTCTCTCCGGGCCCTTGCCCCTGAGCCTGGGGGCCAGGCAGGGGATCCACAGTCCCAGGCCAAGGCACAACAACATGCACACGTCTGTTCCTGCCCCCTCCACCGGCAGAGAGCTGGGGGGAGCCAGAGTCTGTCAGGCAGCTGCTGGGTTGGCTGACTGTGTGGGAAGGGGCAGAGCCGACCTAGGGGCAAGTTGGGCCTCTTGCTCTCCCTGCTGCCCTGAGGCTGCTGGGCCAAAGAGGTCTTGGGCATCCAGCCCCTTGCTGGTCCCTTCCCGCTGACGAGGCCCTCTGAGCTCCAGCACCTTGCAGTGTGGAGACAGCCCCTGCCAGCAACCTCCTCTCCAAGGAGGCCTCAACCGAGGCCTAGGCCCAGGGGAAAGGCACCAGCGGGGATGAGCCTGGGGAGGTGCCCGGGCATCTCTGGACCCAGGCCCCGCAGCCTGCCCCTTGGTGGGGCAGTACCCCCGGAGGCCAGGAAGGTCTGGGCAAGGCTAGCCAGGGGCAGGGGCCCTGCTGCGTCCTGCCCCTGGCCTGTGGGGCCTCTGAGCACAACCGGCCCTCTCCCACTGGAAGACCTCCCCGGCTGCCTCCAAGGCCGGTTTGCAAGCGCTCCCGCCCACTGTTCCCAGCAGGCGTGCACAATGCTCCCAAGCCCGGGAGAAAAGCGCTTCAGGGTGGTGCTCTCTCCGGGCCCTTGCCCCTGAGCCTGGGGGCAAGGCAGGGTGTCCACACTCCCAGGACAAGGCAGAACCACATGCACACGTCTGATCTGCCCCCTGCACCGGCAGAGAGCTCGGGGGAGCCAGAGTCTGTCAGGCAGCTGCTGGGCTGGCCGCCTGTGTGGGAAGGGGCAGAGCCAACCTAGGGGCAAGTTGGGCCTCTTGCTCTCCCTGCTGCCCTGAGGCTGCTGGGCCAAAGAGGTCTTGGGCATCCAGCCCCTTGTTGGTCCCTTCCCTCTGACGAGGCCCTCTGAGCTCCAGCACCTTGCAGTGTGGAGACAGCCCCTGCCAGCAACCTCCTCTCCAAGGAGGCCTCAACCGAGGCCTAGGCCCAGGGGAAAGGCACCAGCGGGGATGAGCCTGGGGAGGCGCCCGGGCATGTCTGGACACAGTCCCCGCAGCCTGCCCCTTGGTGGGGCAGTACCCCCGGAGGCCAGGAAGGTCTGGGCAAGGCTGCCAGGGGCAGGGACACTGCTGGGTCCTGCCCCTGGCCTGTGGGGCGTCTGAGCACAACCGGCACTCTCCCGCTGGAAGACCTCCCCGTCTGCCTCGAAAGGCCGGTTTGCAAGCACTCCCGCCCGCTGTTCCCGCCAGACACGCACAATGCTCCCAAGCCCGGGAGAAAAGCGCTTCGGGGTGGTGCTCTCTCCGGGCACTTGCCCCTGAGCCTGGGGGCAAGGCATGGGGAACACCCTCCCAGGCCAAGGCAGAACCACATGCCCACGTCTGTTCCTGTCCCCTGCACCGGCAGAGAGCTCGGGGGAGCCAGAGTCTGTCAGGCAGCTGCTGGGCTGGCCGCCTGTGTGGGAAGGGGCAGAGCCGACCTAGGGGCAAGTTGGGCCTCTTGCTCTCCCTGCTGCCCTGAGGCTGCTGGGCCAAAGAGGTCTTGGGCATCCAGCCCCTTTCTTGTCCCTTCCCTCTGACGAGGCCCTCTGAGCTCCAGCACCTTGCAGTGTGGAGACAGCCCCTGCCAGCAATCTCCTCTCCAAGGAGGCCTCAACCGAGGCCTAGGCCCAGGGAAAAGGCACCAGCGGGGTTGAGCCAGGGGAGGCGCCCGGGCATGTCTGGACCCAGGCCCCGCAGCCTGCCCCTTGGTGGGGCAGTACCCCCGGAGGCCAGGAAGGTCTGGGCAAGGCTGGCCAGGGGCAGGGGCCCTGCTGGGTCCTGCCCCTGGCCTGTGGGGCCTCTGAGCACAACCGGCCCTTGCCCACTGGAAGACCTCCCCGGCTGCCTCCAAAGGCCGGTTTGCAAGCACTCCCGCCCACTGTTCCCGCCAGGCACGCACAATGCTCCCAAGCCCGGGAGAAAAGCGCTTCGGGGTGGTGGTCTCTCCGGGCCCCTGCCCCTGAGCCTGGGGGCCAGGCAGGGGATCCACAGTCCCAGGCCAAGGCAGAACCACATGCACACGTCTGTTCCTGCCCCCTCCACCGGCAGAGAGATGGGGGGAGCCAGAGTCTGTCAGGCAGCTGCTGGGCTGGCCGCCTGTGTGGGAAGGGGCAGAGCCGACCTAGGGGCAAGTTGGGCCTCTTGCTCTCCCTGCTGCCCTGAGGCTGCTGGGCCAAAGAGGTCTGGGGCATCCAGCCCCTTGCTGGTCCCTTCCCTCTGACGAGGCCCTCTGAGCTCCAGCACCTTGCAGTGTGGAGACAGCCCCTGCCAGCAACCTCTTCTCCAAGGAGGCCTCAACCGAGGCCTAGGCCCAGGGGAAAGGCACCAGCGGGGATGAGCCAGTGGAGGGGCACGGGCATGTCTGGACCCAGTCCCCGCAGCCTGCCCCTTGGTGGGGCAGTACCCCCGGAGGCCAGGAAGGTCTGGGCAAGGCTGGCCAGGGGCAGGGGCCCTGCTGGGTCCTGCCCCTGGCCTGTGGGGCCTCTGAGCACAACCGGCCCTCTCCCACTGGAAGACCTCCCCGGCTGCCTCCAAAGGCCGGTTTGCCAACACTCCCGCCCGCTGTTCCCGCCAGGCACGCACAATGCTCCCAAGCCCGGGAGAAAAGCGCTTCAGGGTGTTGCCCTCTCCGGGCCCTTGCCCCTGAGCCTGGGGTCCAGGCAGTGGGTCCACACTCCCAGAACAAGGCAGAACCACATGCACACGTCTGTTCCTGACTCCTGCACCGGCAGAGAGCTCGGGGGATCCAGAGTCTGTCAGGCAGCTGCTGGGTTGGCTGCCTGTGTGGGAAGGGGCAGAGCCGACCTAGGGGCAAGTTGGGCCTCTTCCTCTCCCTGCTGCCCTGAGGCTGCTGGGCCAAAGACGTCTTGGGCATCCAGCCCCTTACTGGTCCCTTCCCTCTGACGAGGCCCTCTGAGCTCCAGCACCTTGCAGTGTGGAGACAGCCCCTGCCAGCAACCTCCTCTCCAAGGAGGCCTCAACCGAGGCCTAGGCCCAGGGGAAAGGCACCAGCGGGGATGAGCCAGTGGAGGCGCAAGGGCATGTCTGGACCCAGTCCCCGCAGCCTGCCCCTTGGTGGGGCAGTACCCCCGGAGGCCAGGAAGGTCTGGGCAAGGCTGCGAGGGGCAGGGGCCCTGCTGTGTCGTGCCCCTGGCCTGTGGGGCGTCTGAGCACAACCGGCACTCTCCCGCTGGAAGACCTCCCCGTCTGCCTCCAAAGGCCGGTTTGCAAGCACTCCCGCCCGCTGTTCCCGCCAGGCAGGCACAATGCTCCCAAGCCCGGGAGAAAAGCGCTTCGGGGTGGTGCTCTCCTCGGGCCCTTGCCCCTGAGCCTGGGGGCCAGGCAGTTGGAACACACTCCCAGGCCAAGGCAGAACGACATGCACACGTCTGTTCCTGCCCCCTACACCGGCAGAGAGCTCGGGGGAGCCAGAGACTGCCAGGCTGCTGCTGGGCTGGCTGCCTGTGTGGGACGGGGCAGAGCCGACCTAGGGGCAAGTTGGGCCTCTTGCTCTCCCTGCTGCCCTGAGGCTGCTGGGTCAAAGAGGTCTTGGGCATCCAGCCCTTTGCTGGTCCCTTCCCTCTGACGAGGCCCTCTGAGCTCCAGCACCTTGCAGTGTGGAGACAGCCCCTGCCAGCAACCTCCTCTCCAAAGAGGCCTCATCCGAGGCCTACGCCCAGGGGAAAAGCACCAGCGGGGATGATCCTGGGGAGGCGCACGGACATGTCTGGACCCAGTCCCCGCAGCCTGCCCCTTGGTGGGGCAGTACCCCCGGAGGCCAGGAAGGTCTGGGCAAGGCTGGCCAGGGGCAGGGGACCTGCTGGGTCCTACCCCTGGCCTGTGAGGCCTCTGAGCACAACCGGCCCTCTCCCACTGGAAGACCTCCCCAGCTGCCTCCAAAGTCCTGTTTTCAAAGACTCCCGCCCGCTGTTCACGCCAGGCTCGCACAATGCTCCCAAGCCCGGGAGAAAAGTGCTTCGGGGTGGTGCTCTCTCCGGGCCCTTGCCCCTGAGCCTGGGGGCCAGGCAGTGGGTCCACACTCCCAGACCAAGGCAGAACCACATGCACACGTCTGTTCCTGACCCCTGCACCGGCAGAGAGCTCGGGGGAGCCAGAGTCTGTCAGGCAGCTGCTGGGCTGGCCGCCTGTGTGGGAAGGGGCAGAGCCGACCTAGGGGCAAGTTGGGCCTCTTCCTCTCCCTGCTGCCCTGAGGCTGCTGGGCCAAAGAGGTCTTGGGCATCCAGCCCCTTGCTGGTCCCTTCCCTCTGACGAGGCCCTCTGAGCTCCAGCACCTTGCAGTGTGGAGACAGCCCCTGCGAGCAACCTCCTCTCCAATGAGGCCTCAACCGAGGCCTAGGCCCAGGGGAAAGGCACCAGCGGGGATGAGCCTGGGGAGGCGCCCGGGCATGTCTGGACCCAGTCCCCGCAGCCTGCCCCTTGGTGGGGCAGTACCCCCGGAGGCCAGGAAGGTCTGTGCAAGGCTGCCAGGGGCAGGGACAGCGCTGGGTCCTGCCCCTGGCCTGTGGGACGTCTGAGCACAACCGGCACTCTCCCGCTGGAAGACCTCCCCGTCTGCCTCCAAAGGCCGGTTTGCAAGCACTCCCGCCCGCTGTTCCCGCCAGGCACGCACAATGCTCCCAAGCCCGGGAGAAAAGCGCTTCGGGGTGGTGCTCTCTCCGGGCCCTTGCCCCTAAGCCTGCGGGCCAGGCAGGGGGAACACACTCCCAGGCCAAGACAGAACGACATGAACACGTCTGTTCCTGCCCCCTACACCGGCAGAGAGCTCGGGGGAGCCAGAGTCTCTCAGGCAGGTGCTGGGCTGGCCGCCTGTGTGGGAAGGGGCAGAGCCGACCTAGGGGCAAGTTGGGCCTCTTGCTCTCCCTGCTGCCCTGAGGCTGCTGGGCCAAAGACGTCTTGGGCATCCAGCCCTTTGCTGGTCCCTTCCCTCTGACGAGGCCCTCTGAGCTCCAGCACCTTGCAGTGTGGAGACAGCACCTGCCAGCAATCTCCTCTCCAAGGAGGCCTCAACCGAGGCCTAGGCCCAGGGGAAAGGCACCAGCGGGGATGAGCCTGGGGAGGCGCCCGGGCATGTCTGGACCCAGTCCCCGCAGCCTGCCCCTTGGTGGGGCAGTACCACTGGAGGCCAGGAAGGTCTGGGCAAGGTTGACCAGGGGCAGGGGACCTGCTGGGTCCTGCCCCTGGCCTGTGGGGCCTCTGAGCACAACCGGCCCTCTTCCACTGGAAGACCTCCCCGGCTGCCTCCAAAGGCCGGTTTGCCAACACTCCCGCCCGCTGTTCCCGCCAGGCACGCACAATGCTCCCAAGCCCGGGAGAAAAGCGCTTCGTGGTGGTGCTCTCTCCGGGCCCTTGCCCCTAAGCCTGCGGGCCAGGCAGGGGGAATACACTCCCAGGCCAAGACAGAAAGACATGAACACGTCTGTTCCTGCCCCCTACACCGGCAGAGAGCTCGGGGGAGCCAGAGTCTGTCAGGCAGGTGCTGGGCTGGCCGCCTGTGTGGGAAGTGGCAGAGTCGACCTAGGGGCATGTTGGGCCTCTGCTCTCCCTGCTGCCCTGAGGCTGCTGGGCTAAAGAGGTCTTGGGCCTCCAGCCCCTTGCTGGTCCCTTCCCTCTGACGAGGCCCTCTGAGCTCCAGCACCTTGCAGTGTGGAGACAGCCCCTGCCAGCAACCTCCTCTCCAAGGAGGCCTCAACCGAGGCCTAGCCCCAGGGCAAAGGCACCAGCTGGGAAGAGCCTGGGGAGGCGCCCGGGCATGTCTGGACCCAGTCCCCGCAGCCTGCCCCTTGGTGAGGCAGTACCCCCGGAGGCCAGGAAGGTCTGGGCAAGGCTGGTCAGGGGCAGGGGCCCTGCTGGGCCCTGCCCCTGGCCTGTGGGGCCTCTGAGCACAACCGGCCCTCTCCCACTGGAAGACCTCCCCGTCTGCCTCCAAAGGCCGGTTTGCCAACACTCCCGCCCGCTGTTCCCGCCAGGCACGCACAATTCTCCCAAGCCCGGGAGAAAAGCGCTTCGGGGTGGTGCTCTCTCCGGGCCCTTGCCCATGAGCCTGGGGGCAAGGCAGGGAGAACACACTCCCAGGCCAAGGCAGAACCACATGCCCACGTCTGTTCCTGTCCCCTGCACCGGCAGAGAGCTTGGGGGAGCCAGAGTTTGTCAGGCAGCTGCTGGGTTGGCCGCCTGTGTGGGAAGGGGCAGAGCCGAATAGGGGCAAGTTGGGCCTCTTGCTCTCCCTGCTGCCCTGAGGCTGCTGGGCCAAAGATGTCTTGGGCATCCAGCCCTTTACTGGTCCCTTCTCTCTGACGAGGCTCTCTGAGCTGCAGCACCTTGCAGTGTGGAGACAGCCCCTGCCAGCAACCTCCTCTCCAAGGAGGCCTCAACCGAGGCCTAGGCCCAGGGGAAAGGCACCAGCGGGGATGAGCCAGGGGAGGCGCCCGAGCATGTCTGGACCCAGTCCCCGCAGCCTGCCCCTTGGTGGGGCAGTACCCCCGGAGGCCAGGAAGGTCTGGGCAAGGCTGGCCAGGGGCAGGGGCCCTGCTGGGTCCTGCCCCTGGCCTGTGGGGCCTCTGAGCACAACCGGCCCTCTCCCACTGGAAGACCTCCCCGGCTGCCTCCAAAGGCCGGTTTGCAAGCGCTCCCGCCCACTGTTCCCAGCAGGCGTGTACAATGCTCCTAAGCCCGGGAGAAAAGCGCTTCGGGGTGGTGCTCTCTCCGGGCCCTTGCCCCTGAGCCTGGGGGCAAGGCAGGGTGTCCACACTCCCAGGCCAAGGCAGAACCACATGCACACGTCTGATCTGCCCCCTGCACCGGCAGAGAGCTCGGGGGATCCAGAGTCTGTCAGGCAGCTGCTGGGCTGGCCGCCTGTGTGGGAAGGGGCAGAGCCGACCTAGGGGCAAGTTGGGCCTCTTGCTCTCCCTGCTGCCCTGAGGCTGCTGGGCCAAAGAGGTCTTGGGCATCCAGCCCCTTGCTGGTCCCTTCCCTCTGATCAGGCCCTCTGAGCTCCAGCACCTTGCAGTGTGGAGACAGCCCCTGCCAGCAACCTCCTCTCCAAGGAGGCCTCAACCGAGGCCTAGGCCCAGGGGAAAGGCACCAGCAGGGATGAGCCTGGGGAGGCGCCCGGGCATGACTGGACCCAGGCCCGCAGCCTGCCCCTTGGTGGGGCAGTACCCCCGGAGGCCAGGAAGGTCTGGGCAAGGCTGGCCAGGGGCAGGGGCCCTGCTGGGTCCTGTCCCTGGCCTGTAGGGCCTCTGAGCACAACCGGCCCTCTCCCACTGGAAGACCTCCCCGGCTGCCTCCAAAGGCCAGTTTGCCAACACTCCTGCCCGCTGTTCCCGCCAGGCACGCACAATGCTCCCAATTCCGTGAGAAAAGTGCTTCGGCATGGTGCTCTCTCCGGGCCCTTGGAAGACCTCCCAAGCTGCCTCCAAAGGCCGGCTTGCAAGCACTTCCGCCCGCTGTTCCCGCCAGCCTCGCACAATGCTCCCAAGCCCGGGAGAAAAGCGCTTCGGGGTGGTGTTCTCTCCGTGCCCATGGAGGACCTCCCTGGCTGGCCCCAAAGGCCGGTTTGCAAGCACTCCCACTCGCTGTTCCCGCCAGCCACGCACAATCCTCCAAAACCCCGGAGAAAAGCGCTTCGGGGTGGTGTTCTCTCCGTGCCCATGGAAGACCTCCCGGGGTGCCCCCAAAGGCCGGTTTGGAACCACTCCCACTCGCTGTTCCCGCCATCCGCGCAAATGTTCCAAGCCCGGGAGAAAAGCGCTTCTGGGTGGTGCTCTCTCCTGGCCCTTGGAAGACCTCCCCGGCTGCCTCCAAAGGCCGGTTTGCAAGCACTCCCACCCGCTGTTCCCACCAGCCACGCACAATGCTCCCAAGCCCGGGAGAAAAGCATTTTGGGGTGGTGCTCACACCGGGCCCTGGAAGACCTCCCCGGCTGCCTCCAAAGGATGGTTTTCAAGCACTCCTGCCTGCTGTTCCCGCCACCCGCGCACAATGCTCCCAAGCCCGGGAGAAAAGCGCTTCGGGGTGGTGCTCTCTACAGGCCCTTCGAAAACCTCCCCGGCTGCCTCCAAAGGCCGGTTTGCAAGAACTCCTTCCTGCTGTTCCCGCCAGCCACGCACAATGCTCCCAAGCCCGGGAGAAAAGCATTTTGGGGTGGTGCTCACTCCGGGCCCTTGGAAGACTTCCCCGGCTGCCTCCAATGGCCAGTTTGCAAGCACTCATGGCCGCTGTTCCCACCAGCCGCGCACAATGCTCCCAAGCCCGGGAGAAAAGCTTTTTGGGGTGGTGCTCACACCGGGCCCTGGAAGACCTCCCCGGGTGCCTCCAAAGGCCGGTTTTCAAGCACTCCTGCCTTCTGTTCCCGCCACCTGCGCACAATGCTCCCAAGCCCGGGAGAAAAGCGCTTCGGGGTGGTGCTCTCTACAGGCCCTTGGAAGACCTCCCCGGCTGCCTCCAAAGGCCGGTTTGCAAGGACTCCTTCCTGCTGTTCCCGCCAGCCACGCACAATGCTCCCAAGCCCGGGAGAAAAGCATTTTGGGGTGGTGCTCTCTACAGGCCCTTGGAAGACCTCCCCGGCTGCCTCCAATGGCCAGTTTGAAAGCACTCATGCCCGCTGTTCCCACCAGCCGCGCACAATGCTCCCAAGCCCGGGAGAAAAGCTTTTTGGGGTGGTGCTCACACCGGGCCCTGGAAGACCTCCCTGGCTGCCTCCAAAGGCCGGTTTTCAAGCACTCCTGCCTGCTGTTCCCGCCACCTGCGCACAATGCTCCCAAGCCCGGGAGAAAAGCGCTTCGGGGTGGTGCTCTCTACAGGCCCTTGGAAGACCTCCCCGGCTGCCTCCAATGGTCAGTTTGCAAGCACTCATGCCCGCTGTTCCCACCAGCCGCGCACAATGCTCCAAAGCCCGGGAGAAAAGCTTTTTGGGGTGGTGCTCACACCGGGCCCTGGAAGACCTCCCCGGCTGCCTGCAAAGGCCGGTTTTCAAGCACTCCTGCCTGCTGTTCCCGCCACCTGCGCACAATACTCCCAAGCCCGGGAGAAAAGCGCTTCGGGGTGGTGCTCTCTACAGGTCCTTGGAAGACCTCCCCGGCAGCCTCCAAAGGCCGGTTTGCAAGGACTCCTTCCTGCTGTTCCCGCCAGCCACGCACAATGCTCCCAAGCCCGGGAGAAAAGTGCTTCGGGGTGGTGCTCTCTCCGGGCCCTTGGAAGACGTCCCCGGCTGCCTCCAAAGGCCGGTTTGCAAGCACTCATGCCCGTTGTTCCCACCAGCCGCGCACAATGCTCCCAAGCCCGGGAGAAAAGCGCTTCGGGGTGGTGCTCACTCCGGGCCCTTGGAAGACGTCCCCGGCTGCCTCCAATGGCCAGTTTGAAAGCACTCATGCCCGCTGTTCCCACCAGCCACGCACAATGCTCCCAAGCCCGGGAGAAAAGCTTTTTGGGGTGGTGCTCACACCGGGCCCTGGAAGACCTCCCCGGCTGCCTCCAAAGGCCGGTTTTCAAGCACTCCTGCCTGCTGTTCCCGCCACCTGCGCACAATGCTCCCAAGCCCGGGAGAAAAGCGCTTCGGGGTGGTGCTCTCTCCGGGCACTTTCAAGACCTCCCCGGCTGCCTCCAAAGGCCGGTTTGTAAGTACTCATTCCCGCTGCTTCCGCCAGCCACGCACAATGCTCCCAAGCCCGGGAGAAAAGCATTTTGGGGTGGTGCTCTCTCCGGACCCTTGGAAGACCTCCCGGGCTGCCTCCAAAGGCCGGTTTGCAAGCACTCATGTCCGCTGTTCCCGACAGCCGCGCACAATGCTCCCAAGCCCGGGAGAAAAGCATTTTGGGGTGGTGATCAGTCCGGGCCCTTGGAAGACCTCCCCGGCTGCCTTCAAAGGACAGTTTGCAAGCATTCATGCCCGCTGTTCCCGCCAGCCGCGCACAATGCTCCCAAGACCGTGAGAAAAGCGCTTCGGGGTGGTGGTCTCTCCGGGACCATGGAGGACCTCCCCGGCTGCCCCCAAAGGCCGGTTTGCAAGCACTCCCACTCGCTGTTCCCGCCAGCCACACACAATGTTCCAAAACCCCAGAGAAAAGCGCTTCGGGGTGGTGCTCTCTCCGGGCCCTTGGAAGACTTCTCTGGCTGCCTCCAAAGGCCGGTTTGCAAGAATTCCCTCCCGCTGTCCCACCAGCCGCACACAATGCTCCAGAACCCGAGAGAAAAGCGCTTCGAGGTGGTGCTCTCTCCGGGCCCTTGGAAGACCTCCCCGGCTGCCTCCAATGGGCGGTATGCAAGCACTCATGCCCGCTGTTCCCACCAGCTATGCACAATGCTCCCAAGCATGGGAGAAAAGCATTTTGGGGTGGTGCTCACTCCTTGCCCTTGGAAGACCTCCGCGCCTGCCTCCAAAGGCCGGATTGCAAGCACTCCTGCCTGCTGTTCCCGCCACACGCGCACACTGCTCCCAAGCCCGAGAGAAAAGCGCATCGGGGTGGTGTTCTCTCCGGGCCCATGGAGGACCTCCCCGGCTGCCCCCAAAGGCCGGTTTGCAAGCATTCCCACTAGCTGTTCCCGCCAGCCACGCAAATGCTCCCAAGCCCGGGAGAAAAGCATTTTGGGGTGGTGCTCTCTCCGGGCCCTTGCCCCTGTGCCTCGGGGCCAGGCAGGGGGTCCACACGCCGAGGCAAAGTCAGAACCACATGCACACGTCTGTTCCTGTCCCCTGCACCGGAAGAGAGCTCGGGGGAGCCAGAGTCTCTCAGGCAGCTGCTGGGCTGGCGGCCTGTGTGGGAAGGGGCAGAGCCGACCTAGGGGCAAGTTGGGCCTCTTGCTCTCCCTTCTGCCCTGAGGCTGCTGGGCCAAAGAGGTCTTGGACATCCAGCCCCTTGCTGGTCCCTTCCATCTGAGGAGGCCCTCTGAGCTCCAACACCTTGCAGTGTGGAGACAGCCCCTGCCAGCAACCTCCTCTCCAAGGAGGCCTCAACCGAGGCCTAGTCCCAGGGAAAGGCACCAGCGGGGATGAACCTGGGGAGGCGCCCGGGAATGTCTGGACCCAGTCCCCGCAGCCTGCCCCTTGGTGGGGCAGTACCCCCGGAGGCCAGGAAGGTCTGGGCAAGGTTGGCCTGGGGCAGGGGCCCTGCTGGGTCCTGCCCCTGGCCTGTGGGTCCTCTGAGCATGAGCGGCCCTCTCCTGCTGGAAGACCTCCCCGGCTGCCTCCAAAGGCCAATTTGCCAACACTCGCGCCCGCTGTTCCCGCCAGGCACGCACAATGCTCCCAAGCCCGGGAAAAAAGCGCTTCGGGGTGGTGGTCTCTCCGGGCCCCTGCCCCTGAGCCTGGGTCCAGGCAGCGGATCCACAGTCCCAGGCCAAGGCAGAACCACATGCACACGTCTGTTCCTGCCCCCTTCACCGGCAGAGAGCTGGGGGGAGCCAGAGTCTGTCAGGCAGCTGCTGGGCTGGCCGCCTGTGTGGGAAGGGGCAGAGCCGACCTAGGGGCAAGTTGGGCCTCTTGCTCTCCCTGCTGCCCTGAGGCTGCTGGGCCAAAGACGTCTTGGGCATCCAGCCCCTTCCTGGTCCCTTCCCTCTGACGAGGCCCTCTGAGCTCCAGCACCTTGCAGTGTGGAGACAGCCCCTGCCAGCAACCTCCTCTCCAAGGAGGCCTCAACCGAGGCCTAGGCCCAGGGGAAAGGCACCAGCGGAGATGAGCCTGTGGAGGCGCCCGGGCATGTCTGGACCCAGTCCCCGCAGCCTGCCCCTTGGTGGGGCAGTACCCCCGGAGGCCAGGAAGGTCTGGGCAAGGCTGGCCAGGGGCAGGGGCCCTGCTGGGTCCTGCCCCTGGCCTGTAGGGCCTCTGAGCACAACCGGCCCTCTCCCGCTGGAAGACCTCCCCGGCTGCCTCCACAGGCCAGTTTGCCAACACTCCTGCCCGCTGTTCCCGCCAGGCACGCACAATGATCCCAAGCCCGGGAGAAAAGCGCATTGGGGTGGTGCTCTCTCCGGGCCCTTGCCCCTGAGCCTGGGGGCAAGGCAGGGGGAACACACTCCCAGGCCAAGGCAGAACCACATGCCCACGTCTGTTCCTGTCCCCTGCACCGGCAGAGAGCTTGGGGGAGCCAGAGTCTGTCAGGCAGCTGCTGGGTTGGCCGCCTGTGTGGGAAGGGGCAGAGCCGCCCTAGGGGCAAGTTGGGCCTCTTGCTCTCCCTGCTGCCCTGAGGCTGCTGGGCCAAAGACGTCTTGGGCATCCAGCCCCTTACTGGTCCCTTCCCTCTGACGAGGCCCTCTGAGCTCCAGCACCTTGCAGTGTGGAGACAGCCCCTGCCAGCAACCTCCTCTCCAAGGAGGCCTCAACCGAGGCCTAGGCCCAGGGGAAAGGCACCAGCGGGGATGAGCCTGGGGAGGCGCCCGGGCATGTCTGGACCCAGGCCCCGCAGCCTGCCCCTTGGTGGGGCAGTACCCCCGGAGGCCAGGAAGGTCTGGGCAAGGCTGGCCAGGGGCAGGGGCCCTGCTGCGTCCTGCCCCTGGCCTGTGGGTCCTCTGAGCACAACCGGCCCTCTCCCACTGGAAGACCTCCCCGGCTGCCTCCAAAGGCCGGTTTGCAAGCGCTCCCGCCCACTGTTCCCAGCAGGCGTGCACAATGCTCCCAAGCCCGGGAGAAAAGCGCTTCAGGGTGGTGCTCTCTCCGGGCCCTTGCCCCTGAGCCTGGGGGCAAGGCAGGGTGTCCACACTCCCAGGACAAGGCAGAACCACATGCACACGTCTGATCTGCCCCCTGCACCGGCAGAGAGCTCGGGGGAGCCTGAGTCTGTCAGGCAGCTGCTGGGCTGGCCGCCTGTGTGGGAAGGGGCAGAGCCGACCTAGGGGCAAGTTGGGCCTCTTGCTCTCCCTGCTGCCCTGAGGCTGCTGGGCCAAAGAGGTCTTGGGCATCCAGCCCCTTGCTGGTCCCTTCCCTCTGACGAGGCCCTCTGAGCTCCAGCACCTTGCAGTGTGGAGACAGCCCCTGCCAGCAACCTCCTCTCCAAGGAGGCCTCAACCGAGGCCTAGGCCCAGGGGAAAGGCACCAGCGGGGATGAGCCTGGGGAGGCGCCCGGGCATGTCTGGACCCAGTCCCCGCAGCCTGCCCCTTGGTGGGGCAGTACCCCCGGAGGCCAGGAAGGTCTGGGCAAGGCTGTCAGGGGCAGGGACACTGCTGGGTCCTGCCCCTGGCCTGTGGGGCGTCTGAGCACAACCGGCACTCTCCCGCTGGAAGACCTCCCCGTCTGCCTCGAAAGGCCGGTTTGCAGCACTCCCGCACGCTGTTCCCGCCAGGCACGCACAATGCTCCCAAGCCCGGGAGAAAAGCGCTTCGGGGTGGTGCTCTCACCGGGCCCTTGCCCCTGAGCCTGGGGGCCAGGCAGGGGGAACACACTCCCAGGCCAAGGCAGAACGACATGCACAGGTCTGTTCCTGCCCCCTACACCGGCAGAGAGCTCGGGGGAGCCAGAGACTGCCAGGCTGCTGCTGGGCTGGCCGCCTGTGTGGGACGGGGCAGAGCCGACCTAGGGGCAAGTTGGGCCTCTTGCTCTCCCTGCTGCCCTGAGGCTGCTGGGTCAAAGAGGTCTTGGGCATCCAGCCCTTTGCTGGTCCCTTCCCTCTGACGAGGCCCTCTGATCTCCAGCACCTTGCAGTGTGGAGACAGCCCCTGCCAGCAACCTCCTCTCCAAGGAGGCCTCAACCGAGGCCTAGGCCCAGGGGAAAGGCACCAGCGGGGATGAGCCTAGGGAGGCACCCGGGCATGTCTGGACCCAGTCCCCGCAGCCTGCCCCTTGGTGGGGCAGTACCCCCGGAGGCCAGGAAGGTCTGGGCAAGGCTGGCCAGGGTCAGGGGCCCTGCTGGGTCCTGACCCTGGCCTGTGGGGCCTCTGAGCACAACCGGCCCTCTCCCACTGGAAGACCTCCCCGGCTGCCTCCAAAGTCCTGTTTGCAAACACTCCCGCCCGCTGTTCACGCCAGGCTCGCACAATGCTCCCAAGCCCGGGAGAAAAGCGCATTGGGGTGGTTCTCTCTCCGGGCCCTTGCCCCTGAGCCTGGGGGCAAGGCACGGGGAACAAACTCCCTGGCCAAGGCAGAACCACATGCCCACGTCTGTTCCTGTCCCCTGCACCGGCAGAGAGCTCGGGGGAGCCAGAGTCTCTCAGGCAGGTGCTGGGCTGGCCGCCTGTGTGGGAAGGGGCAGAGCCGACCTAGGGGCAAGTTGGGCCTCTTGCTCTCCCTGCTGCCCTGAGGCTGCTGGGCCAAAGAGGTCTTGGGCATCCAGCCCCTAACTGGTCCCTTCCCTCTGACGAGGCCCTCTGAGCTCCAGCACCTTGCAGTGTGGAGACAGCCCCTGCCAGCAACCTCCTCTCCAAGGAGGCCTCAACCGAGGCCTAGGCCCAGGGGAAAGGCACCAGCGGGGATGAGCCTGGGGAGGCGCCCGGGCATGTCTGGACCCAGTCCCCGCAGCCTGCCCCTTGGTGGGGCAGTACCCCTGGAGGCCAGGAAGGTCTGGGCAAGGCTGACCAGGGGCAGGGGACCTGCTGGGTCCTGCCCCTGGCCTGTGGGGCCTCTGAGCACAACCGGCCCTCTCCCACTGGAAGACCTCCCCGGCTGCCTCCAAAGGCCGTTTTGCACGCACCTCCGCCCACTGTTCCCACCAAGCGCGCACAATGCTCCCAAGCCCGGGAGAAAAGCGCTTCGGGGTGGTGCTCTCTCCGGGCCCTTGCCCCTGAGCCTGGGGGCCAGGAAGGGGGTCCACACTCCCAGACCAAGGCAGAACCACATGCACACGTCTGTTCCTGACCCCTGCACCGGCAGAGAGCTCGGGGGAGCCAGAGTCTGTCAGGCAGCTGCTGGGTTGGCTGCCTGTGTGGGAAGGGGCAGAGCCGACCTAGGGGCAAGTTGGGGCTCTTGCTCTCCCTGCTGCCCTGAGGCTGCTGGGCCAAAGACGTCTTGGGCATCCAGCCCCTTGCTGGTCCCTTCCCGCCACGAGGCCCTCTGAGCTCCAGCACCTTGCAGTGTGGAGACAGCCCCTGCCAGCAACCTCCTCTCCAAGGAGGCATCAACCGAGTCCTATGCCCAGGGGAAAGGCACCAGCGGGGATGAGCCTGGGGAGGCGCCCAGGCATGTCTGGACCCAGTCCCCGCAGCCTGCCCCTTGGTGGGGCAGTACCCCCGGAGGCCAGGAAGGTCTGGGCAAGGCTGGCCAGGGGCAGGGGACCTGCTGGGTCCTGCCCCTGGCCTGTGAGGCCTCTGAGCACAACCGGCCCTCTCCCACTGGTAGACCTCCACGGCTGCCTCCAAAGTCCTGTTTGCAAACACTCCGGCCCGCTGTTCACGCCAGGCTCGCACAATGCTCCCAAGCCCGGGAGAAAAGCGCATTGGGGTGGTGCTCTCTCCGGGCCCTTGCCCCTGAGCCTGGGGGCAAGGCAGGGGGAACACACTCCCAGGCCAAGGCAGAACCACATGCCCACGTCTGTTCCTGTCCCCTGCACCGGCAGAGAGCTTGGGGGAGCCAGAGTCTGTCAGGCAGCTGCTGGGTTGGCCGCCTGTGTGGGAAGGGGCAGAGCCGCCCTAGGGGCAAGTTGGGCCTCTTGCTCTCCCTGCTGCCCTGAGGCTGCTGGGCCAAAGACGTCTTGGGCATCCAGCCCCTTACTGGTCCCTTCCCTCTGACGAGGCCCTCTGAGCTCCAGCACCTTGCAGTGTGGAGACAGCCCCTGCCTGCAACCTCCTCTCCAAGGAGGCCTCAACCGAGGCCTAGGCCCAGGGGAAAGGCACCAGCGGGGATGAGCCTGGGGAGGCGCCCGGGCATGTCTGGACCCAGGCCCCGCAGCCTGCCCCTTGGTGGGGCAGTACCCCCGGAGGCCAGGAAGGTCTGGGCAAGGCTGGCCAGGGGCAGGGGCCCTGCTGCGTCCTGCCCCTGGCCTGTGGGTCCTCTGAGCACAACCGGCCCTCTCCCACTGGAAGACCTCCCCGGCTGCCTCCAAAGGCCGGTTTGCAAGCGCTCCCGCCCACTGTTCCCAGCAGGCGTGCACAATGCTCCCAAGCCCGGGAGAAAAGCGCTTCAGGGTGGTGCTCTCTCCGGGCCCTTGCCCCTGAGCCTGGGGGCAAGGCAGGGTGTCCACACTCCCAGGACAAGGCAGAACCACATGCACACGTCTGATCTGCCCCCTGCACCGGCAGAGAGCTCGGGAGAGCCAGAGTCTGTCAGGCAGCTGCTGGGCTGGCTGCCTGTGTGGGAAGGGGCAGAGCCGACCTAGGGGCAAGTTGGGCCTCTTGCTCTCCCTGCTGCCCTGAGGCTGCTGGGTCAAAGAGGTCTTGGGCATCCAGCCCTTTGCTGGTCCCTTCCCTCTGACGAGGCCCTCTGATCTCCAGCACCTTGCAGTGTGGAGACAGCCCCTGCCAGCAACCTCCTCTCCAAGGAGGCCTCAACCGAGGCCTAGGCCCAGGGGAAAGGCACCAGCGGGGATGAGCCTGGGGAGGCGCCCGGGCATGTCTGGACCCAGTCCCCGCAGCCTGCCCCTTGGTGGGGCAGTACCCCCGGAGGCCAGGAAGGTCTGGGCAAGGCTGCCAGGGGCAGGGACACTGCTGGGTCCTGCCCCTGGCCTGTGGGGCGTCTGAGCACAAACGGCACTCTCCCGCTGGAAGACCTCCCCGTCTGCCTCGAAAGGCCGGTTTGCAAGCACTCCCGCCCGCTGTTCCCGCCAGGCACACACAATGCTCCCAAGCCCGGGAGAAAAGCGCTTCGGGGTGGTGCTCTCACCGGGCCCTTGCCCCTGAGCCTGGGGGCCAGGCAGGGGGAACACACTCCCAGGCCAAGGCAGAACGACATGCACACGTCTGTTCCTGCCCCCTACACCGGCAGAGAGCTCGGGGGAGCCAGAGACTGCCAGGCTGCTGCTGGGCTGGCCGCCTGTGTGCGACGGGGCAGAGCCGACCTAGGGGCAAGTTGGGCCTCTTGCTCTCCCTGCTGCCCTGAGGCTGCTGGGTCAAAGAGGTCTTGGGCATCCAGCCCTTTGCTGGTCCCTTCCCTCTGACGAGGCCCTCTGATCTCCAGCACCTTGCAGTGTGGAGACAGCCCCTGCCAGCAACCTCCTCTCCAAGGAGGCCTCAACCGAGGCCTAGGCCCAGGGGAAAGGCACCAGCGGGGATGAGCCTGGGGAGGCGCCCGGGCATGTCTGGACCCAGTCCCCGCAGCCTGCCCCTTGGTGGGGCAGTACCCCCGGAGGCCAGGAAGGTCTGGGCAAGGCTGGCCAGGGTCAGGGGCCCTGCTGGGTCCTGCCCCTGGCATGTGGGGCCTCTGAGCACAACCGGCCCTCTCCCACTGGAAGACCTCCCCGGCTGCCTCCAAAGTCCTGTTTGCAAACACTCCCGCCCGCTGTTCACGCCAGGCTCGCACAATGCTCCCAAGCCCGGGAGAAAAGCGCATTGGGGTGGTTCTCTTTCCGGGCCCTTGCCCCTGAGCCTGGGGGCAAGGCACGGGGAACACACTCCCTGGCCAAGGCAGAACCACATGCCCACGTCTGTTCCTGTCCCCTGCACCGGCAGAGAGCTTGGGGGAGCCAGAGTCTGGCAGGCAGCTGCTGGGTTGGCCGCCTGTGTGGGAAGGGGCAGAGCCGACCTAGGGGCAAGTTGGGCCTCTTACTCTCCCTGCTGCCCTGAGGCTGCTGGGCCAAAGACGTCTTGGGCATCCAGCCCCTTACTGGTCCCTTCCCTCTGACGAGGCCCTCTGAGCTCCAGCACCTTGCAGGGTGGAGACAGCCCCTGCCAGCAACCTCCTCTCCAAGGAGGCCTCAACCGAGGCCTAGGCCCAGGGGAAAGGCACCAGCGGGGATGAGCCAGGGGAGGCGCCCGGGCATGTCTGGACCCAGGCCCCGCAGCCTGCCCCTTGGTGGGGCAGTATCCCCGGAGGCCAGGAAGGTCTGGGCAAGGCTGGCCAGGGGCAGGGGCCCTGCTGGGTCCTGCCCCTGGCCTGTGGGGCCTCTGAGCACAACCGGCCCTCTCCCACTGGAAGACCTCCCCGGCTGTCTCCAAAGGCAGGTTTGCAAGCGCGCCCGCCCACTGTTCCCAGCAGGCGTGCACAATGCTCCCAAGCCCGGGAGAAAAGCGCTTCAGGGTGGTGCTCTCTCCGGGCCCTTGCCCCTGAGCCTGGGGGCAAGGCAGGGTGTCCACACTCCCAGGCCAAGGCAGAACCACATGCACACGTCTGATCTGCCCCCTGCACCGGCAGAGAGCTCGGGGGAGCCAGAGTCTGTCAGGCAGCTGCTGGGTTGGCCGCCTGTGTGGGAAGGGGCAAAGCCGACCTAGGGGCAAGTTGGGCCTCTTGCTCTCCCTGCTGCCCTGAGGCTGCTGGGCCAAAGAGGTCTTGGCCATCCAGCCCCTTGCTGGTCCCTTCCCTCTGACGAGGCCCTCTGAGCTCCAGCACCTTGCAGTGTGGAGACAGCCCCGGCCAGCAACCTCCTCTCCAAGGAGGCCTCAACCGAGGCCTAGGCCCAGGGGAAAGGCACCAGCGGGGATGAGCCTGGGGAGGCGCCCGGGCATGACTGGACCCAGTCCCCGCAGCCTGCCCCTTGGTGGGGCAGTACCCCCGGAGGCCAGGAAGGTCTGGGCAAGGCTGGCCAGGGTCAGGGGCCCTGCTGGGTCCTGCCCCTGGCCTGTGGGGCCTCTGAGCACAACCGGCCCTCTCCCACTGGAAGACCTCCCCGGCTGCCTCCAAAGGCCGGTTTGCCAACACTCCCGCCCGCTGTTCTCGCCAGGCACGCACAATTCTCCCAAGCCCGGGAGAAAAGCGCTTAGGTGTGTTGCTCTCTCCGGGCCCTTGCCCCTGAGTGTGGCGGCCAGGCAGTGGTTCCACACTCCCAGACCAAGGCAGAACCACATGCACACGTCTGTTCCTGACCCCTGCACCGGCAGAGAGCTCGGGGGAGCCAGAGTCTGTCAGGCAGCTGCTGGGCTGGCCGCCTGTGTGGGAAGGGGCAGAGCCGACCTAGGGGCAAGTTGGGCCTCTTGCTCTCCCTGCTGCCCTGAGGCTGCTGGGCCAAAGAGGTCTTGGGAATCCAGCCCCTTGCTGGTCCCTTCCCTCTGACGAGGCCCTCTGAGCTCCAGCACCTTGCAGTGTGGAGACAGCCCCTGCCAGCAACCTCCTCTCCAAGGAGGCCTCAACCGAGGCCTAGGCCCAGGGGAAAGGCACCAGCGGGGATGAGCCAGTGGAGGCGCACGGGCATGTCTGGACCCAGTCCCCGCAGCCTGCCCCTTGGTGGGGCAGTACCCCCGGAGGCCAGGAAGGTCTGGGCAAGGCTGCCAGGGGCAGGGACACTGCTGGGGCTGCCCCTGGCCTGTGGGGCGTCTGAGCACAACCGGCCCTCTCCCGCTGGAAGACCTCCCCGGCTGCCTCCAAAGGCCGGTTAACAAGCGCTCCCGCCCACTGTTCCCAGCAGGCGTGCACAATGCTCCCAAGCCCGGGAGAAAAGCGCTTCGGGGTGGTGCTCTCTCCGGGCTCTTGCCCCTGAGCCTGGGGGCCAGGCAGTTGGAACACACTCCCAGGCCAAAGCAGAACGACATGCACACGTCTGTTCCTGCCCCCTACACCGGCAGAGAGCTCGGGGGAGCCAGAGACTGCCAGACTGCTGCTGGGCTGGCTGCCTGTGTGGGACGGGGCAGAGCCGACCTAGGGGCAAGTTGGGCCTCTTGCTCTCCCTGCTGCCCTGAGGCTGCTGGGTCAAAGAGGTCTTGGGCATCCAGCCCTTTGCTGGTCCCTTCCCTCTGACGAGGCCCTCTGAGCTCCAGCACCTTGCAGTGTGGAGATAGGCCCTGCCAGCAACCTCCTCTCCAAAGAGGCCTCAACCGAGGCCTACGCCCAGGGGAAAAGCACCAGCGGGGATGATCCTGGGGAGGCGCACGGACATGTCTGGACCCAGTCCCCGCAGCCTGCCCCTTGGTGGGGCAGTACCCCCGGAGGCCAGGAAGGTCTGGGCAAGGCTGGCCAGGGGCAGGGACCCTGCTGGGTCCTGCCCCTGGCCTGTGAGGCCTCTGAGCACAACCAGCCCTCTCCCACTGGAAGACCTCCCCAGCTGCATCCAAAGTCCTGTTTGCAAACACTCCCGCCCGCTGTTCACGCCAGGCTCGCACAATGCTCCCAAGCCCGGGAGAAAAGCGCTTCGGGGTGGTGCTCTCTCCGGGCCCTTGCCCCTGAGCCTGGGGGCCAGGCAGTGGGTCCACACTCCCAGACCAAGGCAGAACCACATGCACACGTCTGTTCCTGACCCCTGCACCGGCAGAGAGCTCGGGGGAGCCAGAGTCTGTCAGGCAGGTGCTGGGCTGGCCGCCTGTGTGGGAAGGGGCAGAGCCGACCTAGGGGCAAGTTGGGCCTCTTCCTCTCCCTGATGCCCTGAGGCTGCTGGGCCAAAGAGGTCTTGGGCATCCAGCCCCTTGCTGGTCCCTTCCCTCTGACGAGGCCCTCTGAGCTCCAGCACCTTGCAGTGTGGAGACAGCCCCTGCCAGCAACCTCCTCTCCAATGAGGCCTCAACCGAGGCCTAGGCCCAGGGGAAAGGCACCAGCGGGGATGAGCCTGGGGAGGCGCCCGGGCATGTCTGGACCCAGTCCCCGCAGCCTGCCCCTTGGTGGGGCAGTACGCCCGGAGGCCAGGAAGGTCTGTGCAAGGCTGCCAGGGGCAGGGACAGCGCTGGGTCCTGCCCCTGGCCTGTGGGACGTCTGAGCACAACCGGCACTCTCCCGCTGGAAGACCTCCCCGTCTGCCTCCAAAGGCCGGTTTGCAAGCACTCCCGCCCGCTGTTCCCGCCAGGCACGCACAATGCTCCCAAGCCCGGGAGAAAAGCGCTTCGGGGTGGTGCTCTCTCCGGGCCCTTGCCCCTAAGCCTGCGGGCCAGGCAGGGGGAACACACTCCCAGGCCAAGACAGAACGACATGAACATGTCTGTTCCTGCCCCCTACACCGGCAGAGAGCTCGGGGGAGCCAGAGTCTCTCAGGCAGGTGCTGGGCTGGCCGCCTGTGTGGGAAGGGGCAGAGCCGACCTAAGGGCAAGTTGGGCCTCTTGCTCTCCCTGCTGCCCTGAGGCTGCTGGGCCAAAGAGGTCTTGGGCATCCAGCCCCTAACTGGTCCCTTCCCTCTGACGAGGCCCTCTGAGCTCCAGCACCTTGCAGTGTGGAGACAGCCCCTGCCAGCAACCTCCTCTCCAAGGAGGCCTCAACCGAGGCCTAGGCCCAGGGGAAAGGCACCAGCGGGGATGAGCCTGGGGAGGCGCCCGGGCATGTCTGGACCCAGTCCCCGCAGCCTGCCCCTTGGTGGGGCAGTACCCCTGGAGGCCAGGATTGTCTGGGCAAGGCTGACAAGGTGCAGGGGCCCTGCTGGGTCCTGTCCCTGGCCTGTGGGGCCTCTGAGCACAACCGGCCCTCTCCCACTGGAAGACCTCCCCGGCTGCCTCCAAAGGCCGTTTTGCACGCACCTCCGCCCACTGTTCCCACCAAGCGCGCACAATGCTCCCAAGCCCGGGAGAAAAGCGCTTCGGGGTGGTGCTCTCTCCGGGCCCTTGCCCCTGAGCCTGGGGGCCAGGAAGGGGGTCCACACTCCCAGACCAAGGCAGAACCACATGCACACGTCTGTTCCTGACCCCTGCACCGGCAGAGAGCTCGGGGGAGCCAGAGTCTGTCAGGCAGCTGCTGGGTTGGCTGCCTGTGTGGGAAGGGGCAGAGCCGACCTAGGGGCAAGTTGGGCCTCTTGCTCTCCCTGCTGCCCTGAGGCTGCTGGGCCAAAGAGGTCTTGGGCATCCAGCCCCTTGCTGGTCCCTTCCCGCTGACGAGGCCCTATGAGCTCCAGCACCTTGCAGTGTGGAGACAGCCCCTGCCAGCAACCTCCTCTCCAAGGAGGCATCAACCGAGGCCTATGCCCAGGGGAAAGGCACCAGCGGGGATGAGCCTGGGGAGGCGCCCAGGCATGTCTGGACCCAGTCCCCGCAGCCTGCCCCTTGGTGGGGCAGTACCCCCGGAGGCCAGGAAGGTCTGGGCAAGGCTGGCCAGGGGCAGGGGACCTGCTGGGTCCTGCCCCTGGCCTGTGAGGCCTCTGAGCACAACCGGCCCTCTCCCACTGGTAGACCTCCACGGCTGCCTCCAAAGTCCTGTTTGCAAACACTCCCGCCCGCTGTTCACGCCAGGCTCGCACAATGCTCCCAAGCCCGGGAGAAAAGCGCATTGGGGTGGTGCTCTCTCCGGGCCCTTGCCCCTGAGCCTGGGGGCAAGGCAGGGGGAACACACTCCCAGGCCAAGGCAGAACCACATGCCCACGTCTGTTCCTGTCCCCTGCACCGGCAGAGAGCTTGGGGGAGCCAGAGTCTGTCAGGCAGCTGCTGGGTTGGCCGCCTGTGTGGGAAGGGGCAGAGCCGCCCTAGGGGCAAGTTGGGCCTCTTGCTCTCCCTGCTGCCCTGAGGCTGCTGGGCCAAAGACGTCTTGGGCATCCAGCCCCTTACTGGTCCCTTCCCTCTGACGAGGCCCTCTGAGCTCCAGCACCTTGCAGTGTGGAGACAGCCCCTGCCAGCAACCTCCTCTCCAAGGAGGCCTCAACCGAGGCCTAGGCCCAGGGGAAAGGCACCAGCGGGGATGAGCCTGGGGAGGCGCCCGGGCATGTCTGGACCCAGGCCCCGCAGCCTGCCCCTTGGTGGGGCAGTACCCCCGGAGGCCAGGAAGGTCTGGGCAAGGCTGGCCAGGGGCAGGGGCCCTGCTGCGTCCTGCCCCTGGCCTGTGGGTCCTCTGAGCACAACCGGCCCTCTCCCACTGGAAGACCTCCCCGGCTGCCTCCAAAGGCCGGTTTGCAAGCGCTCCCGCCCACTGTTCCCAGCAGGCGTGCACAATGCTCCCAAGCCCGGGAGAAAAGCGCTTCAGGGTGGTGCTCTCTCCGGGCCCTTGCCCCTGAGCCTGGGGGCAAGGCAGGGTGTCCACACTCCCAGGACAAGGCAGAACCACATGCACACGTCTGATCTGCCCCCTGCACCGGCAGAGAGCTCGGGGGAGCCAGAGTCTGTCAGGCAGCTGCTGGGCTGGCCGCCTGTGTGGGAAGGGGCAGAGCCGACCTAGGGGCAAGTTGGGCCTCTTGCTCTCCCTGCTGCCCTGAGGCTGCTGGGCCAAAGAGGTCTTGGGCATCCAGCCCCTTGCTGGTCCCTTCCCTCTGACGAGGCCCTCTGAGCTCCAGCACCTTGCAGTGTGGAGACAGCCCCTGCCAGCAACCTCCTCTCCAAGGAGGCCTCAACCGAGGCCTAGGCCCAGGGGAAAGGCACCAGCGGGGATGAGCCTGGGGAGGCGCCCGGGCATGTCTGGACCCAGTCCCCGCAGCCTGCCCCTTGGTGGGGCAGTACCCCCGGAGGCCAGGAAGGTCTGGGCAAGGCTGTCAGGGGCAGGGACACTGCTGGGTCCTGCCCCTGGCCTGTGGGGCGTCTGAGCACAACCGGCACTCTCCCGCTGGAAGACCTCCCCGTCTGCCTCGAAAGGCCGGTTTGCAGCACTCCCGCACGCTGTTCCCGCCAGGCACGCACAATGCTCCCAAGCCCGGGAGAAAAGCGCTTCGGGGTGGTGCTCTCACCGGGCCCTTGCCCCTGAGCCTGGGGGCCAGGCAGGGGAAACACACTCCCAGGCCAAGGCAGAACGACATGCACAGGTCTGTTCCTGCCCCCTACACCGGCAGAGAGCTCGGGGGAGCCAGAGACTGCCAGGCTGCTGCTGGGCTGGCCGCCTGTGTGGGACGGGGCAGAGCCGACCTAGGGGCAAGTTGGGCCTCTTGCTCTCCCTGCTGCCCTGAGGCTGCTGGGTCAAAGAGGTCTTGGGCATCCAGCCCTTTGCTGGTCCCTTCCCTCTGACGAGGCCCTCTGATCTCCAGCACCTTGCAGTGTGGAGACAGCCCCTGCCAGCAACCTCCTCTCCAAGGAGGCCTCAACCGAGGCCTAGGCCCAGGGGAAAGGCACCAGCGGGGATGAGCCTAGGGAGGCACCCGGGCATGTCTGGACCCAGTCCCCGCAGCCTGCCCCTTGGTGGGGCAGTACCCCCGGAGGCCAGGAAGGTCTGGGCAAGGCTGGCCAGGGTCAGGGGCCCTGCTGGGTCCTGACCCTGGCCTCTGGGGCCTCTGAGCACAACCGGCCCTCTCCCACTGGAAGACCTCCCCGGCTGCCTCCAAAGTCCTGTTTGCAAACACTCCCGCCCGCTGTTCACGCCAGGCTCGCACAATGCTCCCAAGCCCGGGAGAAAAGCGCATTGGGGTGGTTCTCTCTCCGGGCCCTTGCCCCTGAGCCTGGGGGCAAGGCACGGGGAACAAACTCCCTGGCCAAGGCAGAACCACATGCCCACGTCTGTTCCTGTCCCCTGCACCGGCAGAGAGCTCGGGGGAGCCAGAGTCTCTCAGGCAGGTGCTGGGCTGGCCGCCTGTGTGGGAAGGGGCAGAGCCGACCTAGGGGCAAGTTGGGCCTCTTGCTCTCCCTGCTGCCCTGAGGCTGCTGGGCCAAAGAGGTCTTGGGCATCCAGCCCCTAACTGGTCCCTTCCCTCTGACGAGGCCCTCTGAGCTCCAGCACCTTGCAGTGTGGAGACAGCCCCTGCCAGCAACCTCCTCTCCAAGGAGGCCTCAACCGAGGCCTAGGCCCAGGGGAAAGGCACCAGCGGGGATGAGCCTGGGGAGGCGCCCGGGCATGTCTGGACCCAGTCCCCGCAGCCTGCCCCTTGGTGGGGCAGTACCCCTGGAGGCCAGGAAGGTCTGGGCAAGGCTGACCAGGGGCAGGGGACCTGCTGGGTCCTGCCCCTGGCCTGTGGGGCCTCTGAGCACAACCGGCCCTCTCCCACTGGAAGACCTCCCCGGCTGCCTCCAAAGGCCGTTTTGCACGCACCTCCGCCCACTGTTCCCACCAAGCGCGCACAATGCTCCCAAGCCCGGGAGAAAAGCGCTTCGGGGTGGTGCTCTCTCCGGGCCCTTGCCCCTGAGCCTGGGGGCCAGGAAGGGGGTCCACACTCCCAGACCAAGGCAGAACCACATGCACACGTCTGTTCCTGACCCCTGCACCGGCAGAGAGCTCGGGGGAGCCAGAGTCTGTCAGGCAGCTGCTGGGTTGGCTGCCTGTGTGGGAAGGGGCAGAGCCGACCTAGGGGCAAGTTGGGCCTCTTGCTCTCCCTGCTGCCCTGAGGCTGCTGGGCCAAAGAGGTCTTGGGCATCCAGCCCCTTGCTGGTCCCTTCCCGCCACGAGGCCCTCTGAGCTCCAGCACCTTGCAGTGTGGAGACAGCCCCTGCCAGCAACCTCCTCTCCAAGGAGGCATCAACCGAGGCCTATGCCCAGGGGAAAGGCACCAGCGGGGATGAGCCTGGGGAGGCGCCCAGGCATGTCTGGACCCAGTCCCCGCAGCCTGCCCCTTGGTGGGGCAGTACCCCCGGAGGCCAGGAAGGTCTGGGCAAGGCTGGCCAGGGGCAGGGGACCTGCTGGGTCCTGCCCCTGGCCTGTGAGGCCTCTGAGCACAACCGGCCCTCTCCCACTGGTAGACCTCCACGGCTGCCTCCAAAGTCCTGTTTGCAAACACTCCGGCCCGCTGTTCACGCCAGGCTCGCACAATGCTCCCAAGCCCGGGAGAAAAGCGCATTGGGGTGGTGCTCTCTCCGGGCCCTTGCCCCTGAGCCTGGGGGCAAGGCAGGGGGAACACACTCCCAGGCCAAGGCAGAACCACATGCCCACGTCTGTTCCTGTCCCCTGCACCGGCAGAGAGCTTGGGGGAGCCAGAGTCTGTCAGGCAGCTGCTGGGTTGGCCGCCTGTGTGGGAAGGGGCAGAGCCGCCCTAGGGGCAAGTTGGGCCTCTTGCTCTCCCTGCTGCCCTGAGGCTGCTGGGCCAAAGACGTCTTGGGCATCCAGCCCCTTACTGGTCCCTTCCCTCTGACGAGGCCCTCTGAGCTCCAGCACCTTGCAGTGTGGAGACAGCCCCTGCCAGCAACCTCCTCTCCAAGGAGGCCTCAACCGAGGCCTAGGCCCAGGGGAAAGGCACCAGCGGGGATGAGCCTGGGGAGGCGCCCGGGCATGTCTGGACCCAGGCCCCGCAGCCTGCCCCTTGGTGGGGCAGTACCCCCGGAGGCCAGGAAGGTCTGGGCAAGGCTGGCCAGGGGCAGGGGCCCTGCTGCGTCCTGCCCCTGGCCTGTGGGTCCTCTGAGCACAACCGGCCCTCTCCCACTGGAAGACCTCCCCGGCTGCCTCCAAAGGCCGGTTTGCAAGCGCTCCCGCCCACTGTTCCCAGCAGGCGTGCACAATGCTCCCAAGCCCGGGAGAAAAGCGCTTCAGGGTGGTGCTCTCACCGGGCCCTTGCCCCTGAGCCTGGGGGCCAGGCAGGGGGAACACACTCCCAGGCCAAGGCAGAACGACATGCACACGTCTGTTCCTGCCCCCTACACCGGCAGAGAGCTCGGGGGAGCCAGAGACTGCCAGGCTGCTGCTGGGCTGGCCGCCTGTGTGGGACGGGGCAGAGCCGACCTAGGGGCAAGTTGGGCCTCTTGCTCTCCCTGCTGCCCTGAGGCTGCTGGGTCAAAGAGGTCTTGGGCATCCAGCCCTTTGCTGGTCCCTTCCCTCTGACGAGGCCCTCTGATCTCCAGCACCTTGCAGTGTGGAGACAGCCCCTGCCAGCAACCTCCTCTCCAAGGAGGCCTCAACCGAGGCCTAGGCCCAGGGGAAAGGCACCAGCGGGGATGAGCCTGGGGAGGCGCCCGGGCATGTCTGGACCCAGTCCCCGCAGCCTGCCCCTTGGTGGGGCAGTACCCCCGGAGGCCAGGAAGGTCTGGGCAAGGCTGGCCAGGGGCAGGGGCCCTGCTGGGTCCTGCCCCTGGCCTGTGGGGCCTCTGAGCACAACCGGCCCTCTCCCACTGGAAGACCTCCCCGGCTGCCTCCAAAGTCCTGTTTGCAAACACTCCCGCCCGCTGTTCACGCCAGGCTCGCACAATGCTCCCAAGCCCGGGAGAAAAGCGCATTGGGGTGGTTCTCTCTCCGGGCCCTTGCCCCTGAGCCTGGGGGCAAGGCACGGGGAACACACTCCCTGGCCAAGGCAGAACCACATGCCCACGTCTGTTCCTGTCCCCTGCACCGGCAGAGAGCTCGGGGGAGCCAGAGTCTCTCAGGCAGGTGCTGGGCTGGCCGCCTGTGTGGGAAGGGGCAGAGCCGACCTAGGGGCAAGTTGGGCCTCTTGCTCTCCCTGCTGCCCTGAGGCTGCTGGGCCAAAGAGGTCTTGGGCATCCAGCCCCTAACTGGTCCCTTCCCTCTGACGAGGCCCTCTGAGCTCCAGCACCTTGCAGTGTGGAGACAGCCCCTGCCAGCAACCTCCTCTCCAAGGAGGCCTCAACCGAGGCCTAGGCCCAGGGGAAAGGCACCAGCGGGGATGAGCCTGGGGAGGCGCCCGGGCATGTCTGGACCCAGTCCCCGCAGCCTGCCCCTTGGTGGGGCAGTACCCCTGGAGGCCAGGAAGGTCTGGGCAAGGCTGACCAGGGGCAGGGGACCTGCTGGGTCCTGCCCCTGGCCTGTGGGGCCTCTGAGCACAACCGGCCCTCTCCCACTGGAAGACCTCCCCGGCTGCCTCCAAAGGCCGTTTTGCACGCACCTCCGCCCACTGTTCCCACCAAGCGCGCACAATGCTCCCAAGCCCGGGAGAAAAGCGCTTCGGGGTGGTGCTCTCTCCGGGCCCTTGCCCCTGAGCCTGGGGGCCAGGAAGGGGGTCCACACTCCCAGACCAAGGCAGAACCACATGCACACGTCTGTTCCTGACCCCTGCACCGGCAGAGAGCTCGGGGGAGCCAGAGTCTGTCAGGCAGCTGCTGGGTTGGCTGCCTGTGTGGGAAGGGGCAGAGCCGACCTAGGGGCAAGTTGGGCCTCTTGCTCTCCCTGCTGCCCTGAGGCTGCTGGGCCAAAGAGGTCTTGGGCATCCAGCCCCTTGCTGGTCCCTTCCCGCCACGAGGCCCTCTGAGCTCCAGCACCTTGCAGTGTGGAGACAGCCCCTGCCAGCAACCTCCTCTCCAAGGAGGCATCAACCGAGGCCTATGCCCAGGGGAAAGGCACCAGCGGGGATGAGCCTGGGGAGGCGCCCAGGCATGTCTGGACCCAGTCCCCGCAGCCTGCCCCTTGGTGGGGCAGTACCCCCGGAGGCCAGGAAGGTCTGGGCAAGGCTGGCCAGGGGCAGGGGACCTGCTGGGTCCTGCCCCTGGCCTGTGAGGCCTCTGAGCACAACCGGCCCTCTCCCACTGGTAGACCTCCACGGCTGCCTCCAAAGTCCTGTTTGCAAACACTCCGGCCCGCTGTTCACGCCAGGCTCGCACAATGCTCCCAAGCCCGGGAGAAAAGCGCATTGGGGTGGTGCTCTCTCCGGGCCCTTGCCCCTGAGCCTGGGGGCAAGGCAGGGGGAACACACTCCCAGGCCAAGGCAGAACCACATGCCCACGTCTGTTCCTGTCCCCTGCACCGGCAGAGAGCTTGGGGGAGCCAGAGTCTGTCAGGCAGCTGCTGGGTTGGCCGCCTGTGTGGGAAGGGGCAGAGCCGCCCTAGGGGCAAGTTGGGCCTCTTGCTCTCCCTGCTGCCCTGAGGCTGCTGGGCCAAAGACGTCTTGGGCATCCAGCCCCTTACTGGTCCCTTCCCTCTGACGAGGCCCTCTGAGCTCCAGCACCTTGCAGTGTGGAGACAGCCCCTGCCAGCAACCTCCTCTCCAAGGAGGCCTCAACCGAGGCCTAGGCCCAGGGGAAAGGCACCAGCGGGGATGAGCCTGGGGAGGCGCCCGGGCATGTCTGGACCCAGGCCCCGCAGCCTGCCCCTTGGTGGGGCAGTACCCCCGGAGGCCAGGAAGGTCTGGGCAAGGCTGGCCAGGGGCAGGGGCCCTGCTGCGTCCTGCCCCTGGCCTGTGGGTCCTCTGAGCACAACCGGCCCTCTCCCACTGGAAGACCTCCCCGGCTGCCTCCAAAGGCCGGTTTGCAAGCGCTCCCGCCCACTGTTCCCAGCAGGCGTGCACAATGCTCCCAAGCCCGGGAGAAAAGCGCTTCAGGGTGGTGCTCTCTCCGGGCCCTTGCCCCTGAGCCTGGGGGCAAGGCAGGGTGTCCACACTCCCAGGACAAGGCAGAACCACATGCACACGTCTGATCTGCCCCCTGCACCGGCAGAGAGCTCGGGAGAGCCAGAGTCTGTCAGGCAGCTGCTGGGCTGGCCGCCTGTGTGGGAAGGGGCAGAGCCGACCTAGGGGCAAGTTGGGCCTCTTGCTCTCCCTGCTGCCCTGAGGCTGCTGGGCCAAAGAGGTCTTGGGCATCCAGCCCTTTGCTGGTCCCTTCCCTCTGACGAGGCCCTCTGATCTCCAGCACCTTGCAGTGTGGAGACAGCCCCTGCCAGCAACCTCCTCTCCAAGGAGGCCTCAACCGAGGCCTATGCCCAGGGGAAAGGCACCAGCGGGGATGAGCCTGGGGAGGCGCCCGGGCATGTCTGGACCCAGTCCCCGCAGCCTGCCCCTTGGTGGGGCAGTACCCCCGGAGGCCAGGAAGGTCTGGGCAAGGCTGCCAGGGGCAGGGACACTGCTGGGTCCTGCCCCTGGCCTGTGGGGCGTCTGAGCACAAACGGCACTCTCCCGCTGGAAGACCTCCCCGTCTGCCTCGAAAGGCCGGTTTGCAAGCACTCCCGCCCGCTGTTCCCGCCAGGCACGCACAATGCTCCCAAGCCCGGGAGAAAAGCGCTTCGGGGTGGTGCTCTCACCGGGCCCTTGCCCCTGAGCCTGGGGGCCAGGCAGGGGGAACACACTCCCAGGCCAAGGCAGAACGACATGCACACGTCTGTTCCTGCCCCCTACACCGGCAGAGAGCTCGGGGGAGCCAGAGACTGCCAGGCTGCTGCTGGGCTGGCCGCCTGTGTGGGACGGGGCAGAGCCGACCTAGGGGCAAGTTGGGCCTCTTGCTCTCCCTGCTGCCCTGAGGCTGCTGGGTCAAAGAGGTCTTGGGCATCCAGCCCTTTGCTGGTCCCTTCCCTCTGACGAGGCCCTCTGATCTCCAGCACCTTGCAGTGTGGAGACAGCCCCTGCCAGCAACCTCCTCTCCAAGGAGGCCTCAACCGAGGCCTAGGCCCAGGGGAAAGGCACCAGCGGGGATGAGCCTGGGGAGGCGCCCGGGCATGTCTGGACCCAGTCCCCGCAGCCTGCCCCTTGGTGGGGCAGTACCCCCGGAGGCCAGGAAGGTCTGGGCAAGGCTGGCCAGGGGCAGGGGCCCTGCTGGGTCCTGCCCCTGGCCTGTGGGGCCTCTGAGCACAACCGGCCCTCTCCCACTGGAAGACCTCCCCGGCTGCCTCCAAAGTCCTGTTTGCAAACACTCCCGCCCGCTGTTCACGCCAGGCTCGCACAATGCTCCCAAGCCCGGGAGAAAAGCGCATTGGGGTGGTTCTCTCTCCGGGCCCTTGCCCCTGAGCCTGGGGGCAAGGCACGGGGAACAAACTCCCTGGCCAAGGCAGAACCACATGCCCACGTCTGTTCCTGTCCCCTGCACCGGCAGAGAGCTCGGGGGAGCCAGAGTCTCTCAGGCAGGTGTTGGGCTGGCCGCCTGTGTGGGAAGGGGCAGAGCCGACCTAGGGGCAAGTTGGGCCTCTTGCTCTCCCTGCTGCCCTGAGGCTGCTGGGCCAAAGAGGTCTTGGGCATCCAGCCCCTAACTGGTCCCTTCCCTCTGACGAGGCCCTCTGAGCTCCAGCACCTTGCAGTGTGGAGACAGCCCCTGCCAGCAACCTCCTCTCCAAGGAGGCCTCAACCGAGGCCTAGGCCCAGGGGAAAGGCACCAGCGGGGATGAGCCTGGGGAGGCGCCCGGGCATGTCTGGACCCAGTCCCCGCAGCCTGCCCCTTGGTGGGGCAGTACCCCTGGAGGCCAGGAAGGTCTGGGCAAGGCTGACCAGGGGCAGGGGACCTGCTGGGTCCTGCCCCTGGCCTGTGGGGCCTCTGAGCACAACCGGCCCTCTCCCACTGGAAGACCTCCCCGGCTGCCTCCAAAGGCCGTTTTGCACGCACCTCCGCCCACTGTTCCCACCAAGCGCGCACAATGCTCCCAAGCCCGGGAGAAAAGCGCTTCGGGGTGGTGCTCTCTCCGGGCCCTTGCCCCTGAGCCTGGGGGCCAGGAAGGGGGTCCACACTCCCAGACCAAGGCAGAACCACATGCACACGTCTGTTCCTGACCCCTGCACCGGCAGAGAGCTCGGGGGAGCCAGAGTCTGTCAGGCAGCTGCTGGGTTGGCTGCCTGTGTGGGAAGGGGCAGAGCCGACCTAGGGGCAAGTTGGGCCTCTTGCTCTCCCTGCTGCCCTGAGGCTGCTGAGCCAAAGAGGTCTTGGGCATCCAGCCCCTTGCTGGTCCCTTCCCGCCACGAGGCCCTCTGAGCTCCAGCACCTTGCAGTGTGGAGACAGCCCCTGCCAGCAACCTCCTCTCCAAGGAGGCATCAACCGAGGCCTATGCCCAGGGGAAAGGCACCAGCGGGGATGAGCCTGGGGAGGCGCCCAGGCATGTCTGGACCCAGTCCCCGCAGCCTGCCCCTTGGTGGGGCAGTACCCCCGGAGGCCAGGAAGGTCTGGGCAAGGCTGGCCAGGGGCAGGGGACCTGCTGGGTCCTGCCCCTGGCCTGTGAGGCCTCTGAGCACAACCGGCCCTCTCCCACTGGTAGACCTCCACGGCTGCCTCCAAAGTCCTGTTTGCAAACACTCCGGCCCGCTGTTCACGCCAGGCTCGCACAATGCTCCCAAGCCCGGGAGAAAAGCGCATTGGGGTGGTGCTCTCTCCGGGCCCTTGCCCCTGAGCCTGGGGGCAAGGCAGGGGGAACACACTCCCAGGCCAAGGCAGAACCACATGCCCACGTCTGTTCCTGTCCCCTGCACCGGCAGAGAGCTTGGGGGAGCCAGAGTCTGTCAGGCAGCTGCTGGGTTGGCCGCCTGTGTGGGAAGGGGCAGAGCCGCCCTAGGGGCAAGTTGGGCCTCTTGCTCTCCCTGCTGCCCTGAGGCTGCTGGGCCAAAGACGTCTTGGGCATCCAGCCCCTTACTGGTCCCTTCCCTCTGACGAGGCCCTCTGAGCTCCAGCACCTTGCAGTGTGGAGACAGCCCCTGCCAGCAACCTCCTCTCCAAGGAGGCCTCAACCGAGGCCTAGGCCCAGGGGAAAGGCACCAGCGGGGATGAGCCTGGGGAGGCGCCCGGGCATGTCTGGACCCAGGCCCCGCAGCCTGCCCCTTGGTGGGGCAGTACCCCCGGAGGCCAGGAAGGTCTGGGCAAGGCTGGCCAGGGGCAGGGGCCCTGCTGCGTCCTGCCCCTGGCCTGTGGGTCCTCTGAGCACAACCGGCCCTCTCCCACTGGAAGACCTCCCCGGCTGCCTCCAAAGGCCGGTTTGCAAGCGCTCCCGCCCACTGTTCCCAGCAGGCGTGCACAATGCTCCCAAGCCCGGGAGAAAAGCGCTTCAGGGTGGTGCTCTCTCCGGGCCCTTGCCCATGAGCCTGGGGGCAAGGCAGGGTGTCCACACTCCCAGGACAAGGCAGAACCACATGCACACGTCTGATCTGCCCCCTGCACCGGCAGAGAGCTCGGGAGAGCCAGAGTCTGTCAGGCAGCTGCTGGGCTGGCCGCCTGTGTGGGAAGGGGCAGAGCCGACCTAGGGGCAAGTTGGGCCTCTTGCTCTCCCTGCTGCCCTGAGGCTGCTGGGTCAAAGAGGTCTTGGGCATCCAGCCCTTTGCTGGTCCCTTCCCTCTGACGAGGCCCTCTGATCTCCAGCACCTTGCAGTGTGGAGACAGCCCCTGCCAGCAACCTCCTCTCCAAGGAGGCCTCAACCGAGGCCTAGGCCCAGGGGAAAGGCACCAGCGGGGATGAGCCTGGGGAGGCGCCCGGGCATGTCTGGACCCAGTCCCCGCAGCCTGCCCCTTGGTGGGGCAGTACCCCCGGAGGCCAGGAAGGTCTGGGCAAGGCTGCCAGGGGCAGGGACACTGCTGGGTCCTGCCCCTGGCCTGTGGGGCGTCTGAGCACAAACGGCACTCTCCCGCTGGAAGACCTCCCCGTCTGCCTCGAAAGGCCGGTTTGCAAGCACTCCCGCCCGCTGTTCCCGCCAGGCACGCACAATGCTCCCAAGCCCGGGAGAAAAGCGCTTCGGGGTGGTGCTCTCACCGGGCCCTTGCCCCTGAGCCTGGGGGCCAGGCAGGGGGAACACACTCCCAGGCCAAGGCAGAACGACATGCACACGTCTGTTCCTGCCCCCTACACCGGCAGAGAGCTCGGGGGAGCCAGAGACTGCCAGGCTGCTGCTGGGCTGGCCGCCTGTGTGGGACGGGGCAGAGCCGACCTAGGGGCAAGTTGGGCCTCTTGCTCTCCCTGCTGCCCTGAGGCTGCTGGGTCAAAGAGGTCTTGGGCATCCAGCCCTTTGCTGGTCCCTTCCCTCTGACGAGGCCCTCTGATCTCCAGCACCTTGCAGTGTGGAGACAGCCCCTGCCAGCAACCTCCTCTCCAAGGAGGCCTCAACCGAGGCCTAGGCCCAGGGGAAAGGCACCAGCGGGGATGAGCCTGGGGAGGCGCCCGGGCATGTCTGGACCCAGTCCCCGCAGCCTGCCCCTTGGTGGGGCAGTACCCCCGGAGGCCAGGAAGGTCTGGGCAAGGCTGGCCAGGGTCAGGGGCCCTGCTGGGTCCTGCCCCTGGCCTGTGGGGCCTCTGAGCACAACCGGCCCTCTCCCACTGGAAGACCTCCCCGGCTGCCTCCAAAGTCCTGTTTGCAAACACTCCCGCCCGCTGTTCACGCCAGGCTCGCACAATGCTCCCAAGCCCGGGAGAAAAGCGCATTGGGGTGGTTCTCTTTCCGGGCCCTTGCCCCTGAGCCTGGGGGCAAGGCACGGGGAACACACTCCCTGGCCAAGGCAGAACCACATGCCCACGTCTGTTCCTGTCCCCTGCACCGGCAGAGAGCTTGGGGGAGCCAGAGTCTGGCAGGCAGCTGCTGGGTTGGCCGCCTGTGTGGGAAGGGGCAGAGCCGACCTAGGGGCAAGTTGGGCCTCTTACTCTCCCTGCTGCCCTGAGGCTGCTGGGCCAAAGACGTCTTGGGCATCCAGCCCCTTACTGGTCCCTTCCCTCTGACGAGGCCCTCTGAGCTCCAGCACCTTGCAGGGTGGAGACAGCCCCTGCCAGCAACCTCCTCTCCAAGGAGGCCTCAACCGAGGCCTAGGCCCAGGGGAAAGGCACCAGCGGGGATGAGCCAGGGGAGGCGCCCGGGCATGTCTGGACCCAGGCCCCGCAGCCTGCCCCTTGGTGGGGCAGTATCCCCGGAGGCCAGGAAGGTCTGGGCAAGGCTGGCCAGGGGCAGGGGCCCTGCTGGGTCCTGCCCCTGGCCTGTGGGGCCTCTGAGCACAACCGGCCCTCTCCCACTGGAAGACCTCCCCGGCTGTCTCCAAAGGCAGGTTTGCAAGCGCGCCCGCCCACTGTTCCCAGCAGGCGTGCACAATGCTCCCAAGCCCGGGAGAAAAGCGCTTCAGGGTGGTGCTCTCTCCGGGCCCTTGCCCCTGAGCCTGGGGGCAAGGCAGGGTGTCCACACTCCCAGGCCAAGGCAGAACCACATGCACACGTCTGATCTGCCCCCTGCACCGGCAGAGAGCTCGGGGGAGCCAGAGTCTGTCAGGCAGCTGCTGGGTTGGCCGCCTGTGTGGGAAGGGGCAAAGCCGACCTAGGGGCAAGTTGGGCCTCTTGCTCTCCCTGCTGCCCTGAGGCTGCTGGGCCAAAGAGGTCTTGGCCATCCAGCCCCTTGCTGGTCCCTTCCCTCTGACGAGGCCCTCTGAGCTCCAGCACCTTGCAGTGTGGAGACAGCCCCGGCCAGCAACCTCCTCTCCAAGGAGGCCTCAACCGAGGCCTAGGCCCAGGGGAAAGGCACCAGCGGGGATGAGCCTGGGGAGGCGCCCGGGCATGACTGGACCCAGTCCCCGCAGCCTGCCCCTTGGTGGGGCAGTACCCCCGGAGGCCAGGAAGGTCTGGGCAAGGCTGGCCAGGGTCAGGGGCCCTGCTGGGTCCTGCCCCTGGCCTGTGGGGCCTCTGAGCACAACCGGCCCTCTCCCACTGGAAGACCTCCCCGGCTGCCTCCAAAGGCCGGTTTGCCAACACTCCCGCCCGCTGTTCTCGCCAGGCACGCACAATTCTCCCAAGCCCGGGAGAAAAGCGCTTAGGTGTGTTGCTCTCTCCGGGCCCTTGCCCCTGAGTGTGGCGGCCAGGCAGTGGTTCCACACTCCCAGACCAAGGCAGAACCACATGCACACGTCTGTTCCTGACCCCTGCACCGGCAGAGAGCTCGGGGGAGCCAGAGTCTGTCAGGCAGCTGCTGGGCTGGTCGCCTGTGTGGGAAGGGGCAGAGCCGACCTAGGGGCAAGTTGGGCCTCTTGCTCTCCCTGCTGCCCTGAGGCTGCTGGGCCAAAGAGGTCTTGGGCATCCAGCCCCTTGCTGGTCCCTTCCCTCTGACGAGGCCCTCTGAGCTCCAGCACCTTGCAGTGTGGAGACAGCCCCTGCCAGCAACCTCCTCTCCAAGGAGGCCTCAACCGAGGCCTAGGCCCAGGGGAAAGGCACCAGCGGGGATGAGCCAGTGGAGGCGCACGGGCATGTCTGGACCCAGTCCCCGCAGCCTGCCCCTTGGTGGGGCAGTACCCCCGGAGGCCAGGAAGGTCTGGGCAAGGCTGCCAGGGGCAGGGACACTGCTGGGGCTGCCCCTGGCCTGTGGGGCGTCTGAGCACAACCGGCCCTCTCCCGCTGGAAGACCTCCCCGGCTGCCTCCAAAGGCCGGTTAACAAGCGCTCCCGCCCACTGTTCCCAGCAGGCGTGCACAATGCTCCCAAGCTCGGGAGAAAAGCGCTTCGGGGTGGTGCTCTCTCCGGGCTCTTGCCCCTGAGCCTGGGGGCCAGGCAGTTGGAACACACTCCCAGGCCAAAGCAGAACGACATGCACACGTCTGTTCCTGCCCCCTACACCGGCAGAGAGCTCGGGGGAGCCAGAGACTGCCAGGCTGCTGCTGGGCTGGCTGCCTGTGTGGGACGGGGCAGAGCCGACCTAGGGGCAAGTTGGGCCTCTTGCTCTCCCTGCTGCCCTGAGGCTGCTGGGTCAAAGAGGTCTTGGGCATCCAGCCCTTTGCTGGTCCCTTCCCTCTGACGAGGCCCTCTGAGCTCCAGCACCTTGCAGTGTGGAGATAGCCCCTGCCAGCAACCTCCTCTCCAAAGAGGCCTCAACCGAGGCCTACGCCCAGGGGAAAAGCACCAGCGGGGATGATCCTGGGGAGGCGCACGGACATGTCTGGACCCAGTCCCCGCAGCCTGCCCCTTGGTGGGGCAGTACCCCCGGAGGCCAGGAAGGTCTGGGCAAGGCTGGCCAGGGGCAGGGACCCTGCTGGGTCCTGCCCCTGGCCTGTGAGGCCTCTGAGCACAACCAGCCCTCTCCCACTGGAAGACCTCCCCAGCTGCATCCAAAGTCCTGTTTGCAAACACTCCCGCCCGCTGTTCACGCCAGGCTCGCACAATGCTCCCAAGCCCGGGAGAAAAGCGCTTCGGGGTGGTGCTCTCTCCGGGCCCTTGCCCCTGAGCCTGGGGGCCAGGCAGTGGGTCCACACTCCCAGACCAAGGCAGAACCACATGCACACGTCTGTTCCTGACCCCTGCACCGGCAGAGAGCTCGGGGGAGCCAGAGTCTGTCAGGCAGGTGCTGGGCTGGCCGCCCGTGTGGGAAGGGGCAGAGCCGACCTAGGGGCAAGTTGGGCCTCTTCCTCTCCCTGATGCCGTGAGGCTGCTGGGCCAAAGAGGTCTTGGGCATCCAGCCCCTTGCTGGTCCCTTCCCTCTGACGAGGCCCTCTGAGCTCCAGCACCTTGCAGTGTGGAGACAGCCCCTGCCAGCAACCTCCTCTCCAATGAGGCCTCAACCGAGGCCTAGGCCCAGGGGAAAGGCACCAGCGGGGATGAGCCTGGGGAGGCGCCCGGGCATGTCTGGACCCAGTCCCCGCAGCCTGCCCCTTGGTGGGGCAGTACGCCCGGAGGCCAGGAAGGTCTGTGCAAGGCTGCCAGGGGCAGGGACAGCGCTGGGTCCTGCCCCTGGCCTGTGGGACGTCTGAGCACAACCGGCACTCTCCCGCTGGAAGACCTCCCCGTCTGCCTCCAAAGGCCGGTTTGCAAGCACTCCCGCCCGCTGTTCCCGCCAGGCACGCACAATGCTCCCAAGCCCGGGAGAAAAGCGCTTCGGGGTGGTGCTCTCTCCGGGCCCTTGCCCCTAAGCCTGCGGGCCAGGCAGGGGGAACACACTCCCAGGCCAAGACAGAACGACATGAACATGTCTGTTCCTGCCCCCTACACCGGCAGAGAGCTCGGGGGAGCCAGAGTCTCTCAGGCAGGTGCTGGGCTGGCCGCCTGTGTGGGAAGGGGCAGAGCCGACCTAGGGGCAAGTTGGGCCTCTTGCTCTCCCTGCTGCCCTGAGGCTGCTGTGCCAAAGAGGTCTTGGGCATCCAGCCCCTTGCTGGTCCCTTCCCTCTGACGAGGCCCTCTGAGCTCCAGCACCTTGCAGTGTGGAGACAGACCCTGCCAGCAACCTCCTCTCCAAGGAGGCCTCAACCGAGGCCTAGGCCCAGGGGAAAGGCACCAGCGGGGATGAGCCTGGGGAGGCGCCCGGGCATGTCTGGACCCAGGCCCCGCAGCCTGCCCCTTGGTGGGGCAGTACCCCCGGAGGCCAGGAAGGTCTGGGCAAGGCTGGCCAGGGGCAGGGGCCCTGCTGGGTCCTGCCCCTGGCCTGTGGGGCCTCTGAGCACAACCGGCCCTCTCCCACTGGAAGACCTCCCCGGCTGCCTTCAAAGGCGGGTTTGCCAACACTCCCGCCCGCTGTTCCCGCCAGGCACGCACAACGCTCCCAAGGCCAGGAGAAAAGCGCTTCGGGGTGTTGCTCTCTCCGGGCCCTTGCCCCTGAGCCTGGGGTCCAGGCAGTGGGTCCACACTCCCAGACCAAGGCAGAACCACATGCACACGTCTGTTCCTGACCCCTGAACCGGCAGAGAGCTCGGGGGAGCCAGAGTCTATCAGGCAGCTGCTGGGTTGGCTGCCTGTGTGGGAAGGGGCAGAGCCGACCTAGGGGCAAGTTGGGCCTCTTGCTCTCCCTGCTGCCCTGAGGCTGCTGGGCCAAAGAGGTCTTGGGCATCCAGCCCCTTGCTGGTCCCTTCCCGCTGACGAGGCCCTCTGAGCTCCAGCACCTTGCAGTGTGGAGACAGCCCCTGCCAGCAACCTCCTCTCCGAGGAGGCATCAACCGAGGCCTATGCCCAGGGGTAAGGCACCAGCGGGGATGAGCCTGGGGAGGCGCCCAGGCATGTCTGGACCCAGTCCCCGCAGCCTGCCCCTTGGTGGGGCAGTACCCCCGGAGGCCAGGAAGGTCTGGGCAAGGCTGGCCAGGGGCAGGGGACCTGCTGGGTCCTGCCCCTGGCCTGTGTGGCCTCTGAGCACAACCGGCCCTCTCCCACTGGAAGACCTCCACGGCTGCCTCCAAAGTCCTGTTTGCAAACACTCCCGCCCGCTGTTCACGCCAGGCTCGCACAATGCTCCCAAGCCCGGGAGAAAAGCGCTTCGGGGTGGTGCTCTCTCCGGGCCCTTGCCCCTGAGCCTGGGGGCAAGGCAGAGGGAACACACTCCCAGGCCAAGGCAGAACCACATGCCCACGTCTGTTCCTGTCCCCTGCACCGGCAGAGAGCTTGGGGGAGCCAGAGTCTGTCAGGCAGCTGCTGAGTTGGCCGCCTGTGTGGGAAGGGGCAGAGCCGCCCTAGGGGCAAGTTGGGCCTCTTGCTCTCCCTGCTGCCCTGAGGCTGCTGGGCCAAAGACGTCTTGGGCATCCAGCCCCTTACTGGTCCCTTCCCTCTGACGAGGCCCTCTGAGCTCCAGCACCTTGCAGTGTGGAGACAGCCCCTGCCAGCAACCTCCTCTCCAAGGAGGCCTCAACCGAGGCCTAGGCCCAGGGGAAAGGCACCAGCGGGGATGAGCCTGGGGAGGCGCCCGGGCATGTCTGGACCCAGGCCCCGCAGCCTGCCCCTTGGTGGGGCAGTACCCCCGGAGGCCAGGAAGGTCTGGGCAAGGCTGGCCAGGGGCAGGGGCCCTGCTGCGTCCTGCCCCTGGCCTGTGGGGCCTCTGAGCACAACCGGCCCTCACCCACTGCAAGACCTCCCCGGCTGCCTCCAAAGGCCGGTTTGCAAGCGCTCCCGCCCACTGTTCCCAGCAGGCGTGCACAATGCTCCCAAGCCCGGGAGAAAAGCGCTTCAGGGTGGTGCTCTCTCCGGGCCCTTGCCCCTGAGCCTGGGGCAAGGCAGGGTGTCCACACTCCCAGGAAAAGGCAGACCACATGCACACGTCTGATCTGCCCCCTGCACCGGCAGAGAGCTCGGGGGAGCCAGAGTCTGTCAGGCAGCTGCTGGGCTGGCCGCCTGTGTGGGAAGGGGCAGAGCCGACCTAGGGGCAAGTTGGGCCTCTTGCTCTCCCTGCTGCCCTGAGGCTGCTGGGCCAAAGAGGTCTTGGGCATCCAGCCCCTTGCTGGTCCCTTCCCTCTGACGAGGCCCTCTGAGCTCCAGCACCTTGCAGTGTGGAGACAGCCCCTGCCAGCAACCTCCTCTCCAAGGAGGCCTCAACTTAGGCCTAGGCCCAGGGGAAAGGCACCAGCGGGGATGAGCCTGGGGAGGCGCCCGGCCATGTCTGGACCCAGTCCCCGCAGCCTGCCCCTTGGTGGGGCAGTACCCCCGGAGGCCAGGAGGGTCTGGGCAAGGCTGCCAGGGGCAGGGACACTGCTGGGTCCTGCCCCTGGCCTGTGGGGCGTCTGAGCACAACCGGCACTCTCCCGCTGGAAGACCTCCCCGGCTGCCTCCAAAGGCCGGTTTGCAAGCACTCCCGCCCGCTGTTCCCGGCAGGCATGCACAATGCTCCCAAGCCCCGGAGAAAAGCGCTTCGGGGTGGTACTCTCTCCGGGCCCTTGCCCCTGAGCCTGGGGGACAGGCAGGGGGAACACACTCCCAGGCCAAGGCAGAACGACATGCACACGTCTGTTCCTGCCCCCTACACCGGCAGAGAGTTCGGGGGAGCCAGAGACTGCCAGGCTGCTGCTGGGCTGGCTGCCTGTGTGGGACGGGGTAGAGCCGACCTAGGGGCAAGTTGGGCCTCTTGCTCTCCCTGCTGCCCTGAGGCTGCTGGGTCAGAGAGGTCTTGGGCATCCAGCCCTTTGCTGGTCCTTTCCCTCTGACGAGGCCCTCTGAGCTCCAGCACCTTGCAGTGTGCAGACAGCCCCTGCCGGCAACCTCCTCTCCAAGGAGGCCTCAACCGAGGCCTAGGCCCAGGGGAAAGGCACCAGCGGGGATGAGCCTGGGGAGGCACCCGGGCATGTCTGGACCCAGGCCCCGCAGCCTGCCCCTTGGTGGGGTAGTACCCCCGGAGGCCAGGAAGGTCTGGGCAAGGCTGCCAGAGGCAGGGACACTGCTGGGTCCTGCCCCTGGCCTGTGGGGCCTCTGAGAACAACTGGCACTCTCCCGCTGGAAGACCTCCCCGGCTGCCTCCAAAGGCTGGTTTGCAAGCACTCAATCCCGCTGTTCACGCCAGCTGCGCACAATGCTCCCAAGCCCGGGAGAAAAGCATTTTGGGGTGGTGCTCACTCCGGGCTTTGGAAGACCTCCCCGGCTGCCTCCAAGGCCGGTTTGCAAGCACTTCTGCCTGCTGTTCCCGCCACCCGCGCACAATGCTCCCAAGCCCGGGAGAAAAGCGTTTCGGGGTGGTGTTCTCTCTGGACCCAAGAAAGACCTCCCGGGCTGCCCCCAAATGCCGGTTTGCAAGCACTCCCACTCACTGTTCCCGCCATCCGTGCAAATGCTTCAAGCCCAGGAGAAAAGCCCTTCAGGGTGGTGCTCTCTCCCGGCCCTTGGAAGACCTCCCCGGCTGCCTCCAAAGGCTGGATTTCAAGTACTCCCTCCCGCTGTCCCGCCAGCCGCACACAATGCTCCCAATCACGGGAGAAAAGCGCTTCGGGGTGGTGCTCTCTACGGGCCCTTGGAAGACCTCCCCGTTTGTCTCCAAAGGCCGGTTTGCAAGCACTCATGCCCGCTGTTCCCACCAGCCGCGCACAATGCTCCCAAGCCTAGGAGAAAAGCGCTTCGGGGTGGTGCTCTCTCCCGGCCCTTGGACGACCTCCCCGGCTGCCTCCAAAGGCCGGTTTGCAAGCACTCCCGCCCGCTGTTCCCGCCAGCCGCGCACAATGCTCCCAAGCACGGGAGAAAAGCGCTTCGGGGTGGTGCTCTCTCCTGGCCCTTGGAAGACCTCCCCTGCTGCCTCCAAAGGCTGGTTTTCAAGAACTCCCTCCCGCTGACCCGCAAGCCGCACACAATGCTCCCAAGCCCGGGAGAAAAGCATTTTGAGGTGGTCTCTCTCCGGGCCCTTGGAAGACTCCCCGGCTACCTCTAAAGGCCGGTTTGCAAGCACTCATGTCCTCTGTTCCCGACAGCCGCGAACAATGCTCCCAATTCCGTGAGAAAAGTGCTTCGGGATGGTGCTCTCTCCGGGCCCTTGGAAGACCTCCCAAGCTGCCTCCAAAGGCCGGTTTGCAAGCACTCCCGCCCGCTGTTCCCGCCAGCCGCGCACAATGCTCCCAAGCACGGGAGAAAAGCGCTTCGGGGTGGTGCTCTCTCCTGGCCCTTGGAAGACCTCCCCGGCTGCCTCCAAAGGCCGGTTTGCAAGCACTCATGTCCTCTGTTCCCGACAGCCGCGAACAATGCTCCCAATTCCGTGAGAAAAGTGCTTCGGGATGGTGCTCTCTCCGGGCCCTTGGAAGACCTCCCAAGCTGCCTCCAAAGGCCGGTTTGCAAGCACTCCCGCCCGCTGTTCCCGCCAGCCTCGCACAATGCTCCCAAGACCGGGAGAAAAGCGCTTCGGGGTGGTGTTCTCTCCGTGCCAATGGAGGACCTCCCTGGCTGCCCCCAAAGGCCGGTTTGCAAGCACTCCCACTCGCTGTTCCCGCCATCCGCGCACAATGCTCCCAAGCCCGGGAGAAAAGCATTTTGGGGTGGTGCTCACACCGGGCCCTGGAAGACCTCCCCGGCTGCCTCCAAAGGACGGTTTTCAAGCACTCCTGCCTGCTGTTCCCGCCACCCGCGCACAATGCTCCCAAGCCCGGGAGAAAAGCGCTTCGGGGTGGTGCTCTCTACAGGCCCTTGGAAGACCTCCCCGGCTGCCTCCAAAGGCCGGTTTGCAAGGACTCCTTCCTGCTGTTCCCGCCATCCGCGCACAATGCTCCCAAGTCCGGGAGAAAAGCATTTTGGGGTGGTGCTCACACCGGGCCCAGGAAGACCTCCCCGGCTGCCTCCAAAGGACGGTTTTCAAGCACTCCTGCCTGCTGTTCCCGCCACCCGCGCAAAATGCTCCCAAGCCCGGGAGAAAAGCGCTTCGGGGTGGTGCTCTCTACAGGCCCTTGGAAGACCTCCCCGGCTGCCTCCAAAGGACGGTTTGCAAGGACTCCTTCCTGCTGTTCCCGCCAGCCACGCACAATGCTCCCAAGCCCGGGAGAAAAGCATTTTGGGGTGGTGCTCACACCGGGCCCTGGAAGACCTCCCCGGCTGCCTCCAAAGGACGGTTTTCAAGCACTCCTGCCTGCTGTTCCCGCCACCCGCGCAGAATGCTCCCAAGCGCGGGAGAAAAGCGCTTCGGGGTGGTGCTCTCTACAGGCCCTTGGAAGACCTCCCCGGCTGCCTCCAAAGGCCGGTTTGCAAGGACTCCTTCCTGCTGTTCCCGCCAGCCACGCACAATGCTCCCAAGCCCGGGAGAAAAGCATTTTGGGGTGGTGCTCACTCCGGGCCCTTGGAAGACCTCCCCGGCTGCCTCCAGTGGCCAGTTTGCAAGCACTCATGCCCGCTGTTCCCACCAGCCACGCACAATGCTCCCAAGCCCGGGAGAAAAGCTTTTTGGGGTGGTGCTCACACCGGGCCCTGGAAGACCTCCCCGGCTGCCTGCAAAGGCTGGTTTTCAAGCACTCCTGCCTGCTGTTCCTGCCACCCGCGCACAATACTCCCAAGCCCGGGAGAAAAGCGCTTCGGGGTGGTTCTCTCTACAGGCCCTTGGAAGACCTCCCCCGCTGCCTCCAAAGGCCGGTTTGCAAGGACTCCTTCCTGCTGTTCCCGCCAGCCACGCACAATGCTCCCAAGCCCGGGAGAAAAGTGCTTCGGGGTGGTGATCTCTCCGGGCCCTTGGAAGTCGTCCCCGGCTGCCTCCAAAGGCCGGTTTGCAAGCACTCATGCCCGTTGTTCCCACCAGCCGCGCACAATGCTCCCAAGCCCGGGAGAAAAGCATTTTGGGGTGGTGCTCACTCCGGGCCCTTGGAAGACCTCCCCGGCTGCCTCCAAAGGCCAGTTTGCAAGCAGTCCTGCCTGCTGTTCCCGCCAGCCGCGCACAATGTTCCCAAGCCCGGGAGAAAAGCGCTTCGGGGTGGTGCTCTCTCCGGGCACTTTCAAGACCTCCCCGGCTGCCTCCAAAGGCCGGTTTGTAAGTACTCATTCCCGCTGCTTCCGCCAGCCACGCACAATGCTCCCAAGCCCGGGAATAAAGCATTTTGGAGTGGTGCTCTCTCCGGGCCCTTGGAAGACCTCCCGGGCTGCCTCCAAAGGCCGGTTTGCAAGCATTCATGTCCGTTGTTCCCGACAGCCGCGCACAATGCTCCCAAGCCCGAGAGAAAAGCATTTTGGGGTGGTGATCAGTCCGGCCCTTGGAAGACCTCCCCGGCTGCCTCCAAAGGACAGTTTGCAAGCACTCATGCCCGCTGTTCCCGCCAGCCGCGCACAATGCTCCCAAGACCGTGAGAAAAGCGCTTCGGGGTGGTGTTCTCTCAGGGACCATGGAGGACCTCCCCGGCTGCCCCCAAAGGCCGGTTTGCAAGCATTCCCACTCGCTGTTCCCGCCAGGCACACACAATGTTCCAAAACCCCGGAGAAAAGCGCTTCGGGGTGGTGGTCTCTCCGGGCCCCTGCCCCTGAGCCTGGGGGCCAGGCAGGGGATCCACAATCCCAGGCCAAGGCAGAACCACATGCACACGTCTGTTCCTGCCCCCTGCACCGGCAGAGAGCTCGGGGGAGCCAGAGTCTGTCAGGCAGCTGCTGGGCTGGCCGCCTGTGTGGGAAGGGGCAGAGCCGACCTAGGGGCAAGTTGGGCCTCTTCCTCTCCCTGCTGCCCTGAGGCTGCTGGGCCAAAGAGGTCTTGGGCATCCAACCCCTTGCTGGTCCCTTCCCTCTGACGAGGCCCTCTGAGCTCCAGCACCTTGCAGTGTGGAGACAGCCCCTGCCAGCAACCTCCTCTCCAAGGAGGCCTAAACCGAGGCCTAGGCACAGGGGAAAGGCACCAGCGGGGATGAGCCTGGGGAGGCGCCCGGGCATGTATGGACCCAGTCCCCGCAGCCTGCCCCTTGGTGGGGCAGTACCCCCGGAGGCGAGGAAGGTCTGGGCAAGGCTGGCCAGGGGCAGGGGACCTGCTGGGTCCTGCCCCTGGCCTGTGGGGCCTCTGAGCACAACCGGCCCTCTCCCACTGGAAGACGTCCCCGGGTGCCTCCAAAGGCCGGTTTGCAAGCACTCCCGCCCACTGTTCCAACCAAGGGCGCACAACGCTCCCAAGCCCGGGAGAAAATCGCCTCGGGGTGGTGCTCTCTCCGGGCCCTTTCCCCTGAGCCTGGGGGCCAGGCAGGGGGTCCACACTCCCAGGCCAAGGCAGAACGACATGCACACGTCTGTTCCTGCCCCATGCACCGGCAGAGAGCTCGGGGGAGCCAGAGTCTGTCAGGCAGCTGCTGGGCTGGCCGCCTGTGTGGGAAGGGGCAGAGCCGACCTAGGGGCAAGTTGGGCCTCTTGCTCTCCCTGCTGCCCTGAGGCTGCTGGGCCAAAGAGATCTTGGGCATCCAGCCCCTTGCTTGTCCCTTCCCTCTGACGAGGCCCTCTGAGCTCCAGCACCTTGCAGTGTGGAGACAGCCCCTGCCAGCAACCTCCTCTCCAAGGAGGCCTCAACCGAGGCCTAGGCCCAGGGGAAAGGCACCAGCGGGGATGAGCCTGGGGAGGCGCCCGGGCATGTCTGGACCCAGTCCCCGCAGCCTGCCCCTTGGTGGGGCAGTACCCCCGGAGGCCAGGAGGGTCTGGGCAAGGCTGCCAGGGGCAGGGACACTGCTGGGTCCTGCCCCTGGCCTGTGGGGCGTCTGAGCACAACCGGCACTCTCCCGCTGGAAGACCTCCCCGGCTGCCTCCAAAGGCCGGTTTGCAAGCACTCCCGCCCGCTGTTCCCGCCAGGCAGGCACAATGCTCCCAAGCCCGGGAGAAAAGCGCTTCGGGGTGGTGCTCTCTCCGGGCCCTTGCCCCTGAGCCTGGGGGCCAAGCAGTTGGAACACACTCCCAGGCCAAGGCAGAACGACATGCACACGTCTGTTCCTGCCCCCTACACCGGCAGAGAGCTCGGGGGAGCCAGAGACTGCCAGGCTGCTGCTGGGCTGGCTGCCTGTTTGGGACCGGGCAGAGCCGACCTAGGGGCAAGTTGGGCCTCTTCCTCTCCCTGCTGCCCTGAGGCTGCTGGGCCAAAGAGGTCTTGGGCATCCAGCCCCTTGCTGGTCCCTTCCCGCTGACGAGGCCCTCTGAGCTCCAGCACCTTGCAGTGTGGAGACAGCCCCTGCCAGCAACCTCCTCTCCAAGGAGGCATCAACCGAGGCCTATGCCCAGGGGAAAGGCACCAGCGGGGATGAGCCTGGGGAGGCGCCCAGGCATGTCTGGACCCAGTCCCCGCAGCCTGCCCCTTGGTGGGGCAGTACCCCCGGAGGCCAGGAAGGTCTGGGCAAGGCTGGCCAGGGGCAGGGGACCTGCTGGGTCCTGCCCCTGGCCTGTGGGGCGTCTGAGCACAACCGGCACTCTCCCGCTGGAAGACCTCCCCGTCTGCCTCCAAAGGCCGGTTTGCAAGCACTCCCGCCCGCTGTTCCCGCCAGGCACGCACAATGCTCCCAAGCCCGGGAGAAAAGCGCTTCGGGGTGGTGCTCTCACCGGGGCCTTGCCCCTGAGCCTGGGGGCCAGGCAGGGGGAACACACTCCCAGGCCAAGGCAGAACGACATGCACACGTCTGTTCCTGCCCCCTACACCGGCAGAGAGCTCGGGGGAGCCAGAGACTGCCAGGCTGCTGCTGGGCTGGCCGCCTGTGTGGGACGGGGCAGAGCCGACCTAGGGGCAAGTTGGGCCTCTTGCTCTCCCTGCTGCCCTGAGGCTGCTGGGTCAAAGAGGTCTTGGGCATCCAGCCCTTTGCTGGTCCCTTCCCTCTGACGAGGCCCTCTGATCTCCAGCACCTTGCAGTGTGGAGACAGCCCCTGCCAGCAACCTCCTCTCCAAGGAGGCCTCAACCGAGGCCTAGGCCCAGGGGAAAGGCACCAGCGGGGATGAGCCTGGGGAGGCGCCCGGGCATGTCTGGACCCAGTCCCCGCAGCCTGCCCCTTGGTGGGGCAGTACCCCCGGAGGCCAGGAAGGTCTGGGCAAGGCTGGCCAGGGTCAGGGGCCCTGCTGGGTCCTGCCCCTGGCCTGTGGGGCCTCTGAGCACAACCGGCCCTCTCCCACTGGAAGACCTCCCCGGCTGCCTCCAAAGTCCTGTTTGCAAACACTCCCGCCCGCTGTTCACGCCAGGCTCGCACAATGCTCCCAAGCCCGGGAGAAAAGCGCATTGGGGTGGTTCTCTCTCCGGGCCCTTGCCCCTGAGCCTGGGGGCAAGGCACGGGGAACACACTCCCTGGCCAAGGCAGAACCACATGCCCACGTCTGTTCCTGTCCCCTGCACCGGCATAGAGCTTGGGGGAGCCAGAGTCTGGCAGGCAGCTACTGGGCTGGCCCCCTGTGTGGGAAGGGGCAGAGCCGCCCTAGGGGCAAGTTGGGCCTCTTGCTCTCCCTGCTTCCCTGAGGCTGCTGGCCCAAAGACGTCTTGGGCATCCAGCCCCTTACTGGTCCCTTCCCTCTGACGAGGCCCTCTGAGCTCCAGCACCTTGCAGTGTGGAGACAGCCCCTGCCAGCAACCTCCTCTCCAAGGAGGCCTCAACCGAGGCCTAGGCCCAGGGGAAAGGCACCAGCGGGGATGAGCCAGGGGAGGCGCCCGAGCATGTCTGGACCCAGTCCCCGCAGCCTGCCCCTTGGTGGGGCAGTACCCCCGGAGGCCAGGAAGGTCTGGGCAAGGCTGGCCAGGGGCAGGGGCCCTGCTGCGTCCTGCCACTGGCCTGTGGGGCCTCTGAGCACAACCGGCCCTCTCCCACTGGAAGACCTCCCCGGCTGCCTCCAAAGGCCGGTTTGCAAGCGCTCCCGCCCACTGTTCCCAGCAGGCGTGCACAATGCTCCCAAGCCCGGGAGAAAAGCGCTTCAGGGTGGTGCTCTCTCCGGGCCCTTGCCCCTGAGCCTGGGGTCAAGGCACGGTGTCCACATTCCCAGGCCAATTCAGAACCACATGCACACGTCTGTTCCTGCCCCCTGCACCGGCAGAGAGCTCGGGGGAGCCAGAGTCTGTCAGGCAGCTGCTGGGCTGGCCGCCTGTGTGGGAAGGGGCAGAGCCGACCTAGGGGCAAGTTGGGCCTCTTGCTCTCCCTGCTGCCCTGAGGCTGCTGGGCCAAAGAGGTCTTGGGCATCCATCCCGTTGCTGGTCCCTTCCCTCTGACGAGGCCCTCTGAGCTCCAGCACCTTGCAGTGTGGAGACAGCCCCTGCCAGCAACCTCCTCTCCAAGGAGGCCTCAACCGAGGCCTAGGCCCAGGGGAAAGGCACCAGCGGGGATGAGCCTGGGGAGGCGCCCGGGCATGTCTGGACCCATTCCCCGCAGCCTACCCCTTGGTGGGGCTGTAACCCCGGAGCCAGGAAGGTCTGGGCAAGGCTGGCCAGGGGCAGGGGCCCTGCTGGGTCCTGCCCCTGGCCTGTGGGGCCTCTGAGCACAACCGGACCTCTCCCGCTGGAAGACCTCCCCGGCTGCCTCCAAAGGCCGGTTTGCAAGCACTCCCGCCCACTGTTCCCACCAAGCACGCACAATTCTCCCAAGCCCGGGAGAAAAGCGCTTCGGGGTGGTGCTCTCTCCAGGCCCTTGCCCCTGAACCTGGGGGCCAGGCAGTTGGTTCACACTCGGAGACCAAGGCAGAACCACATGCACACGTCTGTTCCTGACCCCTGCACCGGCAGAGAGCTCGGGGGAGCCAGAGTCTGTCAGGCAGCTGCTGGGCTGGCCGCCTGTGTGGGAAGGGGCAGAGCCGACCTAGGGGCAAGTTGGGCCTCTTCCTCTCCCTGCTGCCCTGAGGCTGCTGGGCCAAAGAGGTCTTGGGCATCCATCCCGTTGCTGGTCCCTTCCCTCTGACGAGGCCCTCTGAGCTCCAGCACCTTGCAGTGTGGAGACAGCCCCTGCCAGCAACCTCCTCTCCAAGGAGGCCTCAACCGAGGCCTAAGCCCAGGGGAAAGGCACCAGCGGGGATGAGCCTGGGGAGGCGCCCGGGCATGTCTGGACCCATTCCCCGCAGCCTACCCCTTGGTGGGGCTGTAACCCCGGAGGCAGGAAGGTCTGGGCAAGGCTGCCAGGGGCAGGGACACTGCTGGGTCCTGCCCCTGGCCTGTGGGGCCTCTGAGCACAACCGGCACTCTCCCGCTGGAAGACCTCCCCGTCTGCCTCCAAAAGACGGTTTGCAAGCACTCCCACCCGCTGTTCCCCCAAGCACGCACAATGCTCCCAAGCCCGGGAGAAAAGCGCTTTGGGGTGGTGCTCTCTCCGGGCCCTTGCCCCTGAGCCTGGGGCCAGGCAAGGGGAACACTCTCCCAGGCCAAGGGAGAACGACATGCACACGTCTGTTCCTGCCCCCTACACCGGCAGAGAGCTCGGGGGAGCCAGAAACTGCCAGGCTGCGGCTGGGCTGGCTGCCTGTGTGGGACGGGGCAGAGCCGACCTAGGGGCAAGTTGGGCCTCTTGCTCTCCCTGCTGCCCTGAGGCTGCTGGGTCAAAGAGGTCTTGGGCATCCAGCCCTTTGCTGGTGCCTTCCCTCTGACGAGGCCCTCTGAGCTCCAGCACCTTGCAGTGTGGAGACAGCCCCTGCCAGCAACCTCCTCTCCAAAGAGGCCTCAACCGAGGACTACACCCAGGGGAAAGGCACCAGCGGGGATGATCCTGGGGAGGCGCACGGACATGTCTGGACCCAGTCTCCGCAGCCTGCCCCTTGGTGGGGCAGTACCCCCGGAGGCGAGGAAGGTCTGGGCAAGGCTGGCCAGGGGCAGGGGACCTGCTGGGTCCTGCCCCTGGCCTGTGGGGCCTCTGAGCACAACCGGCCCTCTCCCACTGGAAGACTTCCCCGGCTGCCTCCAAAGGCCGGTTTGCCAACACTCCCGCCCGCTGTTCCAACCAAGGGCGCACAACGCTCCCAAGCCCGGGAGAAAATCGCCTCGGGGTGGTGCTCTCTCCCGGCCCTTTCCCCTGAGCCTGGGGGCCAGGCAGGGGGTCCACACTCCCAGGCCAAGGCAGAACGACATGCACACGTCTGTTCCTGCCCCATGCACCGGCAGAGAGCTCGGGGGAGCCAGAGTGTGTCAGGCAGCTGCTGGGCTGGCCGCCTGTGTGGGAAGGGGCAGAGCCGACCTAGGGGCAAGTTGGGCCTCTTGCTCTCCCTGCTGCCCTGAGGCTGCTGGGCCAAAGAGATCTTGGGCATCCAGCCCCTTGCTTGTCCCTTCCCTCTGACGAGGCCCTCTGAGCTCCAGCACCTTGCAGTGTGGAGACAGCCCCTGCCAGCAACCTCCTCTCCAAGGAGGCCTCAACCGAGGCCTAGGACCAGGGGAAAGGCACCAGCGGGGATGAGCCTGGGGAGGCGCCCGGGCATGTCTGGACCCAGTCCCCGCAGCCTGCCCCTTGGTGGGGCAGTACCCCCGGAGGCCAGGAAGGTCTGGGCAAGGCTGGCCACGGGCAGGGGCCCTGCTGGGTCCTGCCCCTGGCCTGTGGGTCCTCTGAGCACAACCGGCCCTCTCCCACTGGAAGACTTCCCCGGCTGCCTCCAAAGGCCGGTTTGCCAACACTCCCGCCCGCTGTTCCCGCCAGACACGCACAATTCTCCCAAGCCCGGGAGAAAAGCGCTTCGGGGTGTTGCTCTCTCCGGGCCCTTGCCCCTGAGCGTGGGGGCGAGGCAGTGGGTCCACACTCCCAGACCAACGCAGAACCACATGCACACGTCTGTTCCTGTCCCCTGCACCGGCAGAGAGCTCGGGGGAGCCAGAGTCTGTCAGGCAGCTGCTGGGCTGGCCGCCTGTGTGGGAAGGGGCAGAGCCGACCTAGGGGCAAGTTGGGCCTCTTCCTCTCCCTGCTGCCCTGAGGCTGCTGGGCCAAATCGGTCTTGGGCATCCAGCCCCTTGCTGGTCCCTTCCCTCTGACGAGGCCCTCTGAGCTCCAGCACCTTGCAGTGTGGAGACAGCCCCTGCCAGCAACCTCCTCTCCAATGAGGCCTCAACCGATGCCTAGGCCCAGGGGAAAGGCACCTGCGGGGATGAGCCTGGGGAGGCGCCCGGGCATGTCTGGACCCAGTCCCCGCAGCCTGCCCCTTGGTGGGGCAGTACCCCCGGAGGCCAGGAAGGTCTGGGCAAGGCTGGCCAGGGGCAGGGGCCCTGCTGCGTCCTGCCCCTGACCTGTGGGGCCTCTGAGCACAACCGGCCCTCTCCCACTGGAAGACCTCCCCGGCTGCCTCCAAAGGCCGGTTTGCAAGCGCTCCCGCCCACTGTTCCCAGCAGGCGTGCACAATGCTCCCAAGCCCGGGAGAAAAGCGCTTCAGGGTGGTGCTCTCTCCGGGCCCTTGCCCCTGAGCCTGGGGTCAAGGCACGGTGTCCACACTCCCAGGCCAATTCAGAACCACATGCACACGTCTGTTCCTGCCCCCTGCACCGGCAGAGAGCTCGGGGGAGCCAGAGTCTGTCAGGCAGCTGCTGGGCTGGCCGCCTGTGTGGGAAGGGGCAGAGCCGACCTAGGGGCAAGTTGGGCCTCTTGCTCTCCCTGCTGCCCTGAGGCTGCTGGGCCAAAGAGGTCTTGGGCATCCATCCCGTTGCTGGTCCCTTCCCTCTGACGAGGCCCTCTGAGCTCCAGCACCTTGCAGTGTGGAGACAGCCCCTGCCAGCAACCTCCTCTCCAAGGAGGCCTCAACCGAGGCCTAGGCCCAGGGGAAAGGCACCAGCGGGGATGAGCCTGGGGAGGCGCCCGGGCATGTCTGGACCCATTCCCCGCAGCCTACCCCTTGGTGGGGCTGTAACCCCGGAGGCAGGAAGGTCTGGGCAAGGCTGGCCAGGGGCAGGGGCCCTGCTGGGTCCTGCCCCTGGCCTGTGGGGCCTCTGAGCACAACCGGCCCTCTCCCACTGGAAGACCTCCCCGGCTGCCTCCAAAGGCCGGTTTGCAAGCACTCCCGCCCACTGTTCCCACCAAGCACGCACAATTCTCCCAAGCCCGGGAGAAAAGCGCTTCGGGGTGGTGCTCTCTCCGGGCCCTTGCCCCTGAACCTGGGGGCCAGGCAGTTGGTTCACACTCGGAGACCAAGGCAGAACCACATGCACACGTCTGTTCCTGACCCCTGCACCGGCAGAGAGCTCGGGGGAGCCAGAGTCTGTCAGGCAGCTGCTGGGCTGGCCGCCTGTGTGGGAAGGGGCAGAGCCGACCTAGGGGCAAGTTGGGCCTCTTCCTCTCCCTGCTGCCCTGAGGCTGCTGGGCCAAAGAGGTCTTGGGCATCCAGCCCCTTGCTGGTCCCTTCCCTCTGATGAGGCCCTCTGAGCTCCAGCACCTTGCAGTGTGGAGACAGCCCCTGCCAGCAACCTCCTCTCCAAGGAGGCCTCAACCGAGGCCTAGGCCTAGGGGAAAGGCACCAGCGGGGATGAGCCTGGGGAGGCGCCCGGCCATGTCTGGACCCAGTCCCCGCAGCCTGCCCCTTGGTGGGGCAGTACCCCCGGAAGCCAGGAAGGTCTCGGCAAGGCTGCCAGGGGCAGGGACACTGCTGGGTCCTGCCCCTGGCCTGTTGGGCGTCTGAGCACAACCGGCACTCTCCCGCTGGAAGACCTCCCCGTCTGCCTCCAAAAGACGGTTTGCAAGCACTCCCACCCGCTGTTCTCCCAGGCACGCACAATGCTCCCAAGCCCGGGAGAAAAGTGCTTTGGGGTGGTGCTCTCTCCGGGCCCTTGCCCCTGAGCCTGGGGCCAGGCAAGGGGAACACTCTCCCAGGCCAAGGGAGAACGACATGCACACGTCTGTTCTTGCCCCCTACACCGGCAGAGAGCTCGGGGGAGCCAGAGACTGCCAGGATGCTGCTGGGCTGGCTGCCTGTGTGGGACGGGGCAGAGCCGACCTAGGGGCAAGTTGGGCCTCTTGCTCTCCCTGCTGCCCTGAGGCTGCTGGGTCAAAGAGGTCTTGGGCATCCAGCCCTTTGCTGGTGCCTTCCCTCTGACGAGGCCCTCTGAGCTCCAGCACCTTGCAGTGTGGAGACAGCCCCTGCCAGCAACCTCCTCTCCAAAGAGGCCTCAACCGAGGACTACACCCAGGGGAAAGGCACCAGCGGGGATGATCATGGGGAGGCGCACGGACATGTCTGGACCCAGTCTCCACAGCCTGCCCCTTGGTGGGGCAGTACCCCCGGAGTCCAGGAAGGTCTGGGCAAGTCTGTCCATGGGCAGGGGCCCTGCTGGGTCCTGACCCTGGCCTGTGGGGCCTCTGAGCACAACCGGCCCTCTCCCACTGGAAGACCTCCCCGGCTGCCTCCAAAGTCCTGTTTGCAAACACTCCCGCCCGCTGTTCACGTCAGGCTCGCACAATGCTCCCAAGCCCGGGAGAAAAGCACTTCGGAGTGGTGCTCTCTCCGGGCCCTTGCCCCTGAGCCTGGGGGCAAGGCAGGGGGAACACACTCCCAGGCCAAGGCAGAAACACATGCCCACGTCTGTTCCTGTCCCCTGCACCGGCAGAGAGCTCGGGGGAGCCAGAGTCTGTCAGGCAGCTGCTGGGCTGGCCGCCTGTGTGGGAAGGGGCAGAGCCGACCTAGGGGCAAGTTGGGCCTCTTCCTCTCCCTGCTGCCCTGAGGCTGCTGGGCTAAAGAGGTCTTGGGCATCCAGCCCCTTGCTGGTCCCTTCCCTCTGACGAGGCCCTCTGAGCTCCAGCACCTTGCAGTGTGGAGACAGCCCCTGCCAGCAACCTCCTCTCCAATGAGGCCTCAACCGAGGCCTAGGCTCAGGGGAAAGGCACCAGCGGGGATGAGCCTGGGGAGGCGCCCGGGCATGTCTGGACCCAGTCCCCGCAGCCTGCCCCTTGGTGGGGCAGTACCCCCGGAGGCCAGGAAGGTCTGTGCAAGGCTGCCAGGGGCAGGGACAGCGCTGGGTCCTGCCCCTGGCCTGTGGGACGTCTGAGCACAACCGGCACTCTCCCGCTGGAAGACCTCCCCGTCTGCCTCGAAAGGCCGGTTTGCAAGCACTCCAGCCCGCTGTTCCCGCCAGGCACGCACAATGCTCCCAAGCCCGGTAGAAAAGCGCTTCGGGGTGGTGCTCTCTCCGGGCCTTTGCCCCTAAGCCTGCGGGCCAGGCAGGGGGAACACACTCCCAGGCCAAGACAGAACGACATGAACACGTCTGTTCCTGCCCCCTACACCGGCAGAGAGCTCGGGGGAGCCAGAGTCTCTCAGGCAGGTGCTGGGCTGGCCGCCTGTGTGGGAAGGGGCAGAGCCGACCTAGGGGCAAGTTGGGCCTCTTGCTCTCCCTGCTGCCCTGAGGCTGCTGGGCCAAAGACGTCTTGGGCATCCAGCCCTTTGCTGGTCCCTTCCCTCTGACGAGGCACTCTGAGCTCCAGCACCTTGCAGTGTGGAGACAGCACCTGCCAGCAATCTCCTCTCCAAGGAGGCCTCAACCGAGGCCTAGGCCCAGGGGAAAGGCACCAGCGGGGATGAGCCTGGAGAGGCGCCCGGGCATGTCTGGACCCAGTCCCCGCAGCCTGCCCCTTGGTGGGGCCGTACCCCTGGAGGCCAGGAAGGTCTGGGCAAGGCTGACCAGGGGCAGGGGACCTGCTGGGTCCTGCCCCTGGCCTGTGGGGCCTCTGAGCACAACCGGCCCTCTCCCACTAGAAGACCTCCCCGGCTGCCTCCAAAGGCCGTTTTGCACGCACTCCCGCCCACTGTTCCCACCAAGCGCGCACAATGCTCCCATCCCGGGAGAAAAGCGCTTCGGGGTGGTGCTCTCTCCGGGCCCTTGCCCCTGAGACTGGGGGCCAGGCAGGGGGTCCACACTCCCAGGCCAAGGCAGAACCACATGCACACGTCTGTTCCTGACCCCTGCACCGGCAGAGAGCTCGGGGGAGCCAGAGTCTGTCAGGCAGCTGCTGGGTTGGCCGCCTGTGTGGGAAGGGGCAGAGCCGCCCTAGGGGCAAGTTGGGCCTCTTGCTCTCCCTGCTTCCCTGAGGGTGCTGGGCCAAAGACGTCTTGGGCATCCAGCCCCTTACTGGTCCCTTCCCTCTGACGAGGCCCTCTGAGCTCCAGCACCTTGCAGTGTGGAGACAGCCCCTGCCAGCAACCTCCTCTCCAAGGAGGCCTCAACCGAGGCCTAGGCCCAGGGGAAAGGCACCAGCGGGGATGAGCCAGGGGAGGCGCCCGAGCATGTCTGGACCCAGTCCCCGCAGCCTGCCCCTTGGTGGGGCAGTACCCCCAGAGGCCAGGAAGGTCTGGGCAAGGCTGGCCAGGGGCAGGGGCCCTGCTGCGTCCTGCCCCTGACCTGTGGGGCCTCTGAGCACAACCGGACCTCTCCCACTGGAAGACCTCCCCGGCTGCCTCCAAAGGCCGGTTTGCACGCACTCCCGCCCACTGTTCCCACCAAGCGCGCACAATGCTCCCATCCCGGGAGAAAAGCGCTTCGGGGTGGTGCTCTCTCCGGGCCCTTGCCCCTGAGACTGGGGGCCAGGCAGGGGGTCCACACTCCCAGGCCAAGGCAGAACCACATGCACACGTCTGTTCCTGACCCCTGCACCGGCAGAGAGCTCGGGGGAGCCAGAGTCTGTCAGGCAGCTGCTGGGCTGGCCGCCTTTGTGGGAAGGGGCAGAGCCGACCTAGGGGCAAGTTGGGCCTCTTGCTCTGCCTGCTGCCCTGAGGCTGCTGGGCCAAAGAGGTCTTGGGCATCCAGGCCTTTGCTTGTCACTTCCCTCTGACGAGGCCCTCTGAGCTCCAGCACCTTGCAGTGTGGAGACAGCCCCTGCCAGCAACCTCCTCTCCAAGGAGGCCTCAACCGAGACCTGGGACCAGGGGAAAGGCACCAGCGGGGATGAGCCTGGAGAGGCGCCCAGGCATGTCTGGACCCATTCCCCGCAGCCTGCCCCTTGGTGGGGCAGTACCCCCGGAGGCCAGGAAGGTCTGGGAAAGGCTGGCCAGGGGCAGGGGACCTGCTGGGTCCTGCCCCTGGCCTGTGGGGCCTCTGAGCACAACCGGCCCTCTCCCACTGGAAGACCTCCCCGGCTGCCTCCAAAGGCCGGTTTGCAAGCGCTCCCGGCCACTGTTACCAGCAGGCGGGCACAATGCTCCTAAGCCCGGAAGAAAAGCGCTTCAGGGTGGTGCTCTCTCTGGGCCCTTGCCCCTGAGCCTGGGGGCAAGGCAGGGTGTCCACACTCCCAGGCCAAGGCAGAACCACATGCACACGTCTGACCTGCCCCCTGCACCGGCAGAGAGCTCGGGGGAGCCAGAGTCTGTCAGGCAGCTGCTGGGCTGGCCGCCTGTGTGGGAAGTGGCAGAGCCGACCTAGGGGCAAGTTGGGCCTCTTGCTCTCCCTGCTGCCCTGAGGCTGCTGGGCCAAAGAGGTCTTGGGCATCCAGCCCCTTGCTGGTCCCTTCCCTCTGACGAGGCCCTCTGAGCTCCAGCACCTTGCAGTGTTGAGACAGCCCCTACCAGCAACCTCCTCTCCAAGGAGGCCTCAACCGAGTCCTAGGCCCAGGGGAAAGGCACCAGCGGGGATGAGCCTGGGGAGGCGCCCGGGCATGTCTGGACCCAGTCCCCGCAGCCTGCCCTTGGTGGGGCAGTACCCCCGGAGGCCAGGAAGGTCTGGGCAAGGCTGGCCAGGGGCAGGGGCACTGCTGGGTCCTGCCCCTGGCCTGTGGGGCCTCTGAGCACAACCGGCCCTCTCCCACTGGAAGAACTCCCCGGCTGCCTCCAAAGGCCAGTTTGCCAACACTCCCGCCCGCTGTTCCCGCCAGGCACGCACAATGCTCCCAAGCCCGGGAGAAAAGCACTTCGGTGTGGTGCTCTCCTCGGGCCCTTGCCCCTGAGCCTGGGGTCCAGGCAGTTGGTCCACACTCCCAGACCAAGGCAGAACCACATGCACACGTCTGTTCCTGACCCCTGCACCGGCAGAGAGCTCGGGGGAGCCAGAGTCTGTCAGGCAGCTGCTGGGCTGGCCGCCTGTGTGGGAAGGGGCAGAGCCGACCTAGGGGCAAGTTGGGCCTCTTCCTCTCCCTGCTGCCCTGAGGCTGCTGGGCTAAAGAGGTCTTGGGCATCCAGCCCCTTGCTGGTCCCTTCCCTCTGACGAGGCCCTCTGACCTCCAGCACCTTGCAGTGTGGAGACAGCCCCTGCCAGCAACCTCCTCTCCAATGAGGCCTCAACCGAGGCCTAGGCTCAGGGGAAAGGCACCAGCGGGGATGAGCCTGGGGAGGCGCCCGGGCATGTCTGGACCCAGTCCCCGCAGCCTGCCCCTTGGTGGGGCAGTACCCCCGGAGGCCAGGAAGGTCTGGGCAAGGCTGGCCAGGGGCAGGGGCCCTGCTGCGTCCTGCCCCTGACCTGTGGGGCCTCTGAGCACAACCGGACCTCTCCCACTGGAAGACCTCCCCGGCTGCCTCCAAAGGCCGGTTTGCAAGCGCTCCCGCCCACTGTTCCCAGCAGGCGTGCACAATGCTCCCAAGCCCGGGAGAAAAGCGCTTCAGGGTGGTGCTCTCTCCGGGCCCTTGCCCCTGAGCCTGGGGTCAAGGCACGGTGTCCACACTCCTAGGCCAATTCAGAACCACATGCACACGTCTGTTCCTGCCCCCTGCACCGGCAGAGAGCTCGGGGGAGCCAGAGTCTGTCAGGCAGCTGCTGGGCTGGCCGCCTGTGTGGGAAGGGGCAGAGCCGACCTAGGGGCAAGTTGGGCCTCTTGCTCTCCCTGCTGCCCTGAGGCTGCTGGGCCAAAGAGGTCTTGGGCATCCATCCCGTTGCTGGTCCCTTCCCTCTGACGAGGCCCTCTGAGCTCCAGCACCTTGCAGTGTGGAGACAGCCCCTGCCAGCAACCTCCTCTCCAAGGAGGCCTCAACCGAGGCCTAGGCCCAGGGGAAAGGCACCAGCGGGGATGAGCCTGGGGAGGCGCCCGGGCATGTCTGGACCCATTCCCCGCAGCCTACCCCTTGGTGGGGCTGTAACCCCGGAGGCAGGAAGGTCTGGGCAAGGCTGGCCAGGGGCAGGGGCCCTGCTGGGTCCTGCTCCTGGCCTGTGGGGCCTCTGAGCACAACCGGCCCTCTCCCACTGGAAGACCTCCCCGGCTGCCTCCAAAGGCCGGTTTGCAAGCACTCCCGCCCACTATTCCCACCAAGCACGCACAATTCTCCCAAGCCCGGGAGAAAAGCGCTTCGGGGTGGTGCTCTCTCCGGGCCCTTGCCCCTGAACCTGGGGGCCAGGCAGTTGGTTCACACTCGGAGACCAAGGCAGAACCACATGCACACGTCTGTTCCTGACCCCTGCACCGGCAGAGAGCTCGGGGGAGCCAGAGTCTGTCAGGCAGCTGCTGGGCTGGCCGCCTGTGTGGGAAGGGGCAGAGCCGACCTAGGGGCAAGTTGGGCCTCTTCCTCTCCCTGCTGCCCTGAGGCTGCTGGGCCAAAGAGGTCTTGGGCATCCAGCCCCTTGCTGGTCCCTTCCCTCTGATGAGGCCCTCTGAGCTCCAGCACCTTGCAGTGTGGAGACAGCCCCTGCCAGCAACCTCCTCTCCAAGGAGGCCTCAACCGAGGCCTAGGCCTAGGGGAAAGGCACCAGCGGGGATGAGCCTGGGGAGGCGCCCGGCCATGTCTGGACCCAGTCCCCGCAGCCTGCCCCTTGGTGGGGCAGTACCCCCGGAAGCCAGGAAGGTCTCGGCAAGGCTGCCAGGGGCAGGGACACTGCTGGGTCCTGCCCCTGGCCTGTTGGGCGTCTGAGCACAACCGGCACTCTCCCGCTGGAAGACCTCCCCGTCTGCCTCCAAAAGAAGGTTTGCAAGCACTCCCACCCGCTGTTCCCCCAGGCACGCACAATGCTCCCAAGCCCGGGAGAAAAGCGCTTTGGGGTGGTGCTCTCTCCGGGCCCTTGCCCCTGAGCCTGGGGCCAGGCAAGGGGAACACTCTCCCAGGCCAAGGGAGAACGACATGCACACGTCTGTTCCTGCCCCCTACACCGGCAGAGAGCTCGGGGGAGCCAGAGACTGCCAGGCTGCTGCTGGGCTGGCTGCCTGTGTGGGACGGGGCAGAGCCGACCTAGGGGCAAGTTGGGCCTCTTGCTCTCCCTGCTGCCCTGAGGCTGCTGGGTCAAAAAGGTCTTGGGCATCCAGCCCTTTGCTGGTGCCTTCCCTCTGACGAGGCCCTCTGAGCTCCAGCACCTTGCAGTGTGGAGACAGCCCCTGCCAGCAACCTCCTCTCCAAAGAGGCCTCAACCGAGGACTACACCCAGGGGAAAGGCACCAGCGGGGATGATCCTGGGGAGGCGCACGGACATGTCTGGACCCAGTCTCCGCAGCCTGCCCCTTGGTGGGGCAGTACCCCCGGAGTCCAGGAAGGTCTGGGCAAGTCTGTCCATGGGCAGGGGCCCTGCTGGGTCCTGACCCTGGCCTGTGGGGCCTCTGAGCACAACCGGCCCTCTCCCACTGGAAGACCTCCCCGGCTGCCTCCAAAGTCCTGTTTGCAAACACTCCCGCCCGCTGTTCACGTCAGGCTCGCACAATGCTCCCAAGCCCGGGAGAAAAGCACTTCGGAGTGGTGCTCTCTCCGGGCCCTTGCCCCTGAGCCTGGGGGCAAGGCAGGGGGAACACACTCCCAGGCCAAGGCAGAAACACATGCCCACGTCTGTTCCTGTCCCCTGCACCGGCAGAGAGCTTGGGGGAGCCAGAGTCTGTCAGGAAGGTGCTGGGTTGGCCGCCTGTGTGGGAAGTGGCAGAGCCGACCTAGGGGCAAGTTGGGCCTCTTGCCCTCCCTGCTGCCCTGAGGCTGCTGGGCCAAAGAGGTCTTGGGCATCCAACCCCTTGCTGGTCCCTTCCCTCTGACGAGGCCCTCTGAGCTCCAGCACCTTGCAGTGTGGAGACAGCCCCTGCCAGCAACCTCCTCTCCAAGGAGGCCTAAACCGAGGCCTAGGCACAGGGGAAAGGCACCAGCGGGGATGAGCCTGGGGAGGCGCCCGGGCATGTATGGTCCCAGTCCCCGCAGCCTGCCCCTTGGTGGGGCAGTACCCCCGGAGGCGAGGAAGGTCTGGGCAAGGCTGGCCAGGGGCAGGGGACCTGCTGGGTCCTGCCCCTGGCCTGTGGGGCCTCTGAGCACAACCGGCCCTCTCCCACTGGAAGACTTCCCCGGCTGCCTCCAAAGGCCGGTTTGCCAACACTCCCGCCCGCTGTTCCAACCAAGGGCGCACAACGCTCCCAAGCCCGGGAGAAAATCGCCTCGGGGTGGTGCTCTCTCCGGGCCCTTTCCCCTGAGCCTGGGGGCCAGGCAGGGGGTCCACACTCCCAGGCCAAGGCAGAACGACATGCACACGTCTGTTCCTGCCCCATGCACCGGCAGAGAGCTCGGGGGAGCCAGAGTCTGTCAGGCAGCTGCTGGGCTGGCCGCCTGTGTGGGATGGGGCAGAGCCGACCTAGGGGCAAGTTGGGCCTCTTGCTCTCCCTGCTGCCCTGAGGCTGCTGGGCCAAAGAGATCTTGGGCATCCAGCCCCTTGCTTGTCCCTTCCCTCTGACGAGGCCCTCTGAGCTCCAGCACCTTGCAGTGTGGAGACAGCCCCTGCCAGCAACCTCCTCTCCAAGGAGGCCTCAACCGAGGCCTAGGACCAGGGGAAAGGCACCAGCGGGGATGAGCCTGGGGAGGCGCCCGGGCATGTCTGGACCCAGTTCCCGCAGCCTGCCCCTTGGTGGGGCAGTACCCCCGGAGGCCAGGAAGGTCTGGGCAAGACTGGCCAGGGGCAGGGGCCCTGCTGGGTCCTGCCCCTGGCCTGTGGGTCCTCTGAGCACAACCGGCCCTCTCCCACTGGAAGACTTCCCCGGCTGCCTCCAAAGGCCGGTTTGCCAACACTCCCGCCCGCTGTTCCCGCCAGGCACGCACAATTCTCCCAAGCCCGGGAGAAAAGCACTTTGGGGTGTTGCTCTCTCCGGGCCCTTGCCCCTGAGCATGGGGGCGAGGCAGTGGGTCCACACTCCCAGACCAACGCAGAACCACATGCACACGTCTGTTCCTGACCCCTGCACCGGCAGAGAGCTCGGGGGAGCCAGAGTCTGTCAGGCAGCTGCTGGGCTGGCCGCCTGTGTGGGAAGGGGCAGAGCCGACCTAGGGGCAAGTTGGGCCTCTTCCTCTCCCTGCTGCCCTGAGGCTGCTGGGCCAAAGAGGTCTTGGGCATCCAGCCCCTTGCTGGTCCCTTCCCTCTGACGAGGCCCTCTGAGCTCCAGCACCTTGCAGTGTGGAGACAGCCCCTGCCAGCAACCTCCTCTCCAAGGAGGCCTCAACCGAGGCCTAGGCCCAGGGGAAAGGCACCAGCGGGGATGAGCCTGGGGAGGCGCCCGGGCATGTCTGGACCCATTCCCCGCAGCCTACCCCTTGGTGGGGCTGTAACCCCGGAGGCAGGAAGGTCTGGGCAAGGCTGGCCAGGGGCAGGGGCCCTGCTGGGTCCTGCCCCTGGCCTGTGGGGCCTCTGAGCACAACCGGCCCTCTCCCACTGGAAGACCTCCCCGGCTGCCTCCAAAGGCCGGTTTGCAAGCACTTCCGTCCACTGTTCCCACCAAGCACGCACAATTCTCCCAAGCCCGGGAGAAAAGCGCTTCGGGGTGGTGCTCTCTCCGGGCCCTTGCCCCTGAACCTGGGGGCCAGGCAGTTGGTTCACACTCGGAGACCAAGGCAGAACCACATGCACACGTCTGTTCCTGACCCCTGCACCGGCAGAGAGCTCGGGGGAGCCAGAGTCTGTCAGGCAGCTGCTGGGTTGGCCGCCTGTGTGGGAAGGGGCAGAGCCGACCTAGGGGCAAGTTGGGCCTCTTGCTCTCCCTGCTTCCCTGAGGCTGCTGAGCCAAAGACGTCTTGGGCATCCAGCCCCTTACTGGTCCCTTCCCTCTGACGAGGCCCTCTGAGCTCCAGCACCTTGCAGTGTGGAGACAGCCCCTGCCAGCAACCTCCTCTCCAAGGAGGCCTCAACCGAGGCCTAGGCCCAGGGGAAAGGCACCAGCGGGGATGAGCCAGGGGAGGCGCCCGAGCATGTCTGGACCCAGTCCCCGCAGCCTGCCCCTTGGTGGGGCTGTAACCCCGGAGGCAGGAAGGTCTGGGCAATGCTGGCCAGGGGCAGGGGCCCTGCTGGGTCCTGCTCCTGGCCTGTGGGGCCTCTGAGCACAACCGGCCCTCTCTCACTGGAAGACCTCCCCGGCTGCCTCCAAAGTCCGGTTTGCAAGCACTCCCGCCCACTGTTCCCACCAAGCACGCACAATTCTCCCAAGCCCGGGAGAAAAGCGCTTCGGGGTGGTGCTCTCTCCGGGCCCTTGCCCCTGAACCTGGGGGCCAGGCAGTTGGTTCACACTCGGAGACCAAGGCAGAACCACATGCACACGTCTGTTCCTGACCCCTGCACCGGCAGAGAGCTCGGGGGAGCCAGAGTCTGTCAGGCAGCTGCTGGGCTGGCCGCCTGTGTGGGAAGGGGCAGAGCCGACCTAGGGGCAAGTTGGGCCTCTTCCTCTCCCTGCTGCCCTGAGGCTGCTGGGCCAAAGAGGTCTTGGGCATCCAGCCCCTTGCTGGTCCCTTCCCTCTGATGAGGCCCTCTGAGCTCCAGCACCTTGCAGTGTGGAGACAGCCCCTGCCAGCAACCTCCTCTCCAAGGAGGCCTCAACCGAGGCCTAGGCCTAGGGGAAAGGCACCAGCGGGGATGAGCCTGGGGAGGCGCCCGGCCATGTCTGGACCCAGTTCCCGCAGCCTGCCCCTTGGTGGGGCAGTACCCCCGGAAGCCAGGAAGGTCTGGGCAAGGCTGGCCAGGGGCAGGGACACTGCTGGGTCCTGCCCCTGGCCTGTTGGGCGTCTGAGCACAACCGGCACTCTCCCGCTGGAAGACCTCCCCGTCTGCCTCCAAAAGACGGTTTGCAAGCACTCCCACCCGCTGTTCCCCCAGGCACGCACAATGCTCCCAAGCCCGGGAGAAAAGCGCTTTGGGGTGGTGCTCTCTCCGGGCCCTTGCCCCTGAGCCTGGGGCCAGGCAAGGGGAACACTCTCCCAGGCCAAGGGAGAACGACATGCACACGTCTGTTCCTGCCCCCTACACCGGCAGAGAGCTCGGGGGAGCCAGAGACTGCCAGGCTGCTGCTGGGCTGGCTGCCTGTGTGGGACGGGGCAGAGCCGACCTAGGGGCAAGTTGGGCCTCTTGCTCTCCCTGCTGCCCTGAGGCTGCTGGGTCAAAGAGGTCTTGGGCATCCAGCCCTTTGCTGGTGCCTTCCCTCTGACGAGGCCCTCTGAGCTCCAGCACCTTGCAGTGTGGAGACAGCCCCTGCCAGCAACCTCCTCTCCAAAGAGGCCTCAACCGAGGACTACACCCAGGGTAAAAGCACCAGCGGGGATGATACTGGGGAGGCGCACGGACATGTCTGGACCCAGTCTCCGCAGCCTGCCCCTTGGTGGGGCAGTACCCCCGGAGTCCAGGAAGGTCTGGGCAAGTCTGTCCATGGGCAGGGGCCCTGCTGGGTCCTGACCCTGGCCTGTGGGGCCTCTGAGCACAACCGGCCCTCTCCCACTGGAAGACCTCCCCGGCTGCCTCCAAAGTCCTGTTTGCAAACACTCCCGCCCGCTGTTCACGTCAGGCTCGCACAATGCTCCCAAGCCCAGGAGAAAAGCACTTCGGAGTGGTGCTCTCTCCGGGCCCTTGCCCCTGAGCCTGGGGGCAAGGCAGGGGGAACACACTCCCAGGCCAAGGCAGAAACACATGCCCACGTCTGTTCCTGTCCCCTGCACCGGCAGAGAGCTTGGGGGAGCCAGAGTCTGTCAGGCAGGTGCTGGGTTGGCCGCCTGTGTGGGAAGTGGCAGAGCCGACCTAGGGGCAAGTTGGGCCTCTTGCCCTCCCTGCTGCCCTGAGGCTGCTGGGCCAAAGAGGTCTTGGGCATCCAACCCCTTGCTGGTCCCTTCCCTCTGAAGAGGCCCTCTGAGCTCCAGCACCTTGCAGTGTGGAGACAGCCCCTGCCAGCAACCTCCTCTCCAAGGAGGCCTCAACCGAGGCCTAGGCACAGGGGAAAGGCACCAGCGGGGATGAGCCTGGGGAGGCGCCCGGGCATGTATGGACCCAGTCCCCGCAACCTGCCCCTTGGTGGGGCAGTACCCCCGGAGGCGAGGAAGGTCTGGGCAAGGCTGGCCAGGGGCAGGGGACCTGCTGGGTCCTGCCCCTGGCCTGTGGGGCCTCTGAGCACAACCGGCCCTCTCCCACTGGAAGACTTCCCCGGCTGCCTCCAAAGGCCGGTTTGCCAACACTCCCGCCCGCTGTTCCAACCAAGGGCGCACAACGCTCCCAAGCCCGGGAGAAAATCGCCTCGGGGTGGTGCTCTCTCCGGGCCATTTCCCCTGAGCCTGGGGGCCAGGCAGGGGGTCCACACTCCCAGGCCAAGGCAGAACGACATGCACACGTCTGTTCCTGCCCCATGCACCGGCAGAGAGCTCGGGGGAGCCAGAGTCTGTCAGGCAGCTGCTGGGCTGGCCGCCTGTGTGGGATGGGGCAGAGCCGACCTAGGGGCAAGTTGGGCCTCTTGCTCTCCCTGCTGCCCTGAGGCTGCTGGGCCAAAGAGATCTTGGGCATCCAGCCCCTTGCTTGTCCCTTCCCTCTGACGAGGCCCTCTGAGCTCCAGCACCTTGCAGTGTGGAGACAGCCCCTGCCAGCAACCTCCTCTCCAAGGAGGCCTCAACCGAGGCCTAGGACCAGGGAAAAGGCACCAGCGGGGATGAGCCTGGGGAGGCGCCCGGGCATGTCTGGACCCAGTCCCCGCAGCCTGCCCCTTGGTGGGGCAGTACCCCCGGAGGCCAGGAAGGTCTGGGCAAGGCTGGCTACGGGCAGGGGCCCTGCTGGGTCCTGCCCCTGGCCTGTGGGTCCTCTGAGCACAACCGGCCCTCTCCCACTGGAAGACTTCCCCGGCTGCCTCCAAAGGCCGATTTGCAAGCGCTCCCGCCCACTGTTCCCACCAAGCACGCACAATTCTCCCAAGCCCGGGAGAAAAGCGCTTCGGGGTGGTGCTCTCTCCGGGCCCTTGCCCCTGAACCTGGGGGCCAGGCAGTTGGTTCACACTCGGAGACCAAGGCAGAACCACATGCACACGTCTGTTCCTGACCCCTGCACCGGCAGAGAGCTCGGGGGAGCCAGAGTCTGTCAGGCAGCTGCTGGGTTGGCCGCCTGTGTGGGAAGGGGCAGAGCCGCCCTAGGGGCAAGTTGGGCCTCTTGCTCTCCCTGCTTCCCTGAGGCTGCTGGGCCAAAGACGTCTTGGGCATCCAGCCCCTTACTGGTCCCTTCCCTCTGACGAGGCCCTCTGAGCTCCAGCACCTTGCAGTGTGGAGACAGCCCCTGCCAGCAACCTCCTCTCCAAGGAGGCCTCAACCGAGGCCTAGGCCCAGGGGAAAGGCACCAGCGGGGATGAGCCAGGGGAGGCGCCCGAGCATGTCTGGACCCAGTCCCCGCAGCCTGCCCCTTGGTGGGGCAGTACCCCCGGAGGCCAGGAAGGTCTGGGCAAGGCTGGCCAGGGGCAGGGGCCCTGCTGCGTCCTGCCCCTGACCTGTGGGGCCTCTGAGCACAACCGGACCTCTCCCACTGGAAGACCTCCCCGGCTGCCTTCAAAGGCCGGTTTGCAAGCGCTCCCGCCCACTGTTCCCAGCAGGCGTGCACAATGCTCCCAAGCCCGGGAGAAAAGCGATTCAGGGTGGTGCTCTCTCCGGGCCCTTGCCCCTGAGCCTGGGGTCAAGGCACGGTGTCCACACTCCCAGGCCAATTCAGAACCACATGCACACGTCTGTTCCTGCCCCCTGCACCGGCAGAGAGCTCGGGGGAGCCAGAGTCTGTCAGGCAGCTGCTGGGCTGGCCGCCTGTGTGGGAAGGGGCAGAGCCGACCTAGGGGCAAGTTGGGCCTCTTGCTCTCCCTGCTGCCCTGAGGCTGCTGGGCCAAAGAGGTTTTGGGCATCCATCCCGTTGCTGGTCCCTTCCCTCTGACGAGGCCCTCTGAGCTCCAGCACCTTGCAGTGTGGAGACAGCCCCTGCCAGCAACCTCCTCTCCAAGGAGGCCTCAACCGAGGCCTAGGCCCAGGGGAAAGGCACCAGCGGGGATGAGCCTGGGGAGGCGCCCGGGCATGTCTGGACCCATTCCCCGCAGCCTACCCCTTGGTGGGGCTGTAACCCCGGAGGCAGGAAGGTCTGGGCAAGGCTGGCCAGGGGCAGGGGCCCTGCTGGGTCCTGCCCCTGGCCTGTGGGGCCTCTGAGCACAACCGGCCCTCTCCCACTGGAAGACCTCCCCGGCTGCCTTCAAAGGCCGGTTTGCAAGCACTCCCGCCCACTGTTCCCACCAAGCACGCACAATTCTCCCAAGCCCGGGAGAAAAGCGCTTCGGGGTGGTGCTCTCTCCGGGCCCTTGCCCCTGAACCTGGGGGCCAGGCAGTTGGTTCACACTCGGAGACCAAGGCAGAACCACATGCACACGTCTGTTCCTGACCCCTGCACCGGCAGAGAGCTCGGGGGAGCCAGAGTCTGTCAGGCAGCTGCTGGGCTGGCCGCCTGTGTGGGAAGGGGCAGAGCCGACCTAGGGGCAAGTTGGGCCTCTTCCTCTCCCTGCTGCCCTGAGGCTGCTGGGCCAAAGAGGTCTTGGGCATCCAGCCCCTTGCTGGTCCCTTCCCTCTGATGAGGCCCTCTGAGCTCCAGCACCTTGCAGTGTGGAGACAGCCCCTGCCAGCAACCTCCTCTCCAAGGAGGCCTCAACCGAGGCCTAGGCCCAGGGGAAAGGCACCAGCGGGGATGAGCCTGGGGAGGCGCCCGGGCATGACTGGACCCAGGCCCGCAGCCTGCCCCTTGGTGGGGCAGTACCCCCGGAGGCCAGGAAGGTCTGGGCAAGGCTGGCCAGGGGCAGGGGCCCTGCTGGGTCCTGCCCCTGGCCTGTGGGGCCTCTGAGCACAACCGGCCCTCTCCCACTGAAAGACTTCCCCGGCTGCCTCCAAAGGCCGGTTTGCCAACACTCCCGCCCGCTGTTCTCGCCAGGCACGCACAATTCTCCCAAGCCCGGGAGAAAAGCGCTTCGTTGTGTTGCTCTCTCCGGGCCCTTGCCCCTGAGTGTGGGGGCCAGGCAGTGGTTCCACACTCCCAGACCAAGGCAGAACCACATGCACACGTCTGTTCCTGACCCCTGCACCGGCAGAGAGCTCGGGGGAGCCAGAGTCTGTCAGGCAGCTGCTGGGCTGGCCGCCTGTGTGGGAAGGGGCAGAGCCGACCTAGGGGCAAGTTGGGCCTCTTCCTCTCCCTGCTGCCCTGAGGCTGCTGGGCCAAAGAGATCTTGGGCATCCAGCCCCTTGCTGGTCCCTTCCCTCTGACGAGGCCCTCTGAGCTCCAGCACCTTGCAGTGTGGAGACAGCCCCTGCCAGCAACCTCCTCTCCAAGGAGGCCTCAACCGAGGCCTAGGCCCAGGGGAAAGGCACCAGCGGGGATGAGCCAGTGGAGGCGCACGGGCATGTCTGGACCCAGTCCCCGCAGCCTGCCCCTTGGTGGGGCAGTACCCCCGGAGGCCAGGAAGGTCTGGGCAAGGCTGCCAGGGGCAGGGACACTGCTGGGTCCTGCCCCTGGCCTGTGGGACGTCTGAGCACAACCGGCACTCTCCCGCTGGAAGACCTGCCCGGCTGCCTCCAAAGGCCGGTTAACAAGCGCTCCCGCCCACTGTTCCCAGCAGGCGTGCACAATGCTCCCAAGCCCGGGAGAAAAGCGCTTCGGGGTGGTGCTCTCTTCGGGCCCTTGCCCCTGAGCCTGGGGGCAAGGCAGGGTGTCCACACTCCCAGGCGAAGGCAGAACCACATGCACAAGTCTGATCTGCCCCCTGCACCGGCAGAGAGCTCGGGGGAGCCAGAGTCTGTCAGGCAGCTGCTGGGCTGGCCGCCTGTGTGGGAAGGGGCAGAGCCGACCTAGGGGCAAGTTGGGCCTCTTGCTCTCCCTGCTGCCCTGAGGCTGCTGGGCCAAAGAGGTCTTGGGCATCCAGCCCCTTGCTTGTCCCTTCCCTCTGATGAGGCCCTCTGAGCTCCAGCACCTTGCAGTGTGGAGACAGCACCTGCCAGCAATCTCCTCTCCAAGGAGGACTCAACCGAGGCCTAGGCCCAGGGAAAAGGCACCAGCGGGGTTGAGCCAGGGGAGGCGCCCGGGCATGTCTGGACCCTGTCCCCGCAGCCTGCCCCTTGGTGGGGCAGTACCCCCGGGGGCCAGGAAGGTCTGGGCAAGGCTGGCCAGGGGCAGGGGCCCTGCTGGGTCCTGCCCCTGGCCTGTGGGGCCTCTGAGCACAACCGGCCCTTGCCCACTGGAAGACCTCCCCGGCTGCCTCCAAAGGCCGGTTTGCAAGCACTCCCGCCCACTGTTCCCGCCAGGCGCGCACAATGCTCCCAAGCTCGGGAGAAAAGCGCTTCGGGGTGGTGGTCTCTCCGGGCCCCTGCCCCTGAGCCTGGGGGCCAGGCAGGGGATCCACAGTCCCAGGCCAAGTCAGAACCACATGCACACGTTTGTTCCTGCCCCCTCCACCGGCAGAGAGCTGGGGGGAGCCAGAGTCTGTCAGGCAGCTGCTGGGCTGGCCGCCTGTGTGGGAAGGGGCAGAGCCGCCCTAGGGGCAAGTTGGGCCTCTTGCTCTCCCTGCTGCCCTGAGGCTGCTGGGCCAAAGAGGTCTTGGGCATCCAGCCCCTTGCTGGTCCCTTCCCTCTGACGAGGCCCTCTGAGCTCCAGCACCTTGCAGTGTGGAGACAGCCCCTGCCAGCAACCTCCTCTCCAAGGAGGCCTCAACCGAGGCCTAGGCCCAGGGAAAAGGCACCAGCGGGGATGAGCCAGTGGAGGCGCACGGGCATGTCTGGACCCAGTCCCCGCAGCCTGCCCCTTGGTGGGGCAGTACCCCCGGAGGCCAGGAAGGTCTGGGCAAGGCTGGCCAGGGGCAGGGGCCCTGCTGGGTCCTGCCCCTGGGCTGTGGGGCCTCTGAGCACAACCGGCCCTCTCCCACTGGAAGACCTCCCCGGCTGCCTCCAAAGGCCGGTTTGCCAACACTCCCGCCCGCTGTTCCCGCCAGGCACGCACAATGCTCCCAAGCCCGGGAGAAAAGCGCTTCGGGGTGTTGCCCTCTCCGGGCCCTTGCCCCTGAGCCTGGGGTCCAGGCAGTGGGTCCACACTCCCAGACCAAGGCAGAACCACATGCACTCGTCTGTTCCTGACCCCTGCACCGGCAGAGAGCTCGGGGGAGCCAGAGTCTGTCAGGCAGCTGCTGGGTTGGCTGCCTGTGTGGGAAGGGGCAGAGCCGACCTAGGGGCAAGTTGGGCCTCTTCCTCTCCCTGCTGCCCTGTGGCTGCTGGGCCAAAGACGTCTTGGGCATCCAGCCCCTTACTGGTCCCTTCCCTCTGACGAGGCCCTCTGAGCTCCAGCACCTTGCAGTGTGGAGACAGCCCCTGCCAGCAACCTCCTCTCCAAGGAGGCCTCAACCGAGGCCTAGGCCCAGGGGAAAGGCACCAGCGGGGATGAGCCAGTGGAGGCGCAAGGGCATGTCTGGACCCAGTCCCCGCAGCCTGCCCCTTGGTGGGGCAGTACCCCCGGAGGCCAGGAAGGTCTGTGCAAGGCTGCCAGGGGCAGGGACAGCGCTGGGTCCTGCCCCTGGCCTGTGGGACGTCTGAGCACAACCGGCACTCTCCCGCTGGAAGACCTCCCCGTCTGCCTCGAAAGGCCGGTTTGCAAGCACTCCCGCCCGCTGTTCCCGCCGGGCACGCACAATGCTCCCAAGCCCGGTAGAAAAGCGCTTCGGGGTGGTGCTCTCTCCGGGCCCTTGCCCCTAAGCCTGCGGGCCAGGCAGGGGGAACACACTCCCAGGCCAAGACAGAACGACATGAACACGTCTGTTCCTGCCCCCTACACCGGCAGAGAGCTCGGGGGAGCCAGAGTCTCTCAGGCAGGTGCTTGGCTGGCCGCCTGTGTGGGAAGGGGCAGAGCCGACCTAGGGGCAAGTTGGGCCTCTTGCTCTCCCTGCTGCCCTGAGGCTGCTGGGCCAAAGACGTCTTGGGCATCCAGCCCTTTGCTGGTCCCTTCCCTCTGACGAGGCCCTCTGAGCTCCAGCACCTTGCAGTGTGGAGACAGCACCTGCCAGCAATCTCCTCTCCAAGGAGGCCTCAACCGAGGCCTAGGCCCAGGGGAAAGGCACCAGCGGGGATGAGCCTGGGGAGGCGCCCGGGCATGTCTGGACCCAGTCCCCGCAGCCTGCCCCTTGGTGGGGCAGTACCCCTGGAGGCCAGGAAGGTCTGGGCAAGGCTGACCAGGGGCAGGGGACCTGCTGGGTCCTGCCCCTGGCCTGTGGGGCCTCTGAGCACAACCGGCCCTCTCCCACTGGAAGACCACCCCGGCTGCCTCCAAAGGCCGTTTTGCACGCACTCCCGCCCACTGTTCCCACCAAGCGCGCACAATGCTCCCATCCCGGGAGAAAAGCGCTTCGGGGTGGTGCTCTCTCCGGGCCCTTGCCCCTGAGACTGGGGGCCAGGCAGGGGGTCCACACTCCCAGGCCAAGGCAGAACCACATGCACACGTCTGTTCCTGACCCCTGCACCGGCAGAGAGCTCGGGGGAGCCAGAGTCTGTCAGGCAGCTGCTGGGCTGGCCGCCTTTGTGGGAAGGGGCAGAGCCGACCTAGGGGCAAGTTGGGCCTCTTGCTCTCCCTGCTGCCCTGAGGCTGCTGGGCCAAAGAGGTCTTGGGCATCCAGCCCTTTGCTTGTCCCTTCACTCTGACGAGGCCCTCTGAGCTCCAGCACCTTGCAGTGTGGAGACAGCCCCTGCCAGCAACCTCCTCTCCAAGGAGGCCTCAACCGAGACCTAGGACCAGGGGAAAGGCACCAGCGGGGATGAGCATGGGGAGGCGCCCAGGCATGTCTGGACCCAGTCCCCGCAGCCTGCCCCTTGGTGGGGCAGTACCCCCGGAGGCCAGGAAGGTCTGGGAAAGGCTGGCCAGGGGCAGGGGACCTGCTGGGTCCTGCCCCTGGCCTGTGGGGCCTCTGAGCACAACCGGCCCTCTCCCACTGGAAGACCTCCCCGGCTGCCTCCAAAGGCCGGTTTGCAAGCGCTCCCGGCCACTGTTACCAGCAGGCGGGCACAATGCTCCTAAGCCCGGAAGAAAAGCGCTTCATGGTGGTGCTCTCTCTGGGCCCTTGCCCCTGAGCCTGGGGGCAAGTCAGGGTGTCCACACTCCCAGGCCAAGGCACAACCACATGCACACGTCTGACCTGCCCCCTGCACCGGCAGAGAGCTCGGGGGAGCCAGAGTCTGTCAGGCAGCTGCTGGGCTGGCCGCCTGTGTGGGAAGTGGCAGAGCCGACCTAGGGGCAAGTTGGGCCTCTTGCTCTCCCTGCTGCCCTGAGGCTGCTGGGCCAAAGAGGTCTTGGGCATCCAGCCCCTTGCTGGTCCCTTCCCTCTGACAAGGCCCTCTGAGCTCCAGCACCTTGCAGTGTGGAGACAGCCCCTGCCAGCAACCTCCTCTCCAAGGAGGCCTCAACCGAGGCCTAGGCCCAGGGGAAAGGCACCAGCGGGGATGAGCCTGGGGAGGCGCCCGGGCATGTCTGGACCCATTCCCCGCAGCCTACCCCTTGGTGGGGCTGTAACCCCGGAGGCAGGAAGGTCTGGGCAAGGCTGGCCAGGGGCAGGGGCCCTGCTGGGTCCTGCCCCTGGCCTGTGGGGCCTCTGAGCACAACCGGCCCTCTCCCACTGGAAGACCTCCCCGGCTGCCTCCAAAGGCCGGTTTGCAAGCACTCCCGCCCACTGTTCCCACCAAGCACGCACAATTCTCCCAAGCCCGGGAGAAAAGCGCTTCGGGGTGGTGCTCTCTCCGGGCCCTTGCCCCTGAACCTGGGGGCCAGGCAGTTGGTTCACACTCGGAGACCAAGGCAGAACCACATGCACACGTCTGTTCCTGACCCCTGCACCGGCAGAGAGCTCGGGGGAGCCAGAGTCTGTCAGGCAGCTGCTGGGCTGGCCGCCTGTGTGGGAAGGGGCAGAGCCGACCTAGGGGCAAGTTGGGCCTCTTCCTCTCCCTGCTGCCCTGAGGCTGCTGGGCCAAAGAGGTCTTGGGCATCCAGCCCCTTGCTGGTCCCTTCCCTCTGATGAGGCCCTCTGAGCTCCAGCACCTTGCAGTGTGGAGACAGCCCCTGCCAGCAACCTCCTCTCCAAGGAGGCCTCAACCGAGGCCTAGGCCTAGGGGAAAGGCACCAGCGGGGATGAGCCTGGGGAGGCGCCCGGCCATGTCTGGACCCAGTCCCCGCAGCCTGCCCCTTGGTGGGGCAGTACCCCCGGAAGCCAGGAAGGTCTCGGCAAGGCTGCCAGGGGCAGGGACACTGCTGGGTCCTGCCCCTGGCCTGTTGGGCGTCTGAGCACAACCGGCACTCTCCCGCTGGAAGACCTCCCCGTCTGCCTCCAAAAGACGGTTTGCAAGCACTCCCACCCGCTGTTCCCCCAGGCACGCACAATGCTCCCAAGCCCGGGAGAAAAGCGCTTTGGGGTGGTGCTCTCTCCGGGCCCTTGCCCCTGAGCCTGGGGCCAGGCAAGGGGAACACTCTCCCAGGCCAAGGGAGAACGACATGCACACGTCTGTTCCTGCCCCCTACACCGGCAGAGAGCTCGGGGGAGCCAGAGACTGCCAGGCTGCTGCTGGGCTGGCTGCCTGTGTGGGACGGGGCAGAGCCGACCTAGGGGCAAGTTGGGCCTCTTGCTCTCCCTGCTGCCCTGAGGCTGCTGGGTCAAAGAGGTCTTGGGCATCCAGCCCTTTGCTGGTGCCTTCCCTCTGACGAGGCCCTCTGAGCTCCAGCACCTTGCAGTGTGGAGACAGCCCCTGCCAGCAACCTCCTCTCCAAAGAGGCCTCAACCGAGGACTACACCCAGGGGAAAGGCACCAGCGGGGATGATCCTGGGGAGGCGCACGGACATGTCTGGACCCAGTCTCCGCAGCCTGCCCCTTGGTGGGGCAGTACCCCCGGAGTCCAGGAAGGTCTGGGCAAGTCTGTCCATGGGCAGGGGCCCTGCTGGGTCCTGACCCTGGCCTGTGGGGTCTCTGAGCACAACCGGCCCTCTCCCACTGGAAGACCTCCCCGGCTGCCTCCAAAGGCCGGTTTGCAAGCGATCCCGCCCACTGTTTCCAGCAGGCGTGCACAATGATCCCAAGCCCGGGAGAAAAGCGCTTCAGGGTGGTGCTCTCTCTGGGCCCTTGCCCCTGAGACTGGGGGCAAGGCAGGGTGTCCACACTCCCAGGCCAAGGCAGAACCACATGCACACGTCTGATCTGCGCCCTGCACCGGCAGAGAGCTCGGGGGAGCCAGAGTCTGTCAGGCAGCTGCTGGGCTGGCCGCCTGTGTGGGAAGGGGCAGAGCCGACCTAGGGGCAAGTTGGGCCTCTTGCTCTCCCTGCTGCCCTGAGGCTGCTGGGCCAAAGAGGTCTTGGCCATCCAGCCCCTTGCTGGTCCCTTCCCTCTGACGAGGCCCTCTGAGCTCCAGCACCTTGCAGTGTGGAGACAGCCCCTGCCAGCAACCTCCTCTCCAAGGAGGCCTCAACCGAGGCCTAGGCCCAGGGGAAAGGCACCAGCGGGGATGAGCCTGGGGAGGCGCCCGGGCATGACTGGACCCAGTCCCCGCAGCCTGCCCTTTGGTGGGGCAGTACCCCCGGAGGCCAGGAAGGTCTGGGCAAGGCTGGCCAGGGGCAGGGGCCCTGCTGGGTCCTGCCCCTGGCCTGTGGGGCCTCAGAGCACAACCGGCCCTCTCCCACTGAAAGACTTCCCCGGCTGCCTCCAAAGGCCGGTTTGCCAACACTCCCGCCCGGTGTTCTCGCCAGGCACGCACAATTCTCCGAAGCCCGGGAGAAAAGCGCTTCGTTGTGTTGCTCTCTCCGGGCCCTTGCCCCTGAGTGTGGGGGCCAGGCAGTGGTTCCACACTCCCAGACCAAGGCAGAACCACATGCACACGTCTGTTCCTGACCCCTGCACCGGCAGAGAGCTCGGGGGAGCCAGAGTCTGTCAGGCAGCTGCTGGGCTGGCCGCCTGTGTGGGAAGGGGCAGAGCCGACCTAGGGGCAAGTTGGGCCTCTTCCTCTCCCTGCTGCCCTGAGGCTGCTGGGCCAAAGAGATCTTGGGCATCCAGCCCCTTGCTGGTCCCTTCCCTCTGACGAGGCCCTCTGAGCTCCAGCACCTTGCAGTGTGGAGACAGCCCCTGCCAGCAACCTCCTCTCCAAGGAGGCCTCAACCGAGGCCTAGGCCCAGGGGAAAGGCACCAGCGGGGATGAGCCAGTGGAGGCGCACGGGCATGTCTGGACCCAGTCCCCGCAGCCTGCCCCTTGGTGGGGCAGTACCCCCGGAGGCCAGGAAGGTCTGGGCAAGGCTGCCAGGGGCAGGGACACTGCTGGGTCCTGCCCCTGGCCTGTGGGACGTCTGAGCACAACCGGCACTCTCCCGCTGGAAGACCTGCCCGGCTGCCTCCAAAGGCCGGTTAACAAGCGCTCCCGCCCACTGTTCCCAGCAGGCGTGCACAATGCTCCCAAGCCCGGGAGAAAAGCGCTTCGGGGTGGTGCTCTCTTCGGGCCCTTGCCCCTGAGCCTGGGGGCAAGGCAGGGTGTCCACACTCCCAGGCGAAGGCAGAACCACATGCACACGTCTGATCTGCCCCCTGCACCGGCAGAGAGCTCGGGGGAGCCAGAGTCTGTCAGGCAGCTGCTGGGCTGGCCGCCTGTGTGGGAAGGGGCAGAGCCGACCTAGGGGCAAGTTGGGCCTCTTGCTCTCCCTGCTGCCCTGAGGCTGCTGGGCCAAAGAGGTCTTGGGCATCCAGCCCCTTGCTTGTTCCTTCCCTCTGATGAGGCCCTCTGAGCTCCAGCACCTTGCAGTGTGGAGACAGCACCTGCCAGCAACCTCCTCTCCAAGGAGGCCTCAACCGAGGCCTAGGCCCAGGGGAAAGGCACCAGCGGGGATGAGCCAGTGGAGGCGCACGGGCATGTCTGGACCCAGTCCCCGCAGCCTGCCCCTTGGTGGGGCAGTACCCCCGGAGGCCAGGAAGGTCTGGGCAAGGCTGGCCAGGGGCAGGGGCCCTGCTGGGTCCTGCCCCTGGGCTGTGGGGCCTCTGAGCACAACCGGCCCTCTCCCACTGGAAGACCTCCCCGGCTGCCTCCAAAGGCCGGTTTGCCAACACTCCCGCCCGCTGTTCCCGCCAGGCACGCACAATGCTCCCAAGCCCGGGAGAAAAGCGCTTCGGGGTGTTGCCCTCTCCGGGCCCTTGCCCCTGAGCCTGGGGTCCAGGCAGTGGGTCCACACTCCCAGACCAAGGCAGAACCACATGCACTCGTCTGTTCCTGACCCCTGCACCGGCAGAGAGCTCGGGGGAGCCAGAGTCTGTCAGGCAGCTGCTGGGTTGGCTGCCTGTGTGGGAAGGGGCAGAGCCGACCTAGGGGCAAGTTGGGCCTCTTCCTCTCCCTGCTGCCCTGAGGCTGCTGGGCCAAAGACGTCTTGGGCATCCAGCCCCTTACTGGTCCCTTCCCTCTGACGAGGCCCTCTGAGCTCCAGCACCTTGCAGTGTGGAGACAGCCCCTGCCAGCAACCTCCTCTCCAAGGAGGCCTCAACCGAGGCCTAGGCCCAGGGGAAAGGCACCAGCGGGGATGAGCCAGTGGAGGCGCAAGGGCATGTCTGGACCCAGTCCCCGCAGCCTGCCCCTTGGTGGGGCAGTACCCCCGGAGGCCAGGAAGGTCTGTGCAAGGCTGCCAGGGGCAGGGACAGCGCTGGGTCCTGCCCCTGGCCTGTGGGACGTCTGAGCACAACCGGCACTCTCCCGCTGGAAGACCTCCCCGTCTGCCTCGAAAGGCCGGTTTGCAAGCACTCCCGCCCGCTGTTCCTGCCAGGCACGCACAATGCTCCCAAGCCCGATAGAAAAGCGCTTCGGGGTGGTGCTCTCTCCGGGCCCTTGCCCCTAAGCCTGCGGGCCAGGCAGGGGGAACACACTCCCAGGCCAAGACAGAACGACATGAACACGTCTGTTCCTGCCCCCTACACCGGCAGAGAGCTCGGGGGAGCCAGAGTCTCTCAGGCAGGTGCTTGGCTGGCCGCCTGTGTGGGAAGGGGCAGAGCCGACCTAGGGGCAATTTGGGCCTCTTGCTCTCCCTGCTGCCCTGAGGCTGCTGGGCCAAAGACGTCTTGGGCATCCAGCCCTTTGCTGGTCCTTTCCCTCTGATGAGGCCCTCTGAGCTCCAGCACCTTGCAGTGTGGAGACAGCACCTGCCAGCAATCTCCTCTCCAAGGAGGCCTCAACCGAGGCCTAGGCCCAGGGGAAAGGCACCAGCGGGGATGAGCCTGGGGAGGCGCCCGGGCATGTCTGGACCCAGTCCCCGCAGCCTGCCCCTTGGTGGGGCAGTACCCCTGGAGGCCAGGAAGGTCTGGGCAAGGCTGACCAGGGGCAGGGGACCTGCTGGGTCCTGCCCCTGGCCTGTGGGGCCTCTGAGCACAACCGGCCCTCTCCCGCTGGAAGACCTCCCCGGCTGCCTCCAAAGTCCTGTTTGCCAACACTCCCACCCGCTGTTCACGCCAGACTTGCACAATGCTCCCAAGCCCGGGAGAAAAGCGCTTCGGGGTGGTGCTCTCTCCGGGCCCTTGCCCCTGAGCCTGGGGGCAAGGCATGGGGAACACACTCCCAGGCCAAGGCAGAACCACATGCCCACGTCTGTTCCTGTCCCCTGCACCGGCAGAGAGCTTGGGGGAGCCAGAGTCTGTCAGGCAGCTGCTGGGTTGGCCGCCTGTGTGGGAAGGGGCAGAGCCGACCTAGGGGCAAGTTGGGCCTCTTGCTCTCCCTGCTGCCCTGAGGCTGCTGGGCCAAAGACGTCTTGGGCATCCAGCCCCTTACTGGTCCCTTCCCTCTGACGAGGCCCTCTGAGCTCCAGCACCTTGCAGTGTGGAGACAGCCCCTGCCAGCAACCTCCTCTCCAAGGAGGCCTCAACCGAGGCCTAGGCCCAGGGGAAAGGCACCAGCGGGGATGAGCCAGGGGAGGCGCCCGAGCATGTCTGGACCCAGTCCCCGCAGCCTGCCCCTTGGTGGGGCAGTACCCCCGGAGGCCAGGAAGGTCTGGGTGAGACTGGCCAGGGGCAGGGTCCCTGCTGGGTCCTGCCCCTGGCCTGTGGGGCCTCTGAGCACAACCGGCCCTCTCCCACTGGAAGACCTCCCCGGCTGCCTCCAAAGGCGGGTTTGCCAACACTCCCGCCCGCTGTTCCCGCCAGGCACGCACAACGCTCCCAAGGCCAGGAGAAAAGCGCTTCGGGGTGTTGCTCTCTCCGGGCCCTTGCCCCTGAGCCTGGGGTCCAGGCAGTGGGTCCACACTTCCAGACCAAGGCAGAACCACATGCACACGTCTGTTCCTGACCCCTGCACCGGCAGAGAGCTCGGGGGAGCCAGAGTCTGTCAGGCAGCTGCTGGTTTGGCTGCCTGTGTGGGAAGGGGCAGAGCCGACCTAGGGGCAAGTTGGGCCTCTTGCTCTCCCTGCTGCCCTGAGGCTGCTGGGCCAAAGAGGTCTTGGGCATCCAGCCCCTTGCTGGTCCCTTCCCGCTGACGAGGCCCTCTGAGCTCCAGCACCTTGCAGTGTGGAGACAGCCCCTGCCAGCAACCTCCTCTCCAAGGAGGCATCAACCGAGGCCTATGCCCAGGGGAAAGGCACCAGCGGGGATGAGCCTGGGGAGGCGCCCAGGCATGTCTGGACCCAGTCCCCGCAGCCTGCCCCTTGGTGGGGCAGTACCCCCGGAGGCCAGGAAGGTCTGGGCAAGGCTGGCCAGGGGCAGGGTCCCTGCTGGGTCCTGCCCCTGGCCTGTGAGGCCTCTGAGCACAACCGGCCCTCTCCCACTGGAAGACCTCCCCAGCTGCCTCCAAAGTCCTGTTTGCAAACACTCCCGCCCGTTGTTCACGCCAGGCTCGCACAATGCTCCCAAGCCCGGGAGAAAAGCGCTTCGGGGTGGTGCTCTCTCCGGGCCCTTGCCCCTGAGCCTGGGGGCCAGGCAGTGGGTCCACACTCCCAGACCAAGGCAGAACCACATGCACACGTCTGTTCCTGACCCCTGCACCGGCAGAGAGCTCGGGGGAGCCAGAGTCTGTCAGGCAGCTGCTGGGCTGGCCGCCTGTGTGGGAAGGGGCAGAGCCGACCTAGGGGCAAGTTGGGCCTCTTCCTCTCCCTGCTGCCCTGAGGCTGCTGGGCCAAAGAGGTCTTGGGCATCCAGCCCCTTGCTGGTCCCTTCCCTCTGACGAGGCCCTCTGAGCTCCAGCACCTTGCAGTGTGGAGACAGCCCCTGCCAGCAACCTCCTCTCCAATGAGGCCTCAACCGAGGCCTAGGCCCAGGGGAAAGGCACCAGCGGGGATGAGCCTGGGGAGGCGCCCGGGCATGTCTGGACTCAGTCCCCGCAGCCTGCCCCTTGGTGGGGCAGTACCCCTGGAGGCCAGGAAGGTCTGGGCAAGGCTGACCAGGGGCAGGGGACCTGCTGGGTCCTGCCCCTGGCCTGTGGGGCCTCTGAGCACAACCGGGCCTCTCCCACTGGAAGACCTCCCCGGCTGCCTCCAAAGGCCGTTTTGCACGCACTCCCGCCCACTCTTCCCACCAAGCGCGCACAATGCTCCCAAGCCCGTGAGAAAAGCGCTTCGGGGTGGTGCTCTCTCCGGGCCCTTGCCCCTGAGACTGGGGTCCAGGCAGGGGGTCCACACTCCCAGGCCAAGGCAGAACCACATGCACACGTCTGTTCCTGACCCCTGCACCGGCAGAGAGCTCGGGGGAGCCAGAGTCTGTCAGGCAGCTGCTAGGCTGGCCGCCTTTGTGGGAAGGGGCAGAGCCGACCTAGGGGCAAGTAGGGCCTCTTGCTCTCCCTGCTGCCCTGAGGCTGCTGGGCCAAAGAGGTCTTGGGCATCCAGCCCTTTGCTTGTCCCTTCCCTCTGACGAGGCCCTCTGAGCTCCAGCACCTTGCAGTGTGGAGACAGCCCCTGCCAGCAACCTCCTCTCCAAGGAGGCCTCAACCGAGACCTAGGACCAGGGGAAAGGCACCAGCGGGGATGAGCCTGGGGAGGCGCCCAGGCATGTCTGGACCCACTCCCCGCAGCCTGCCCCTTGGTGGGGCAGTACCCACGGAGGCCAGGAAGGTCTGGGCAAGGCTGGCCAGGGGCAGGGGCCCTGCTGGGTCCTGCCCCTGGCCTGTGGGGCCTCTGAGCACAACCGGCCCTCTCCCACTGGAAGACCTCCCCGGCTGCCTCCAAAGTCCTGTTTGCCAACACTCCCACCCGCTGTTCACGCCAGACTTGCACAATGCTCCCAAGCCCGGGAGAAAAGCGCTTCGGGGTGGTGCTCTCTCCGGGCCCTTGCCCCTGAGCCTGGGGGCAAGGCATGGGGAACACACTCCCAGGCCAAGGCAGAACCACATGCCCACGTCTGTTCCTGTCCCCTGCACCGGCAGAGAGCTTGGGGTAGCCAGAGTCTGTCAGGCAGCTGCTGGGTTGGCCGCCTGTGTGGGAAGGGGCAGAGCCGCCCTAGGGGCAAGTTGGGCCTCTTGCTCTCCCTGCTGCCCTGAGGCTGCTGGGCCAAAGACGTCTTGGGCATCCAGCCCCTTACTGGTCCCTTCCTTCTGACGAGGCCCTCTGAGCTCCAGCACCTTGCAGTGTGGAGACAGCCCCTGCCAGCAACCTCCTCTCCAAGGAGGCCTCAACCGAGGCCTAGGCCCAGGGGAAAGGCACCAGCGGGGATGAGCCAGGGGAGGCGCCCGAGCATGTCTGGACCCAGTCCCTGCAGCCTGCCCCTTGGTGGGGCAGTACCCCCGGAGGCCAGGAAGGTCTGGGTAAGACTGGCCAGGGGCAGGGGCCCTGCTGGGTCCTGCCCCTGGCCTGTGGGGCCTCTGAGCACAACCGGCCCTCTCCCACTGGAAGACCTCCCCGGCTGCCTCCAAAGGCCGGTTTGCAAGCGCTCCCGGCCACTGTTACCAGCAGGCGGGCACAATGCTCCTAAGCCCGGAAGAAAAGCGCTTCAGGGTGGTGCTCTCTCTGGGCCCTTGCCCCTGAGCCTGGGGGCAAGGCAGGGTGTCCACACTCCCAGGCCAAGGCAGAACCACATGCACACGTCTGACCTGCCCCCTGCACCGGCAGAGAGCTCGGGGGAGCCAGAGTCTGTCAGGCAGCTGCTGGGCTGGCCGCCTGTGTGGGAAGTGGCAGAGCCGACCTAGGGGCAAGTTGGGCCTCTTGCTCTCCCTGCTGCCCTGAGGCTGCTGGGCCAAAGAGGTCTTGGGCATCCAGCCCCTTGCTGGTCCCTTCACTCTGACGAGGCCCTCTGAGCTCCAGCACCTTGCAGTGTGGAGACAGCCCCTGCCAGCAACCTCCTCTCCAAGGAGGCCTCAACCGAGGCCTGGGCCCAGGGGAAAGGCACCAGCGGGGATGAGCCTGGGGAGGCGCCCGGGCATGTCTGGACCCAGTCCCCGCAGCCTGCCCCTTGGTGGGGCAGTACCCCCGGAGGCCAGGAAGGTCTGGGCAAGGCTGGCCAGGGGCAGGGGCCCTGCTGGGTCCTGCCCCTGGCCTGTGGGGCCTCTGAGCACAACCGGCCCTCTCCCACTCGAAGAACTCCCCGGCTGCCTCCAAAGGCCAGTTTGCCAACACTCCCGCCCACTGTTCCCGCCAGGCACGCACAATGCTCCCAAGCCCGGGAGAAAAGCACTTCGGGGTGGTGCTCTCCTCGGGCCCTTGCCCCTGAGCCTGGGGGCCAGGCAGTTGGTCCACACTCCCAGACCAAGGCAGAACCACATGCACACGTCTGTTCCTGACCCCTGCACCGGCAGAGAGCTCGGGGGAGCCAGAGTCTGTCAGGCAGCTGCTGGGCTGGCCGCCTGTGTGGGAAGGGGCAGAGCCGACCTAGGGGCAAGTTGGGCCTCTTCCTCTCCCTGCTGCCCTGAGGCTGCTGGGCCAAAGAGGTCTTGGGCATCCAGCCCCTTGCTGGTCCCTTCCCTCTGACGAGGCCCTCTGAGCTCCAGCACCTTGCAGTGTGGAGACAGCCCCTGCCAGCAACATCCTCTCCAAGGAGGCCTCAACCGAGGCCTAGGCCCAGGGGAAAGGCACCAGCGGGGATGAGCCTGGGGAGGCGCCCGGGCATGTCTGGACCCGGTCCCCGCAGCCTGCCCCTTGGTGGGGCAGTACCCCTGGAGGCCAGGAAGATCTGGGCAAAGCTGGCCAGGGGCAGGGGCCCTGCTGGGTCCTCCCCATGGCCTGTGGGGCCTCTGAGCACAACCGGCCCTCTCCCACTGGAAGACCTCCCCGGCTGCCTCCAAAGGCCAGTTTGCCAACACTCCTGCCCGCTCTTCCTGCCAGGCACGCACAATGCTCCCAAGCCCGGGAGAAAAGCGCTTCGGGGTGGTGCTCTCTCCGGGCCCTTGCCCCTGAGCCTGTGGGCAAGGCAGGGGGAACACACTCCCAGACCAAGGCAGAAACACATGCACACGTCTGTTCCTGTCCCCTGCACCGGCAGAGAGCTCGGGGGAGCCAGACTCTCTCAGGCAGGTGCTGGGCTGGCCGCCTGTGTGGGAAGGGGCAGAGCCGACCTAGGGGCAAGTTGGGCCTCTTGCTCTCCCTGCTGCCCTGAGGCTGCAGGGCCAAAGACGTCTTGGGCATCCAGCCCCTTACTGGTCCCTTCCCTCTGACGAGGCCCTCTGAGCTCCAGCACCTTGCAGTGTGGAGACAGCCCCTGCCAGCAATCTCCTCTCCAAGGAGGCCTCATCCGAGGCCTAGGCCCAGGGGAAAGGCACCAGCGGGGTTGAGCAAGGGGAGGCGCCCGGGCATGTCTGGACCCTGTCCCCGCAGCCTGCCCCTTGGTGGGGCAGTACGCCCGGAGGCCAGGAAGGTCTGGGCAAGGCTGGCCAGGGGCAGGGGCCCTGCTGAGTCCTGCCCCTGGCCTGTGGGGCCTCTGAGCACAACCGGCCCTCTCCCACTGGAAGACCTCCCCGGCTGCCTCCAAAGGCCGGTTTGCAAGCACTCCCGCCCACTGTTCCCGCCAGGCGCGCACAATGCTCCCAAGCCCGGGAGAAAAGCGCTTCGGGGTGGTGGTCTCTCCGGGCTCTTGCCCCTGAGCCTGGGGGCCAGGCAGGGGATCCACAGTCCCAGGCCAAGGCACAACAACATGCCCACGTCTGTTCCTGTCCCCTCCACCGGCAGAGAGCTCGGGGGAGCCAGAGTCTGTCAGGCAGCTGCTGGGCTGGCCGCCTGTGTGGGAAGGGGCAGAGCCGACCTAGGGGCAAGTTGCGCCTCTTGCTCTCCCTGCTGCCCTGACTGCTGGGCCAAAGAGGTCTTGGGCATCCAGCCCCTTGCTGGTCCCTTCCCTCTGACGAGGCCCTCTGAGCTCCAGCACCTTGCAGTGTGGAGACAGCCCCTGCCAGCAACCTCCTCTCCAAGGAGGCCTCAACCGAGGCCTAGGCACAGGGGAAAGGCACCAGCGGGGATGAGCCAGTGGAGGCGCACGGGCATATCAGGACCCAGTCCCCGCAGCCTGCCCCTTGGTGGGGCAGTACCCCCGGAGGCCAGGAAGGTCTGGGCAAGGCTGGCCAGGGGCAGGGTCCCTGCTGGGTCCTGCCCCTGGCCTGTGGGGCCTCTGAGCACAACCGGCCCTCTCCCACTGTAAGACCTCCCCGGCTGCCTCCAAAGGCGGGTTTGCCAACACTCCCGCCCGCTGTTCCCGCCAGGCACGCACAACGCTCCCAAGGCCAGGAGAAAAGCGCTTCGGGGTGTTGCTCTCTCCGGGCCCTTGCCCCTGAGCCTGGGGTCCAGGCAGTGGGTCCACACTCCCAGACCAAGGCAGAACCACATGCACACGTCTGTTCCTGACCCCTGCACCGGCAGAGAGCTCGGGGGAGCCAGAGTCTGTCAGGCAGCTGCTGGGTTGGCTGCCTGTGTGGGAAGGGGCAGAGCCGACCTAGGGGCAAGTTGGGCCTCTTGCTCTCCCTGCTGCCCTGAGGCTGCTGGGCCAAAGAGGTCTTGGGCAGCCAGCCCCTTGCTGGTCCCTTCCCGCTGACGAGGCCCTCTGAGCTCCAGCACCTTGCAGTGTGGAGACAGCCCCTGCCAGCAACCTCCTCTCCAAGGAGGCATCAACCGAGGCCTATGCCCAGGGGAAAGGCACCAGCGGGGATGAGCCTGGGGAGGCGCCCAGGCATGTCTGGACCCAGTCCCCGCAGCCTGCCCCTTGGTGGGGCAGTACCCCCGGAGGCCAGGAAGGTCTGGGCAAGGCTGGCCAGGGGCAGGGGCCCTACTGGGTCCTGCCCCTGGCCTGTGGGGCCTCTGAGCACAACCGGCCCTCTCCCACTCGAAGAACTCCCCGGCTGCCTCCAAAGGCCAGTTTGCCAACACTCCCGCCCGCTGTTCCCGCCAGGCACGCACAATGCTCCCAAGCCCGGGAGAAAAGCACTTCGGGGTGGTGCTCTCCTCGGGCCCTTGCCCCTGAGCCTGGGGGCCAGGTAGTTGGTCCACACTCCCAGACCAAGGCAGAACCACATGCACACGTCTGTTCCTGACCCCTGCACCGGCAGAGAGCTCGGGGGAGCCAGAGTCTGTCAGGCAGCTGCTGGGCTGGCCGCCTGTGTGGGAAGGGGCAGAGCCGACCTAGGGGCAAGTTGGGCCTCTTCCTCTCCCTGCTGCCCTGAGGCTGCTGGGCCAAATAGGTCTTGGGCATCCAGCCCCTTGCTGGTCCCTTCACTCTGACGAGGCCCTCTGAGCTCTAGCACCTTGCAGTGTGGAGACAGCCCCTTCCAGCAACATCCTCTCCAAGGAGGCCTCAACCGAGGCCTAGGCCCAGGGGAAAGGCACCAGCGGGGATGAGCCTGGGGAGGCGCCCGGGCATGTCTGGACCCAGTCCCCGCAGCCTGCCCCTTGGTGGGGCAGTACCCCCGGAGGCCAGGAAGATCTGGGCAAGGCTGGCCAGGGGCAGGGGCCCTGCTGGGTCCTCCCCATGGCCTGTGGGGCCTCTGAGCACAACCGGCCCTCTCCCACTGGAAGACCTCCCCGGCTGCCTCCAAAGGCCAGTTTGCCAACACTCCTGCCCGCTCTTCCCGCCAGGCACGCACAATGCTCCCAAGCCCGGGAGAAAAGCGCTTCGGGGTGGTGCTCTCTCCGGGCCCTTGCCCCTGAGCCTGTGGGCAAGGCAGGGGGAACACACTCCCAGACCAAGGCAGAAACACATGCACACGTCTGGTCCTGTCCCCTGCACCGGCAGAGAGCTCGGGGGAGCCAGAGTCTCTCAGGCAGGTGCTGGGCTGGCCGCCTGTGTGGGAAGGGGCAGAGCCGACCTAGGGGCAAGTTGGGACTCTTGCTCTCCCTGCTGCCCTGAGGCTGCAGGGCCAAAGACGTCTTGGGCATCCAGCCCCTTACTGGTCCCTTCCCTCTGACGAGGCCCTCTGAGCTCCAGCACCTTGCAGTGTGGAGACAGCCCCTGCCAGCAATCTCCTCTCCAAGGAGGCCTCAACCGAGGCCTAGGCCCAGGGGAAAGGCACCAGCGGGGTTGAGCCAGGGGAGGCGCCCGGGCATGTCTGGACCCTGTCCCCGCAGCCTGCCCCTTGGTGGGGCTGTACCCCCGGAGGCCAGGAAGGTCTGGGCAAGGCTGGCCAGGGGCAGGGGCCCTGCTGGGTCCTGCCCCTGGCCTGTGGGGCCTCTGAGCACAACCGGCCCTCTCCCACTGGAAGACCTCCCCGGCTGCCTCCAAAGTCCTGTTTGCAAGCACTCCCGCCCACTGTTCCCGCCAGGCGCGCACAATGCTCCCAAGCCCGGGAGAAAAGCGCTTCGGGGTGGTGGTCTCTCCGGGCCCTTGCCCCTGAGCCTGGGGGCCAGGCAGGGGATCCACAGTCCCAGGCCAAGGCACAACAACATGCACACGTCTGTTCCTGCCCCCTCCACCGGCAGAGAGCTGGGGGGAGCCAGAGTCTGTCAGGCAGCTGCTGGGCTGGCCGCCTGTGTGGGAAGGGGCAGAGCCGACCTAGGGGCAAGTTGGGCCTCTTGCTCTCCCTGCTGCCCTGAGGCTGCTGGGCCAAAGAGGTCTTGGGCATCCAGCCCCTTGCTGGTCCCTTCCTTCTGACGAGGCCCTCTGAGCTCCAGCACCTTGCAGTGTGGAGACAGCCCCTGCCAGCAACCTCCTCTCCAAGGAGGCCTCAACCGAGGCCTAGGCACAGGGGAAAGGCACCAGCGGGGATGAGCCAGTGGAGGCGCACGGGCATATCAGGACCCAGTCCCTGCAGCCTGCCCCTTGGTGGGGCAGTACCCCCGGAGGCCAGGAAGGTCTGGGCAAGGCTGGCCAGGGGCAGGGTCCCTGCTGGGTCCTGCCCCTGGCCTGTGGGGCCTCTGAGCACAACCGGCCCTCTCCCACTGGAAGACCTCCCCGGCTGCCTCCAAAGGCGGGTTTGCCAACACTCCCGCCCGCTGTTCCCGCCAGGCACGCACAACGCTCCCAAGGCCAGGAGAAAAGCGCTTCGGGGTGTTGCTCTCTCCGGGCCCTTGCCCCTGAGCCTGGGGTCCAGGCAGTGGGTCCACTCTCCCAAACCAAGGCAGAACCACATGCACACGTCTGATCTGCCCCCTGCACCGGCAGAGAGCTCGGGGGAGCCAGAATCTGTCAGGCAGCTGCTGGGCTGGCCGCCTGTGTGGGAAGGGGCAGAGCCGACCTAGGGGCAAGTTGGGCCTCTTGCTCTCCCTGCTGCCCTGAGGCTGCTGGACCAAAGAGGTCTTGGGCATCCAGCCCCTTGCTGGTCCCTTCCCTCTGACGAGGCCCTCTGAGCTCCAGCACCTTTCAGTGTGGAGACAGCCCCTGCCAGCAACCTCCTCTCCAAGGAGGCCTCAACCGAGGCCTAGGCCCAGGGGAAAGGCACCAGCGGGGATGAGCCTGGGGAGGCGCCCGGGCATGTCTGGACCCAGTCCCCGCAGCCTGCCCCTTGGTGGGGCAGTACCCCCGGTGGCCAGGAAGGTCTGGGCAAGGCTGCCAGGAGCAGGGACACTGCTGGGTCCTGCCCCTGGCCTGTGGGGCGTCTGAGCACAACCGGCACTCTCCCGCTGGAAGACCTCCCCGTCTGCCTCGAAAGGCCGGTTTGCAAGCACTCCCGCCCGCTGTTCCCGCCAGGCACGCACAATGCTCCCAAGCCCGGGAGAAAAGCGCTTCGGGGTGGTGCTCTCTCCGGGCCCTTGCCCCTGAGCCTGGGGGCAAGGCAGGGGGAACACACTCCCAGGCCAAGGCAGAACCACATGCACACGTCTGTTCCTGACCCCTGCACCGGCAGAGAGCTGGGGGGAGCCAGAGTCTGTCAGGCAGCTGCTGGGCTGGCCGCCTGTGTGGGAAGGGGCAGAGCCGACCTAGGGGCAAGTTGGGCCTCTTGCTCTCCCTGCTGCCCTGAGGCTGCTGGGCCAAAGAGGTCTTGGGCATCCAGCCCCTTGCTTGTCCCTTCCCTCTGACGAGGCCCTCTGAGCTCCAGCACCTTGCAGTGTGGAGACAGCACCTGCCAGCAATCTCCTCTCCAAGGAGGCCTGAACCGAGGCCTAGGCAAAGGGAAAAGGCACCAGCGGGGTTGAGCCAGGGGAGGCGCCCGGGCATGTCTGGACCCTGTCCCCGCAGCCTGCCCCTTGGTGGGGCAGTACCCCCGGAGGCCAGGAAGGTCTGGGCAAGGCTGGCCAGGGGCAGGGGCCCTGCTGGGTCCTGCCCCTGGCCTGTGGGGCCTCTGAGCACAACCGGCCCTTGCCCACTGGAAGACCTCCCCGGCTGCCTCCAAAGGCCGGTTTGCAAGCACTCCCGCCCAATGTTCCCGCCAGGCGCGCACAATGCTCCCAAGACCGGGAGAAAAGCGCTTCGGGGTGGTGGTCTCTCCGGGCCCCTGGCCCTGAGCCTGGGGGCCAGGCAGGGGATCCACAGTCCCAGGCCAAGGCAGAACCACATGCACACGTCTGTTCCTGCCCCCTCCACCGGCAGAGAGCTCGGGGGAGCCAGAGTCTGTCAGGCAGCTGCTGGGCTGGCCGCCTGTGTGGGAAGGGGCAGAGCCGACCTAGGGGCAAGTTGGGCCTCTTGCTCTCCCTGCTGCCCTGAGGCTGCTGGGCCAAAGAGGTCTTGGGCATCCAGCCCCTTGCTGGTCCCTTCCCTCTGACGAGGCCCTCTGAGCTCCAGCACCTTGCAGTGTGGAGACAGACCCTGCCAGCAACCTCTTCTCCAAGGAGGCCTCAACCGAGGCCTAGGCCCAGGGGAAAGGCACCAGCGGGGATGAGCCAGTGGAGGCGCACGGGCATGTCTGGACCCAGTCCCCGCAGCCTGCCCCTTGGTGGGGCAGTACCCCCGGAGGCCAGGAAGGTCTGGGCAAGGCTGGCCAGGGGCAGGGGCCCTGCTGGGTCCTGCCCCTGGCCTGTGGGGCCTCTGAGCACAACCGGCCCTCTCCCACTGGAAGACCTCCCCGGCTGCCTCCAAAGGCCGGTTTGCCAACACTCCCGCCCGCTGTTCCCGCCAGGCACGCACAATGCTCCCAAGCCCGGGAGAAAAGCGCTTCGGGGTGTTGCCCTCTCCGGGCCCTTGCCCCTGAGCCTGGGGTCCAGGCAGTGGGTCCACACTCCCAGACCAAGGCAGAACCACATGCACACGTCTGTTCCTGACCCCTGCACCGGCAGAGAGCTCGGGGGAGCCAGAGTCTGTCAGGCAGCTGCTGGGTTGGCTGCCTGTGTGGGAAGGGGCAGAGCCGACCTAGGGGCAAGTTGGGCATCTTCCTCTCCCTACTGCCCTGAGGCTGCTGGGCCAAAGACGTCTTGGGCATCCAGCCCCTTACTGGTCCCTTCCCTCTGACGAGGCCCTCTGAGCTCCAGCACCTTGCAGTGTGGAGACAGCCCCTGCCAGCAACCTCCTCTCCAAGGAGGCCTCAACCGAGGCCTAGGCCCAGGGGAAAGGCACCAGCGGGGATGAGCCTGGGGAGGTGCCCAGGCATGTCTGGACCCAGTCCCCGCAGCCTGCCCCTTGGTGGGGCAGTACCCCCGGAGGCCAGGAAGGTCTGGGCAATGCTGCGAGGGGCAGGGGCCCTGCTGGGTCGTGCCCCTGGCCTGTGGGGCGTCTGAGCACAACCGGCACTCTCCCGCTGGAAGACCTCCCCGTCTGCCTCCAAAGGCCGGTTTGCAAGCACTCCCGCCCGCTGTTCCTGCCAGGCAGGCACAATGCTCCCAAGCCCGGGAGAAAAGCGCTTCGGGGTGGTGCTCTCCTCGGGCCCTTGCCCCTGAGCCTGGGGGCCAGGGAGTTGGAACACACTCCCAGGCCAAGGCAGAACGACATGCACACGTCTGTTCCTGCCCCCTACACCGGCAGAGAGCTCGGGGGAGCCAGAGACTGCCAGGCTGCTACTGGGCTGGCTGCCTGTGTGGGACGGGGCAGAGCCGACCTAGGGGCAAGTTGGGCCTCTTGCTCTCCCTGCTGCCCTGAGGCTGCTGGGTCAAAGAGGTCTTAGGCATCCAGCCCTTTGCTGGTCCCTTCCCTCTGACGAGGCCCTCTGAGCTCCAGCACCTTGCAGTGTGGAGACAGCCCCTGCCAGCAACCTCCTCTCCAAAGAGGCCTCAACCGAGGCCTACGCCCAGGGGAAAGGCACCAGCGGGGATGATCCTGGGGAGGCGCACGGACATGTCTGGACCCAGTCAACGCAGCCTGCCCCTTGGTGGGGCAGTACCCCCGGAGGCCAGGAAGGTCTGGGCAAGGCTGGCCAGGGGCAGGGTCCCTGCTGGGTCCTGCCCCTGGCCTGTGAGGCCTCTGAGCACAACCGGCCCTCTCCCACTGGAAGACCTCCCCAGCTGCCTCCAAAGTCCTGTTTGCAAACACTCCCGCCCGCTGTTCACGCCAGGCTCGCACAATGCTCCCAAGCCCGGGAGAAAAGCGCTTCGGGGTGGTGCTCTCTCCGGGCCCTTGCCCCTGAGCCTGGGGGCCAGGCAGTGGGTCCACACTCCCAGACCAAGGCAGAACCACATGCACACGTCTGTTCCTGACCCCTGCACCGGCAGAGAGCTCGGGGGAGCCAGAGTCTGTCAGGCAGCTGCTGGGCTGGCCGCCTGTGTGGGAAGGGGCAGAGCCGACCTAGGGGCAAGTTGGGCCTCTTCCTCTCCCTGCTGCCCTGAGGCTGCTGGGCCAAAGAGGTCTTGGGCATCCAGCCCCTTGCTGGTCCCTTCCCTCTGACGAGGCCCTCTGAGCTCCAGCACCTTGCAGTGTGGAGACAGCCCCTGCCAGCAACCTCCTCTCCAATGAGGCCTCAACCGAGGCCTAGGCCCAGGGGAAAGGCACCAGCGGGGATGAGCCTGGGGAAGCGCCCGGGCATGTCTGGACCCAGTCCCCGCAGCCTGCCCCTTGGTGGGGCAGTACCCCTGGAGGCCAGGAAGGTCTGGGCAAGGCTGACCAGGGGCAGGGGACCTGCTGGGTCCTGCCCCTGGCCTGTGGGGCCTCTGAGCACAACCGGGCCTCTCCCACTGGAAGACCTCCCCGGCTGCCTCAAAAGGCCGTTTTGCACGCACTCCCGCCCACTCTTCCCACCAAGCGCGCACAATGCTCCCAAGCCCGGGAGAAAAGCGCTTCGGGGTGGTGCTCTCTCCGGGCCCTTGCCCCTGAGACTGGGGTCCAGGCAGGGGGTCCACACTCCCAGGCCAAGGCAGAACCACATGCACACGTCTGTTCCTGACCCCTGCACCGGCAGAGAGCTCGGGGGAGCCAGAGTCTGTCAGGCAGCTGCTGGGCTGGCCGCCTGTGTGGGAAGGGGCAGAGCCGACCTAGGGGCAAGTTGGGCCTCTTGCTCTCCCTGCTGCCCTGAGGCTGCTGGGCCAAAGAGGTCTTGGGCATCCAGCCCCTTGCTGGTCCCTTCCCTCTGACGAGGCCCTCTGAGCTCCAGCACCTTGCAGTGTGGAGACAGCCCCTGCCAGCAACCTCCTCTCCAAGGAGGCCTCAACCTAGGCCTAGGCCCAGGGGAAAGGCACCAGCGGGGATGAGCCAGTGGAGGCGCACGGGCATATCAGGACCCAGTCCCCGCAGCCAGCCCCTTGGTGGGGCAGTACCCCCGGAGGCCAGGAAGGTCTGGGCAAGGCTGGCCAGGGGCAGGGTCCCTGCTGGGTCCTGCCCCTGGCCTGTGGGGCCTCTGAGCACAACCGGCCCTCTCCCACTGGAAGACCTCCCCGGCTGCCTCCAAAGGCGGGTTTGCCAACACTCCCGCCCGCTGTTCCGCCAGGCACGCACAACGCTCCCAAGGCCAGGAGAAAAGCGCTTCGGGGTGTTGCTCTCTCCGGGCCCTTGCCCCTGAGCCTGGGGTCCAGGCAGTGGGTCCACACTCCCAGACCAAGGCAGAACTACATGCACACGTCTGTTCCTGACCCCTGCACCGGCAGAGAGCTCGGGGGAGCCAGAGTCTGTCAGGCAGCTGCTGGGTTGGCTGCCTATGTGGGAAGGGGCAGAGCCGACCTAGGGGCAAGTTGGGCCTCTTGCTCTCCCTGCTGACCTGAGGCTGCTGGGCCAAAGAGGTCTTGGGCATCCAACCCCTTGCTTGTCCCTTCCCGCTGACGAGGCCCTCTGAGCTCCAGCACCTTGCAGTGTGGAGACAGCCCCTGCCAGCAACCTCCTCTCCAAGGAGGCATCAAACGAGGCCTATGCCCAGGGGAAAGGCACCAGCGGGGATGAGCCTGGGGAGGCGCCCAGGCATGTCTGGACCCAGTCCCCGCAGCCTGCCCCTTGGTGGGGCAGTACCCCCGGAGGCCAGGAAGGTCTGGGCAAGGCTGGCCAGGGGCAGGGGACCTGCTGGGTCCTGCCCCTGGCCTGTGAGGCCTCTGAGCACAACCGGCCCTCTCCCTCTGGAAGACCTCCACGGCTGCCTCCAAAGTCCTGTTTGCAAACACTCCCGCCCGCTGTTCACGCCAGGCTCGCACAATGCTCCCAAGCCCGTGAGGAAAGCGCTTCGGGGTGGTGCTCTCTCCGGGCCCTTGCCCCTGAGCCTGGGGGCAAGGCAGGGGGAACACACTCCCAGGCCAAGGCAGAACCACATGCCCACGTCTGTTCCTGTCCCCTTCACCGGCAGAGAGCTTGGGGGAGCCAGAGTCTGTCAGGCAGCTGCTGGGTTGGCCGCCTGTGTGGGAAGGGGCAGAGCCGCCCTAGGGGCAAGTTGGGCCTCTTGCTCTCCCTGCTGCCCTGAGGCTGCTGGGCCAAAGACGTCTTGGGCATCCAGCCCCTTACTGGTCCCTTCCCTCTGACGAGGCCCTCTGAGCTCCAGCACCTTGCAGTGTGGAGACAGCCCCTGCCAGCAACCTCCTCTCCAAGGAGGCCTCAACCGAGGCCTAGGCCCAGGGGAAAGGCACCAGCGGGGATGAGCCTCGGGAGGCGCCCGGGCATGTCTGGACCCAGGCCCCGCAGGCTGCCCCTTGGTGGGGCAGTACCCCCGGAGGCCAGGAAGGTCTGGGCAAGGCTGGCCAGGGGCAGGGGCCCTGCTGCGTCCTGCCCCTGGCCTGTGGGGCCTCTGAGCACAACCGGCCCTCTCCCACTGGAAGACCTCCCCGGCTGCCTCCAAAGGCCGGTTTGCAAGCGCTCCCGCCCACTGTTCCCAGCAGGCGTGCACAATGCTCCCAAGCCCGGGAGAAAAGCGCTTCAGGGTGGTGCTCTCTCCGGGCCCTTGCCCCTGAGCCTGGGGGCAAGGCAGGGTGTCCACACTCCCAGGACAAGGCAGAACCACATGCACAGGTCTGATCTGCCCCCTGCACCGGCAGAGAGCTCGGGGGAGCCAGAGTCTGTCAGGCAGCTGCTGGGCTGGCCGCCTGTGTGGGAAGGGGCAGAGCCAACCTAGGGGCAAGTTGGGCCTCTTGCTCTCCCTGCTGCCCTGAGGCTGCTGGGCCAAAGAGGTCTTGGGCATCCAGCCCCTTGCTGGTCCCTTCCCTCTGATGAGGCCCTCTGAGCTCCAGCACCTTGCAGTGTGGAGACAGCCCCTGCCAGCAACCTCCTCTCCAAGGAGGCCTCAACCGAGGCCTAGGCCCAGGGGAAAGGCACCAGCGGGGATGAACCTGGGGAGGCGCCCGGGCATGTCTGGACCCAGTCCCCGCAGCCTGCCCCTTGGTGGGGCAGTACCCCCGGAGGCCAGGAAGGTCTCGGCAAGGCTGCCAGGGGCAGGGACACTGCTGGGTCCTGCCCCTGGCCTGTGGGGCGTCTGAGCACAACCGGCACTCTCCCGCTGGAAGACCTCCCCGTCTGCCTCGAAAGGCCGGTTTGCAAGCACTCCCGCCCGCTGTTCCCGCCAGGCACGCACAACGCTCCCAAGGCCAGGAGAAAAGCGCTTCGGGGTGTTGCTCTCTCCGGGCCCTTGCCCCTGAGCCTGGGGTCCAGGCAGTGGGTCCACACTCCCAGACCAAGGCAGAACCACATGCACACGTCTGTTCCTGACCCCTGCACCGGCAGAGAGCTCGGGGGAGCCAGAGTCTGTCAGGCAGCTGCTGGGTTGGCTGCCTGTGTGGGAAGGGGCAGAGCCGACCTAGGGGCAAGTTGGGCCTCTTGCTCTCCCTGCTGCCCTGAGGCTGCTGGGCCAAAGAGGTCTTGGGCATCCAGCCCCTTGCTGGTCCCTTCCCGCTGACGAGGCCCTCTGAGCTCCAGCACCTTGCAGTGTGGAGACAGCCCCTGCCAGCAACCTCCTCTCCAAGGAGGCATCAACCGAGGCCTATGCCCAGGGGAAAGGCACCAGCGGGGATGAGCCTGGGGAGGAGCCCAGGCATGTCTGGACCCAGTCCCCGCAGCCTGCCCCTTGGTGGGGCAGTACCCCCGGAGGCCAGGAAGGTCTGGGCAAGGCTGGCCAGGGGCAGGGGACCTGCTGGGTCCTGCCCCTGGCCTGTGAGGCCTCTGAGCACAACCGGCCCTCTCCCACTGGAAGACCTCCACAACTGCCTCCAAAGTCCTGTTTGCAAACACTCCCGCCCGCTGTTCACGCCAGGCTCGCACAATGCTCCCAAGCCCGTGAGAAAAGCGCTTCGGTGTGGTGCTCTCTCCGGGCCCTTGCCCCTGAGCCTGGGGGCAAGGCATGGGGAACACACTCCCAGGCCAAGGTAGAACCACATGCCCACGTCTGTTCCTGTCCCCTGCACCGGCAGAGAGCTTGGGGGAGCCAGAGTCTGTCAGGCAGCTGCTGGGTTGGCCGCCTGTGTGGGAAGGGGCAGAGCCGCCTAAGGGCAAGTTGGGCCTCTTGCTCTCCCTGCTGCCCTGAGGCTGCTGGGCCAAAGACGTCTTGGGCATCCAGCCCCTTACTGGTCCCTTCCCTCTGACGAGGCCCTCTGAGCTCCAGCACCTTGCAGTGTGGAGACAGCCCCTGCCAGCAACCTCCTCTCCAAGGAGGCCTCAAGCGAGGCCTAGGCCCAGGGGAAAGGCACCAGCGGGGATGAGCCTGGGGAGGCGCCCGGGCATGTCTGGACCCAGGCCCCGCAGCCTGCCCCTTGGTGGGGCAGTACCCCCGGAGGCCAGGAAGGTCTGGGCAAGGCTGGCCAGGGGCAGGGGCCCTGCTGCGTCCTGCCCCTGGCCTGTGGGGCCTCTGAGCACAACCGGCCCTCTCCCACTGGAAGACCTCCCCGGCTGCCTCCAAAGGCCGGTTTGCAAGCGCTCCCGCCCACTGTTCCCAGCAGGCGTGCACAATGCTCCCAAGCCTGGGAGAAAAGCGCTTCAGGTTGGTGCTCTCTCCGGGCCCTTGCCCCTGAGCCTGGGGGCAAGGCAGGGTGTCCACACTCCCAGGATAAGGCAGAACCACATGCACACGTCTGATCTGCCCCCTGCACCGGCAGAGAGCTCGGGGGAGCCAGAGTCTGTCAGGCAGCTGCTGGGCTGGCCGCCTGTGTGGGAAGGGGCAGAGCCGACCTAGGGGCAAGTTGGGCCTCTTGCTCTCCCTGCTGCCCTGAGGCTGCTGGGCCAAAGAGGTCTTTGGCATCCAGCCCCTTGCTGGTCCCTTCCCTCTGACGAGGCCCTCTGAGCTCCAGCACCTTGCAGTGTGGAGACAGCCCCTGCCAGCAACCTCCTCTCCAAGGAGGCCTCAACCGAGGCCTAGGCCCAGGGGAAAGGCACCAGCGGGGATGAGCCTGGGGAGGCGCCCGGGCATGTCTGGACCCAGTCCCCGCAGCCTGCCCCTTGGTGGGGCAGTACCCCCGGAGGCCAGGAAGTTCTGGGCAAGGCTGCCAGTGGCAGGGACACTGCTGGGTCCTGCCCCTGGCCTGTGGGGCGTCTGAGCACAACCGGCACTCTCCCGCTGGAAGACCTCCCCGTCTGCCTCGAAAGGCCGGTTTGCAAGCACTCCCGCCCGCTGTTCCCGCCAGGCACGCACAATGCTCCCAAGCCCGGGAGAAAAGCGCTTCGGGGTGGTGCTCTCACCGGGCCCTTGCCCCTGAGACTGGGGGCCAGGCAGGGGGAACACACTCCCAGGCCAAGGCAGAACGACATGCACACGTCTGTTCCTGCCCCCTACACCGGCAGAGAGCTCGGGGGAGCCAGAGACTGCCAGGCTGCTGCTGGGCTGGCCGCCTGTGTGGGACGGGGCAGAGCCGACCTAGGGGCAAGTTGGGCCTCTTGCTCTCCCTGCTGCCCTGAGGCTGCTGGGTCAAAGAGGTCTTGGGCATCCAGCCCTTTGCTGGTCCCTTCCCTCTGACGAGGCCCTCTGAGCTCCAGCACCTTGCAGTGTGGAGACAGCCCCTGCCAGCAACCTCCTCTCCAAGGAGGCCTCAACCGAGGCCTAGGCCCAGGGGAAAGGCACCAGCGGGGATGAGCCTGGGGAGGCGCCCGGGGATGTCTGGACCCAGTCCCCGCAGCCTGCCCCTTGGTGGGGCAGTACCCCCGGAGGCCAGGAAGGTCTGGGCAAGGCTGGCCAGGGGCAGGGGCCCTGCTGGGTCCTGCCCCTGGCCTGTGGGGCCTCTGAGCACAACCGGCCCTCTCCCACTGGAAGACCTCCCCGGCTGCCTCCAAAGTCCTGTTTGCAAACACTCCCGCCCGCTGTACACGCCAGGCTCGCACAATGCTCCCAAGCCCGGGAGAAAAGCGCATTGGGGTGGTTCTCTCTCCGGGCCCTTGCCCCTGAGCCTGGGGGCAAGGCACGGGGAACACACTCCCTGGCCAAGGCAGAACCACATGCCCACGTCTGTTCCTGTCCCCTGCACCGGCAGAGAGCTTGGGGGAGCCAGAGTCTGGCAGGCAGCTGCTGGGTTGGCTGCCTGTGTGGGAAGGGGCAGAGCCGACCTAGGGGCAAGTTGGGCCTCTTGCTCTCCCTGCTGCCCTGAGGCTGCTGGGCCAAAGACGTCTTGGGCATCCAGCCCCTTACTGGTCCCTTCCCTCTGACGAGGCCCTCTGAGCTCCAGCACCTTGCAGTGTGGAGACAGCCCCTGCCAGCAACCTCCTCTCCAAGGAGGCCTCAACCGAGGCCTAGGCCCAGGGGAAAGGCACCAGCGGGGATGAGCCTGGGGAGGCGCCCGGGCATGTCTGGGCCCATTCCCCGCAGCCTACCCCTTGGTGGGGCTGTAACCCCGGAGGCAGGAAGGTCTGGGCAAGGCTGGCCAGGGGCAGGGGCCCTGCTGGGTCCTGCCCCTGGCCTGTGGGGCCTCTGAGCACAACCGGCCCTCTCCCACTGGAAGACCTCCCCGGCTGCCTCCAAAGGCCGGTTTGCAAGCACTCCCGCCCACTGTTCCCACCAAGCGTGCACAATTCTCCCAAGCCCGGGAGAAAAGCGCTTCGGGGTGCTGCTCTCTCCGGGCCCTTGCCCCTGAACCTGGGGGCCAGGCAGTTGGTCCACACTCGGAGACCAAGGCAGAACCACATGCACACGTCTGTTCCTGACCCCTGCACCGGCAGAGAGCTCGGGGGAGCCAGAGTCTGTCAGGCAGCTGCTGGGCTGGCCGCCTGTGTGGGAAGGGGCAGAGCCGACCTAGGGGCAAGTTGGGCCTCTTCCTCTCCCTGCTGCCCTGAGGCTGCTGGGCCAAAGAGGTCTTGGGCATCCAGCCCCTTGCTGGTCCCTTCCCTCTGATGAGGCCCTCTGAGCTCCAGCACCTTGCAGTGTGGAGACAGACCCTGCCAGCAACCTCCTCTCCAAGGAGGCCTCAACCGAGGCCTAGGCCTAGGGGAAAGGCACCAGCGGGGATGAGCCTGGGGAGGCGCCCGGCCATGTCTGGACCCAGTCCCCGCAGCCTGCCCCTTGGTGGGGCAGTACCCCCGGAAGCCAGGAAGGTCTCGGCAAGGCTGCCAGGGGCAGGGACACTGCTGGGTCCTGCCCCTGGCCTGTTGGGCGTCTGAGCACAACCGACACTCTCCCGCTGGAAGACCTCCCCGTCTGCCTCCAAAAGAAGGTTTGCAAGCACTCCCACCCGCTGTTCCCCCAGGCACGCACAATGCTCCCAAGCCCGGGAGAAAAGCGCTTCGGGGTGGTGCTCTCTCCGGGCCCTTGCCCCTGAGCCTGGGGCCAGGCAGGGGGAACACACTCCCAGGCCAATGGAGAACGACATGCACACGTCTGTTCCTGCCCCCTACACCGGCAGAGAGCTCGGGGGAGCCAGAGACTGCCAGGCTGCGGCTGGGCTGGCTGCCTGTGTGGGACGGGGCAGAGCCGACCTAGGGGCAAGTTGGGCCTCTTGCTCTCCCTGCTGCCCTGAGGCTGCTGGGTCAAAGAGGTCTTGGGCATCCAGCCCTTTGCTGGTGCCTTCCCTCTGACGAGGCCCTCTGAGCTCCAGCACCTTGCAGTGTGGAGACAGCCCCTGCCAGCAACCTCCTCTCCAAAGAGGCCTCAACCGAGGACTACACCCAGGGGAAAGGCACCAGCGGGGATGATCCTGGGGAGGCGCACGGACATGTCTGGACCCAGTCTCCGCAGCCTGCCCCTTGGTGGGGCAGTACCCCCGGAGGCCAGGAAGGTCTGGGCAAGTCTGGCCAGGGGCAGGGGCCCTGCTGGGTCCTGCCCCTGGCCTGTGGGGCCTCTGAGCACAACCGGCCCTCTCCCACTGGAAGACCTCCCCGGCTGCCTCCAAAGTCCTGTTTGCAAACACTCCCGCCCGCTGTTCACGTCAGGCTCGCACAATGCTCCCAAGCCCGGGAGAAAAGGACTTCGGAGTGGTGCTCTCTCCGGGCCCTTGCCCCTGAGCCTGGGGGCAAGGCAGGGGGAACACACTCCCAGGCCAAGGCAGAACCACATGCCCACGTCTGTTCCTGTCCCCTGCACCGGCAGAGAGCTTGGGGGAGCCAGAGTCTGTCAGGCAGCTGCTGGGTTGGCCGCCTCTGTGGGAAGGGGCAGAGCCGACCTAGGGGCAAGTTGGGCCTCTTGCTCTCCCTGCTGCCCTGAGGCTGCTGGGCCAAAGACGTCTTGGGCATCCAGCCCCTCGCTGGTCCCTTCACTCTGACGAGGCCCTCTGAGCTCCAGCACCTTGCAGTGTGGAGACAGCCCCTGCCAGCAACCTCCTCTCCAAGGAGGCCTCAACCGAGGCCTAGGCCCAGGGGAAAGGCACCAGAGGGGATGAGCCAGGGGAGGCGCCCGAGCATGTCTGGACCCAGTTCCCGCAGCCTGCCCCTTGGTGGGGCAGTACCCCCGGAGGCCAGGAAGGGCTGGGCAAGGCTGGCCAGGGGCAGGGGCCCTGCTGGGTCCTGCCCCTGGCCTGTGGGGCCTCTGAGCACAACCGGCCCTCTCCCACTGATAGACCTCCCCGGCTGCCTCCAAAGGCTGGTTTGCAAGCACTCAATCCCGCTGTTCACGCCAGCTGCGGACAATGCTCCCAAGCCCGGGAGAAAAGCATTTTGGGGTGGTGCTCACTCCGGGCTTTGGAAGACCTCCCCGGCTGCCTCCAAGGCCGGTTTGCAAGCACTTCTGCCTGCTGTTCCCGCCACCCGCGCACAATGCTCCCAAGCCCGGGAGAAAAGCGTTTCGGGGTGGTGTTCTCTCTGGACCCAAGAAAGACCTCCTGGGCTGCCCCCAAATGCCGGTTTGCAAGCACTCCCACTCGCTGTTCCCGCCATCCGTGCAAATGCTCCAAGCCCAGGAGAAAAGCCCTTCAGGGTGGTGCTCTCTCCCGGCCCTTGGAAGACCTCCCCGGCTGCCTCCAAAGGCTGGATTTCAAGTACTCCCTCCCGCTGTCCCGCCAGCCGCACACAATGCTCCCAATCACGGGAGAAAAGCGCTTCGGGGTGGTGCTCTCTACGGGCCCTTGGAAGACCTCCCCGTTTGTCTCCAAAGGCCGGTTTGCAAGCACTCATGCCCGCTGTTCCCGCCAGCCGCGCACAATGCTCCCAAGCCTAGGAGAAAAGCGCTTCGGGGTGGTGCTCTCTCCCGGCCCTTGGAAGACCTCCCCGGCTGCCTCCAAAGGCCGGTTTGCAAGCACTCAATCCCGCTGTTCCCGCCAGCCGCGCACAATGCTCCCAAGCCCGGGAGAAAAGCGCTTCGGGGTGGTGCTCTCTCCCGGCCCTTGGAAGACCTCCCCGGCTGCCTCCAAAGGCTGGTTTTCAAGAACTCCCTCCCGCTGACCCGCCAGCCGCACACAATGCTCCCAAGCCCGGGAGAAAAGAATTTTGAGGTGGTCTCTCTCCGGGCCCTTGGAAGACTCCCCGGCTGCCTCTAAAGGCCGGTTTGCAAGCACTCATGTCCTCTGTTCCCGACAGCCGCGAACAATGCTCCCAATTCCGTGAGAAAAGTGCTTCGGGATGGTGCTCTCTCCGGGCCCTTGGAAGACCTCCCAAGCTGCCTCCAAAGGCCGGTTTGCAAGCACTCCCGCCCGCTGTTCCCGCCAGCCTCGCACAATGCTCCCAAGCCCGGGAGAAAAGCTCTTCAGGGTGGTGTTCTCTCCGTGCCAATGGAGGACCTCCCTGGCTGCCCCCAAAGGCCGGTTTGCAAGCACTCCCACTCGCTGTTCCCGCCAGCCACGCACAATCCTCCAAAACCCCGGAGAAAAGCGCTTCGGGGTGGTGTTCTCTCCGTGCCCATGGAAGACCTCCCGGGGTGCCCCCAAAGGCCGGTTTGGAAGCACTCCCACTCGCTGTTCCCGCCATCCGCGCACAATGCTCCCAAGCCCGGGAGAAAAGCATTTTGGGGTGGTGCTCACACCGGGCCCTGGAAGACCTCCCCGGCTGCCTCCAAAGGACGGTTTTCAAGCACTCCTGCCTGCTGTTCCCGCCACCCGCGCACAATGCTCCCAAGCCTGGGAGAAAAGCGCTTCGGGGTGGTGCTCTCTACAGGCCCTTGGAAGACCTCCCCGGCTGCCTCCAAAGGCCGGTTTGCAAGGACTCCTTCCTGCTGTTCCCGCCATCCGCGCACAATGCTCCCAAGCCCGGGAGAAAAGCATTTTGGGGTGGTGCTCACACCGGGCCCTGGAAGACCTCCCCGGCTGCCTCCAAAGGACGGTTTTCAAGCACTCCTGCCTGCTGTTCCCGCCACCCGCGCAAAATGCTCCCAAGCCCGGGAGAAAAGCGCTTCGGGGTGGTGCTCTCTACAGGCCCTTGGAAGACCTCCCCGGCTGCCTCCAAAGGCCGGTTTGCAAGGACTCCTTCCTGCTGATCCCGCCAGCCACGCACAATGCTCCCAAGCCCGGGAGAAAAGCATTTTGGGGTGGTGCTCACACCGGGCCCTGGAAGTCCTCCCCGGCTGCCTCCAAAGGACGGTTTTCAAGCACTCCTGCCTGCTGTTCCCGCCACCCGCGCAGAATGCTCCCAAGCGCGGGAGAAAAGCGCTTCGGGGTGGTGCTCTCTACAGGCCCTTGGAAGACCTCCCCGGCTGCCTCCAAAGGCCGGTTTGCAAGGACTCCTTCCTGCTGTTCCCGCCAGCCGCGCACAATGCTCCCAAGCCCGGGAGAAAAGCATTTTGGGGTGGTGCTCACTCCGGGCCCTTGGAAGACCTCCCCGGCTGCCTCCAATGGCCAGTTTGCAAGCACTCATGTCCGCTGTTCCCACCAGCCGCGCACAATGCTCCCAAGCCCGGGAGAAAAGCTTTTTGGGGTGGTGCTCACTCCGGGCCCTGGAAGACCTCCCCGGCTGCCTCCAAAGGCCAGTTTTCAAGCACTCCTGCCTGCTGTTCCCGCCACCTGCGCACAATGCTCCCAAGCCCGGGAGAAAAGCGCTTCGGGGTGGTACTCTCTACAGGCCCTTGGAAGACCTCCCCGGCTGCCTCCAAAGGCCAGTTTTCAAGCACTCCTGCCTGCTGTTCCCGCCACCTGCGCACAATGCTCCCAAGCCCGGGAGAAAAGCGCTTCGGGGTGGTACTCTCTACAGGCCCTTGGAAGACCTCCCCGGCTGCCTCCAGTGGCCAGTTTGCAAGCACTCATGCCCGCTGTTCCCACCAGCCGCGCACAATGCTCCCAAGCCCGGGAGAAAAGCTTTTTGGGGTGGTGCTCACACCGGGCCCTGGAAGACCTCCCCGGCTGCCTGCAAAGGCCGGTTTTCAAGCACTCCTGCCTGCTGTTCCTGCCACCCGCGCACAATACTCCCAAGCCCGGGAGAAGAGCGCTTCGGGGTGGTGCTCTCTACAGGCCCTTGGAAGACCTCCCCCGCTGCCTCCAAAGGCCGGTTTGCAAGGACTCCTTCCTGCTGTTCCCGCCAGCCACGCACAATGCTCCCAAGCCCGGGAGAAAAGTGCTTCGGGGTGGTGATCTCTCCGGGCCCTTGGAAGTCGTCCCCGGCTGCCTCCAAAGGCCGGTTTGCAAGCACTCATGCCCGTTGTTCCCACCAGCCGCGCACAATGCTCCCAAGCCCGGGAGAAAAGCATTTTGGGGTGGTGCTCACTCCGGGCCCTTGGAAGACCTCCCCGGCTGCCTCCAAAGGCTAGTTTGCAAGCAGTCCTGCCTGCTGTTCCCGCCAGCCGCGCACAATGCTCCCAAGCCCGGGAGAAAAGCGCTTCGGGGTGGTGCTCTCTCCGGGCCCTTGGAAGACGTCCCCGCCTGCCTCCAAAGGCCGGTTTGCAAGCACTCATGCCCGTTGTTCCCACCAGCCGCGCACAATGCTCCCAAGCCCGGGAGAAAAGCATTTTGGGGTGGTGCTCACTCCGGGCCCTTGGAAGACCTCCCCGGCTGCCTCCAAAGGCCAGTTTGCAAGCAGTCCTGCCTGCTGTTCCCGCCAGCCGCGCACAATGTTCCCAAGCCCGGGAGAAAAGCGCTTCGGGGTGGTGCTCTCTCCGGGCACTTTCAAGACCTCCCCGGCTGCCTCCAAAGGCCGGTTTGTAAGTACTCATTCCCGCTGCTTCCGCCAGCCACGCACAATGCTCCCAAGCCCGGGAGAAAAGCATTTTGGGGTGGTGCTCTCTCCGGGCCCTTGGAAGACCTCCCGGGCTGCCTCCAAAGGCCGGTTTGCAAGCATTCATGTCCGTTGTTCCCGACAGCCGCGCACAATGCTCCCAAGCCCGAGAGAAAAGCATTTTGGGGTGGTGATCAGTCCGGCCCTTGGAAGACCTCCCCGGCTGCCTCCAAAGGACAGTTTGCAAGCACTCCCGCCCGCTGTTCACGCCAGGCTCGCACAATGCTCCCAAGCCCGGGAGAAAAGCGCTTCGGGGTGGTGCTCTCTCCGGGCCCTTGCCCCTGAGCCTGGGGGCCAGGCAGTGGGTCCACACTCCCAGACCAAGGCAGAACCACATGCACACGTCTGTTCCTGACCCCTGCACCGGCAGAGAGCTCGGGGGAGCCAGAGTCTGTCAGGCAGGTGCTGGGCTGGCCGCCTGTGTGGGAAGGGGCAGAGCCGACCTAGGGGCAAGTTGGGCCTCTTGCTCTCCCTGCTGCCCTGAGGCTGCTGGGCCAAAGAGGTCTTGGGCATCCAGCCCCTTGCTGGTCCCTTCCCTCTGACGAGGCCCTCTGAGCTCCAGCACCTTGCAGTGTGGAGACAGCCCCTGCCAGCAACCTCCTCTCCAAGGAGGCATCAACCGAGGCCTAGGCCCAGGGGAAAGGCACCAGCGGGGATGAGCCTGGGGAGGCGCCCGGGCATGTCTGGACCCAGTCCCCACAGCCTGCCCCTGGTGGGGCAGTACCCCCGGAGGCCAGGAAGATCTGGGCAAGGCTGGCCAGGGGCAGGGGCCCTGCTGGGTCCTCCCCATGGCCTGTGGGGCCTCTGAGCACAACCGGCCCTCTCCCACTGGAAGACCTCCCCGGCTGCCTCCAAAGGCCGGTTTGCAAGCACTCCCGCCCACTGTTCCCGCCAGGCGCGCACAATGCTCCCAAGCCCGGGAGAAAAGCGCTTCGGGTGGTGCTCTCTCCGGGCCCTTGCCCCTGAGCCTGTGGGCAAGGCAGGGGGATCACACTCCCAGACCAAGGCAGAAACACATGCACACGTCTGTTCCTGTCCCCTGCACCGGCAGAGAGCTCGGGGGAGCCAGAGTCTCTCAGGCAGGTGCTGGGCTGGCCGCCTGTGTGGGAAGGGGCAGAGCCGACCTAGGGGCAAGTTGGGCCTCTTGCTCTCCCTGCTGCCCTGAGGCTGCAAGGCCAAAGACGTCTTGGGCATCCAGCCCCTTACTGGTCCCTTCCCTCTGACGAGGCCCTCTGAGCTCCAGCACCTTGCAGTGTGGAGACAGCCCCTGCCAGCAATCTCCTCTCCAAGGAGGCCTCAACCGAGGCCTAGGCCCAGGGGAAAGGCACCAGCGGGGTTGAGCCAGGGGAGGCGCCCGGGCATGTCTGGACCCTGTCCCCGCAGCCTGCCCCTTGGTGGGGCAGTAACCCCGGAGGCCAGGAAGGTCTGGGCAAGGCTGGCCAGGGCCAGGGGCCCTGCTGGGTCCTGCCGCTGGCCTGTGGGGCCTCTGAGCACAACCGGCCCTCTCCCACTGGAAGACCTCCCCGGCTGCCTCCAAAGGCCGGTTTGCAAGCATTCCCGCCCACTGTTCCCGCCAGGCGCGCACAATGCTCCCAAGCCCGGGAGAAAAGCGCTTCGGGGTGGTGGTCTCTCCGGGCCCTTGCCCCTGAGCCTGGGGGCCAGGCAGGGGGTCCACAGTCCCAGGCCAAGGCACAACAACATGCACACGTCTGTTCCTGCCCCCTCCACCGGCAGAGAGCTGGGGGGAGCCAGAGTCTGTCAGGCAGCTGCTGGGCTGGCCGCCTGTGTGGCAAGGGGCAGAACCGACCTAGGGGCAAGTTGGGCCTCTTGCTCTCCCTGCTGCCCTGAGGCTGCTGTGCCAAAGAGGTCTTGGGCATCCAGCCCCTTGCTGGTCCCTTCCCTCTGACGAGGCCCTCTGAGCTCCAGCACCTTGCAGTGTGGAGGCAGACCCTGCCAGCAACCTCCTCTCCAAGGAGGCCTCAACCGAGGCCTAGGCCCAGGGGAAAGGCACCAGCGGGGATGAGCCAGTGGAGGCGCACGTGCATATCAGGACCCAGACCCCGCAGCCTGCCCCTTGGTGGGGCAGTACCCCCGGAGGCCAGGAAGGTCTGGGCAAGGCTGGCCAGGGGCAGGGTCCCTGCTGGGTCCTGCCCCTGGCCTGTGGGGCCTCTGAGCACAACCGGCCCTCTCCCACTGGAAGACCTCCCCGGCTGCCTTCAAAGGCGGGTTTGCCAACACTCCCGCCCGCTGTTCCCGCCAGGCACGCACAACGCTCCCAAGGCCAGGAGAAAAGCGCTTCGGGGTGTTGCTCTCTCCGGGCCCTTGCCCCTGAGCCTGGGGTCCAGGCAGTGGGTCCACACTCCCAGACCAAGGCAGAACCACATGCACACGTCTGTTCCTGACCCCTGAACCGGCAGAGAGCTCGGGGGAGCCAGAGTCTATCAGGCAGCTGCTGGGTTGGCTGCCTGTGTGGGAAGGGGCAGAGCCGACCTAGGGGCAAGTTGGGCCTCTTGCTCTCCCTGCTGCCCTGAGGCTGCTGGGCCAAAGAGGTCTTGGACATCCAGCCCCTTGCTGGTCCCTTCCCTCTGACGAGGCCCTCTGAGCTCCAGCACCTTGCAGTGTGGAGACAGCCCCTGCCAGCAACCTCCTCTCCAAGGAGGCATCAACCGAGGCCTATGCCCAGGGGAAAGGCACCAGCGGGGATGAGCCTGGGGAGGCGCCCGGGCATGTCTGGACCCTGTCCCCGCAGCCTGCCCCTTGGTGGGGCAGTACCCCCGGAGGCCAGGAAGGTCTGGGCAAGGCTGACCAGGGGCAGGGGACCTGCTGGGTCCTGCCCCTGGCCTGTGGGGCCTCTGAGCACAACCGGCCCTCTCCCACTGGAAGACCTCCCCGGCTGCCTCCAAAGGCCGTTTTGCACGCACTCCCGCCCACTGTTCCCACCACGCGCGCACAATGCTCCCAAGCCCGGGAGAAAAGCGCTTCGGGGTGGTGCTCTCTCCGGGCCCTTGCCCCTGAGCCTGGGGGCCAGGCAGGGGGTCCAGAGTCCCAGGCCAAGGCAGAACCACATGCACACCTCTGTTCCGGACCCCTGCACCGGCAGAGAGCTCGGGGGAGCCAGAGTCTGTCAGGCAGCTGCTGGGCTGGCCGCCTTTGTGGGAAGGGGCAGAGCCGACCTAGGGGCAAGTTGGGCCTCTTGCTCTCCCTGCTGCCCTGAGGCTGCTGGGCCAAAGAGGTCTTGGGCATCCAGCCCTTTGCTGGTCCCTTCCCTCTGACGAGGCCCTCTGAGCTCCAGCACCTTGCAGTGTGGAGACAGCCCCTGCCAGCAACCTCCTCTCCAAGGAGGCCTCAACCGAGGCCTAGGCCCAGGGGAAAGGCACCAGCGGGGTTGAGCCAGGGGAGGCGCCCGGGCATGTCTGGACCCTGTCCCCGCAGCCTGCCCCTTGGTGGGGCAGTAGCCCCGGAGGCCAGGAAGGTCTGGGCAAGGCTGGCCAGGGGCAGGGGCCCTGCTGGGTCATGCCCCTGGCCTGTGGGGCCTCTGAGCACAACCGGCCCTCTCCCACTGGAAGACCTCCCCGGCTGCCTCCAAAGGCCGGTTTGCAAGCACTCCCGCCCACTGTTCCCGCCAGGCGCGCACAATGCTCCCAAGCCCGGGAGAAAAGCGCTTCGGGGTGGTGGTCTCTCCGGGCCCTTGCCCCTGAGCCTGGGGGCCAGGCAGGGGGTCCACAGTCCCAGGCCAAGGCACAACAACATGCACACGTCTGTTCCTGCCCCCTCCACCGGCAGAGAGCTGGGGGGAGCCAGAGTCTGTCAGGCAGCTGCTGGGCTGGCCGCCTGTGTGGGAAGGGGCAGAGCCGACCTAGGGGCAAGTTGGGCCTCTTCCTCTCCCTGCTGCCCTGAGGCTGCTGTGCCAAAGAGGTCTTGGGCATCCAGCCCCTTGCTGGTCCCTTCCCTCTGACGAGGCCCTCTGAGCTCCAGCACCTTGCAGTGTGGAGACAGCCCCTGCCAGCAACCTCCTCTCCAAGGAGGCCTCAACCGAGGCCTAGGCCCAGGGGAAAGGCACCAGCGGGGATGAGCCAGTGGAGGCACACGGGCATATCAGGACCCAGTCCCCGCAGCCTGCCCCTTGGTGGGGCAGTACCCCCGGAGGCCAGGAAGGTCTGGGCAAGGCTGGCCAGGGGCAGGGTCCCTGCTGGGTCCTGCCCCTGGCCTGTGGGGCCTCTGAGCACAACCGGCCCTCTCCCACTGGAAGACCTCCCCGGCTGCCTTCAAAGGCGGGTTTGCCAACACTCCCGCCCGCTGTTCCCGCCAGGCACGCACAACGCTCCCAAGGCCAGGAGAAAAGCGCTTCGGGGTGTTGCTCTCTCCGGGCCCTTGCCCCTGAGCCTGGGGTCCAGGCAGTGGGTCCACACTCCCAGACCAAGGCAGAACCACATGCACACGTCTGTTCCTGACCCCTGAACCGGCAGAGAGCTCGGGGGAGCCAGAGTCTATCAGGCAGCTGCTGGGTTGGCTGCCTGTGTGGGAAGGGGCAGAGCCGACCTAGGGGCAAGTTGGGCCTCTTGCTCTCCCTGCTGCCCTGAGGCTGCTGGGCCAAAGAGGTCTTGGGCATCCAGCCCCTTGCTGGTCCCTTCCCTCTGACGAGGCCCTCTGAGCTCCAGCACCTTGCAGTGTGGAGACAGCCCCTGCCAGCAACCTCCTCTCCAAGGAGGCATCAACCGAGGCCTATGCCCAGGGGAAAGGCACCAGCGGGGATGAGCCTGGGGAGGCGCCCGGGCATGTCTGGACCCAGTCCCCGCAGCCTGCCCCTTGGTGGGGCAGTACCCCCGGAGGCCAGGAAGGTCTGGGCAAGGCTGGCCAGGGGCAGGGGACCTGCTGGGTCCTGCCCCTGGCCTGTGAGGCCTCTGAGCACAACCGGCCCTCTCCCACTGGAAGACCTCCACGGCTGCCTCCAAAGTCCTGTTTGCAAACACTCCCGCCCGCTGTTCACGCCAGGCTCGCACAATGCTCCCAAGCCCGGGAGAAAAGCGCTTCGGGGTGGTGCTCTCTCCGGGCCCTTGCCCCTAAGCCTGCGGGCCAGGCAGGGGGAACACACTCCCAGGCCAAGAGTGAACGACATGAACACGTCTGTTCCTGCCCCCTACACCGGCAGAGAGCTCGGGGGAGCCAGAGTCTCTCAGGCAGGTGCTGGGCTGGCCGCCTGTGTGGGAAGGGGCAGAGCCGACCTAGGGGCAAGTTGGGCCTCTTGCTCTCCCTGTTGCCCTGAGGCTGCTGGGCCAAAGACGTCTTGGGCATCCAGCCCTTTGCTGTTCCCTTCCCTCTGACGAGGCCCTCTGAGCTCCAGCACCTTGCAGTGTGGAGACAGCACCTGCCAGCAATCTCCTCTCCAAGGAGGCCTCAACCGAGGCCTAGGCCCAGGGGAAAGGCACCAGCGGGGATGAGCCTGGGGAGGCTCCCGGGCATGTCTGGACCCAGTCCCCGCAGCCTGCCCCTTGGTGGGGCAGTACCCCTGGAGGCCAGGAAGGTCTGGGCAAGGCTGACCAGGGGCAGGGGACCTGCTGGGTCCTGCCCCTGGCCTGTGGGGCCTCTGAGCACAACCGGCCCTCTCCCACTGGAAGACCTCCCCGGCTGCCTCCAAAGGCCGTTTTGCACGCACTCCCGCCCACTGTTCCCACCAAGCGCGCACAATGCTCCCAAGCCCGGGAGAAAAGCGCTTCGGGGTGGTGCTCTCTCCGGGCCCTTTCCCCTGAGCCTGGGGGCCAGGCAGGGGGTCCAGAGTCCCAGGCCAAGGCAGAACCACATGCACACGTCTGTTCCTGACCCCTGCACCGGCAGAGAGCTCAGGGGAGCCAGAGTCTGTCAGGCAGCTGCTGGGCTGGCCGCCTTTGTGGGAAGGGGCAGAGCCGACCTAGGGGCAAGTTGGGCCGCTTGCTCTCCCTGCTGCCCTGAGGCTGCTGGGCCAAAGAGGTCTTGGGCATCCAGCCCTTTGCTTGTCCCTTCACTCTGACGAGGCCCTCTGAGCTCCAGCACCTTGCAGTGTGGAGACAGCCCCTGCCAGCATCCTCCTCTCCAAGGAGGCCTCAACCGAGACCTAGGACCAGGGGAAAGGCACCAGCGGGGATGAGCCTGGGGAGGCGCCCGGGCATGTCTGGACCCAGTCCCCGCAGCCTGCCCCTTGGTGGGGCAGTACCCCCGGAGGCCAGGAAGGTCTGGGAAAGGCTGGCCAGGGGCAGGGGACCTGCTGGGTCCTGCCCCTGGCCTGTGGGGCCTCTGAGCACAACCGGCCCTCTCCCACTGGAAGACCTCCCCGGCTGCCTCCAAAGTCCTGTTTGCCAACACTCACACCCGCTGTTCACGCCAGACTTGCACAATGCTCCCAAGCCCGGGAGAAAAGCGCTTCGGGGTGGTGCTCTCTCTGGGCCCTTGCCCCTGAGCCTGGGGGCAAGGCAGGGTGTCCACACTCCCAGGCCAAGGCAGAACCACATGCACACGTCTGATCTGCCCCCTGCACCGGCAGAGAGCTCGGGGGAGCCAGAGTCTATCAGGCAGCTGCTGGGTTGGCTGCCTGTGTGGGAAGGGGCAGAGCCGACCTAGGGGCAAGTTGAGCCTCTTGCTCTCCCTGCTGCCCTGAGGCTGCTGGGCCAAAGAGGTCTTGGGCATCCAGCCCCTTGCTGGTCCCTTCCCTCTGACGAGGCCCTCTGAGCTCCAGCACCTTGCAGTGTGGAGACAGCCCCTGCCAGCAACCTCCTCTCCAAGGAGGCATCAACCGAGGCCTATGCCCAGGGGAAAGGCACCAGCGGGGATGAGCCTGGGGAGGCGCCCGGGCATGTCTGGACCCAGTCCCCGCAGCCTGCCCCTTGGTGGGGCAGTACCCCCGGAGGCCAGGAAGGTCTGGGCAAGGCTGGCCAGGGGCAGGGGACCTGCTGGGTCCTGCCCCTGGCCTGTGAGGCCTCTGAGCACAACCGGCCCTCTCCCACTGGAAGACCTCCACGGCTGCCTCCAAAGTCCTGTTTGCAAACACTCCCGCCCGCTGTTCACGCCAGGCTCGCACAATGCTCCCAAGCCCGGGAGAAAAGCGCTTCGGGGTGGTGCTCTCTCCGGGCCCTTGCCCCTAAGCCTGCGGGCCAGGCAGGGGGAACACACTCCCAGGCCAAGACAGAACGACATGAACACGTCTGTTCCTGCCCCCTACACCGGCAGAGAGCTCGGGGGAGCCAGAGTCTCTCAGGCAGGTGCTGGGCTGGCCGCCTGTGTGGGAAGGGGCAGAGCCGACCTAGGGGCAAGTTGGGCCTCTTGCTCTCCCTGTTGCCCTGAGGCTGCTGGGCCAAAGATGTCTTGGGCATCCAGCCCTTTGCTGGTCCCTTCCCTCTGACGAGGCCCTCTGAGCTCCAGCACCTTGCAGTGTGGAGACAGCACCTGCCAGCAATCTCCTCTCCAAGGAGGCCTCAACCGAGGCCTAGGCCCAGGGGAAAGGCACCAGCGGGGATGAGCCTGGGGAGGCGCCCGGGCATGTCTGGACCCAGTCCCCGCAGCCTGCCCCTTGGTGGGGCAGTACCCCTGGAGGCCAGTAAGGTCTGGGCAAGTCTGACCAGGGGCAGGGGACCTGCTGGGTCCTGCCCCTGGCCTGTGGGGCCTCTGAGCACAACCGGCCCTCTCCCACTGGAAGACCTCCCCGGCTGCCTCCAAAGGCCGTTTTGCACGCACTCCCGCCCACTGTTCCCACCACGCGCGCACAATGCTCCCAAGCCCGGGAGAAAAGCGCTTCGGGGTGGTGCTCTCTCCGGGCCCTTGCCCCTGAGCCTGGGGGCCAGGCAGGGGGTCCAGAGTCCCAGGCCAAGGCAGAACCACATGCACACGTCTGTTCCTGACCCCTGCACCGGCAGAGAGCTCGGGGGAGCCAGAGTCTGTCAGGCAGCTGCTGGGCTGGCCGCCTTTGTGGGAAGGGGCAGAGCCGACCTAGGGGCAAGTTGGGCCTCTTGCTCTCCCTGCTGCCCTGAGGCTGCTGGGCCAAAGAGGTCTTGGGCATCCAGCCCTTTGCTTGTCCCTTCACTCTGACGAGGCCCTCTGAGCTCCAGCACCTTGCAGTGTGGAGACAGCCCCTGCCAGCAACCTCCTCTCCAAGGAGGCCTCAACCGAGGCCTAGGCCCAGGGGAAAGGCACCAGCGGGGTTGAGCCAGGGGAGGCGCCCGGGCATGTCTGGACCCTGTCCCCGCAGCCTGCCCCTTGGTGGGGCAGTAGCCCCGGAGGCCAGGAAGGTCTGGGCAAGGCTGGCCAGGGGCAGGGGCCCTGCTGGGTCATGCCCCTGGCCTGTGGGGCCTCTGAGCACAACCGGCCCTCTCCCACTGGAAGACCTCCCCGGCTGCCTCCAAAGGCCGGTTTGCAAGCACTCCCGCCCACTGTTCCCGCCAGGCGCGCACAATGCTCCCAAGCCCGGGAGAAAAGCGCTTCGGGGTGGTGGTCTCTCCGGGCCCTTGCCCCTGAGCCTGGGGGCCAGGCAGGGGGTCCACAGTCCCAGGCCAAGGCACAACAACATGCACACGTCTGTTCCTGCCCCCTCCACCGGCAGAGAGCTGGGGGGAGCCAGAGTCTGTCAGGCAGCTGCTGGGCTGGCCGCCTGTGTGGGAAGGGGCAGAGCCGACCTAGGGGCAAGTTGGGCCTCTTCCTCTCCCTGCTGCCCTGAGGCTGCTGTGCCAAAGAGGTCTTGGGCATCCAGCCCCTTGCTGGTCCCTTCCCTCTGACGAGGCCCTCTGAGCTCCAGCACCTTGCAGTGTGGAGACAGCCCCTGCCAGCAACCTCCTCTCCAAGGAGGCCTCGACCGAGGCCTAGGCCCAGGGGAAAGGCACCAGCGGGGATGAGCCAGTGGAGGCACACGGGCATATCAGGACCCAGTCCCCGCAGCCTGCCCCTTGGTGGGGCAGTACCCCCGGAGGCCAGGAAGGTCTGGGCAAGGCTGGCCAGGGGCAGGGGCCCTGCTGGGTCCTGCCCCTGGCCTGTGGGGCCTCTGAGCACAACCGGCCCTCTCCCACTGGAAGACCTCCCCGGCTGCCTTCAAAGGCGGGTTTGCCAACACTCCCGCCCGCTGTTCCCGCCAGGCACGCACAACGCTCCCAAGGCCAGGAGAAAAGCGCTTCGGGGTGTTGCTCTCTCCGGGCCCTTGCCCCTGAGCCTGGGGTCCAGGCAGTGGGTCCACACTCCCAGACCAAGGCAGAACCACATGCACACGTCTGTTCCTGACCCCTGCACCGGCAGAGAGCTCGGGGGAGCCAGAGTCTATCAGGCAGCTGCTGGGTTGGCTGCCTGTGTGGGAAGGGGCAGAGCCGACCTAGGGGCAAGTTGGGCCTCTTGCTCTCCCTGCTGCCCTGAGGCTGCTGGGCCAAAGAGGTCTTGGGCATCCAGCCCCTTGCTGGTCCCTTCCCTCTGACGAGGCCCTCTGAGCTCCAGCACCTTGCAGTGTGGAGACAGCCCCTGCCAGCAACCTCCTCTCCAAGGAGGCATCAACCGAGGCCTATGCCCAGGGGAAAGGCACCAGCGGGGATGAGCCTGGGGAGGCGCCCGGGCATGTCTGGACCCAGTCCCCGCAGCCTGCCCCTTGGTGGGGCAGTACCCCCGGAGGCCAGGAAGGTCTGGGCAAGGCTGGCCAGGGGCAGGGGACCTGCTGGGTCCTGCCCCTGGCCTGTGAGGCCTCTGAGCACAACCGGCCCTCTCCCACTGGAAGACCTCCACGGCTGCCTCCAAAGTCCTGTTTGCAAACACTCCCGCCCGCTGTTCACGCCAGGCTCGCACAATGCTCCCAAGCCCGGGAGAAAAGCGCTTCGGGGTGGTGCTCTCTCCGGGCCCTTGCCCCTAAGCCTGCGGGCCAGGCAGGGGGAACACACTCCCAGGCCAAGACAGAACGACATGAACACGTCTGTTCCTGCCCCCTACACCGGCAGAGAGCTCGGGGGAGCCAGAGTCTCTCAGGCAGGTGCTGGGCTGGCCGCCTGTGTGGGAAGGGGCAGAGCCGACCTAGGGGCAAGTTGGGCCTCTTGCTCTCCCTGTTGCCCTGAGGCTGCTGGGCCAAAGACGTCTTGGGCATCCAGCCCTTTGCTGGTCCCTTCCCTCTGACGAGGCCCTCTGAGCTCCAGCACCTTGCAGTGTGGAGACAGCACCTGCCAGCAATCTCCTCTCCAAGGAGGCCTCAACCGAGGCCTAGGCCCAGGGGAAAGGCACCAGCGGGGATGAGCCTGGGGAGGCTCCCGGGCATGTCTGGACCCAGTCCCCGCAGCCTGCCCCTTGGTGGGGCAGTACCCCTGGAGGCCAGTAAGGTCTGGGCAAGTCTGACCAGGGGCAGGGGACCTGCTGGGTCCTGCCCCTGGCCTGCGGGGCCTCTGAGCACAACTGGCCCTCTCCCACTGGAAGACCTCCCCGGCTGCCTCCAAAGGCCGTTTTGCACGCACTCCCGCCCACTGTTCCCACCACGCGCGCACAATGCTCCCAAGCCCGGGAGAAAAGCGCTTCGGGGTGGTGCTCTCTCCGGGCCCTTGCCCCTGAGCCTGGGGGCCAGGCAGGGGTCCAGAGTCCCAGGCCAAGGCAGAACCACATGCACACGTCTGTTCCTGACCCCTGCACCGGCAGAGAGCTCGGGGGAGCCAGAGTCTGTCAGGCAGCTGCTGGGCTGGCCGCCTTTGTGGGAAGGGGCAGAGCCGACCTAGGGGCAAGTTGGGCCTCTTGCTCTCCCTGCTGCCCTGAGGCTGCTGGGCCAAAGAGGTCTTGGGCATCCAGCCCTTTGCTTGTCCCTTCACTCTGACGAGGCCCTCTGAGCTCCAGCACCTTGCAGTGTGGAGACAGCCCCTGCCAGCAACCTCCTCTCCAAGGAGGCCTCAACCGAGGCCTAGGCCCAGGGGAAAGGCACCAGCGGGGTTGAGCCAGGGGAGGCGCCCGGGCATGTCTGGACCCTGTCCCCGCAGCCTGCCCCTTGGTGGGGCAGTAGCCCCGGAGGCCAGGAAGGTCTGGGCAAGGCTGGCCAGGGGCAGGGGCCCTGCTGGGTCATGCCCCTGGCCTGTGGGGCCTCTGAGCACAACCGGCCCTCTCCCACTGGAAGACCTCCCCGGCTGCCTCCAAAGGCCGGTTTGCAAGCACTCCCGCCCACTGTTCCCGCCAGGCGCGCACAATGCTCCCAAGCCCGGGAGAAAAGCGCTTCGGGGTGGTGGTCTCTCCGGGCCCTTGCCCCTGAGCCTGGGGGCCAGGCAGGGGGTCCACAGTCCCAGGCCAAGGCACAACAACATGCACACGTCTGTTCCTGCCCCCTCCACCGGCAGAGAGCTGGGGGGAGCCAGAGTCTGTCAGGCAGCTGCTGGGCTGGCCGCCTGTGTGGGAAGGGGCAGAGCCGACCTAGGGGCAAGTTGGGCCTCTTCCTCTCCCTGCTGCCCTGAGGCTGCTGTGCCAAAGAGGTCTTGGGCATCCAGCCCCTTGCTGGTCCCTTCCCTCTGACGAGGCCCTCTGAGCTCCAGCACCTTGCAGTGTGGAGACAGCCCCTGCCAGCAACCTCCTCTCCAAGGAGGCCTCAACCGAGGCCTAGGCCCAGGGGAAAGGCACCAGCGGGGATGAGCCAGTGGAGGCACACGGGCATATCAGGACCCAGTCCCCGCAGCCTGCCCCTTGGTGGGGCAGTACCCCCGGAGGCCAGGAAGGTCTGGGCAAGGCTGGCCAGGGGCAGGGTCCCTGCTGGGTCCTGCCCCTGGCCTGTGGGGCCTCTGAGCACAACCGGCCCTCTCCCACTGGAAGACCTCCCCGGCTGCCTTCAAAGGCGGGTTTGCCAACACTCCCGCCCGCTGTTCCCGCCAGGCACGCACAACGCTCCCAAGGCCAGGAGAAAAGCGCTTCGGGGTGTTGCTCTCTCCGGGCCCTTGCCCCTGAGCCTGGGGTCCAGGCAGTGGGTCCACACTCCCAGACCAAGGCAGAACCACATGCACACGTCTGTTCCTGACCCCTGCACCGGCAGAGAGCTCGGGGGAGCCAGAGTCTATCAGGCAGCTGCTGGGTTGGCTGCCTGTGTGGGAAGGGGCAGAGCCGACCTAGGGGCAAGTTGGGCCTCTTGCTCTCCCTGCTGCCCTGAGGCTGCTGGGCCAAAGAGGTCTTGGGCATCCAGCCCCTTGCTGGTCCCTTCCCTCTGACGAGGCCCTCTGAGCTCCAGCACCTTGCAGTGTGGAGACAGCCCCTGCCAGCAACCTCCTCTCCAAGGAGGCATCAACCGAGGCCTATGCCCAGGGGAAAGGCACCAGCGGGGATGAGCCTGGGGAGGCGCCCGGGCATGTCTGGACCCAGTCCCCGCAGCCTGCCCCTTGGTGGGGCAGTACCCCCGGAGGCCAGGAAGGTCTGGGCAAGGCTGGCCAGGGGCAGGGGACCTGCTGGGTCCTGCCCCTGGCCTGTGAGGCCTCTGAGCACAACCGGCCCTCTCCCACTGGAAGACCTCCACGGCTGCCTCCAAAGTCCTGTTTGCAAACACTCCCGCCCGCTGTTCACGCCAGGCTCGCACAATGCTCCCAAGCCCGGGAGAAAAGCGCTTCGGGGTGGTGCTCTCTCCGGGCCCTTGCCCCTAAGCCGGCGGGCCAGGCAGGGGGAACACACTCCCAGGCCAAGACAGAACGACATGAACACGTCTGTTCCTGCCCCCTACACCGGCAGAGAGCTCGGGGGAGCCAGAGTCTCTCAGGCAGGTGCTGGGCTGGCCGCCTGTGTGGGAAGGGGCAGAGCCGACCTAGGGGCAAGTTGGGCCTCTTGCTCTCCCTGTTGCCCTGAGGCTGCTGGGCCAAAGACGTCTTGGGCATCCAGCCCTTTGCTGGTCCCTTCCCTCTGACGAGGCCCTCTGAGCTCCAGCACCTTGCAGTGTGGAGACAGCACCTGCCAGCAATCTCCTCTCCAAGGAGGCCTCAACCGAGGCCTAGGCCCAGGGGAAAGGCACCAGCGGGGATGAGCCTGGGGAGGCTCCCGGGCATGTCTGGACCCAGTCCCCGCAGCCTGCCCCTTGGTGGGGCAGTACCCCTGGAGGCCAGGAAGGTCTGGGCAAGGCTGACCAGGGGCAGGGGACCTGCTGGGTCCTGCCCCTGGCCTGTGGGGCCTCTGAGCACAACCGGCCCTCTCCCACTGGAAGACCTCCCCGGCTGCCTCCAAAGGCCGTTTTGCACGCACTCCCGCCCACTGTTCCCACCAAGCGCGCACAATGCTCCCAAGCCCGGGAGAAAAGCGCTTCGGGGTGGTGCTCTCTCCGGGCCCTTTCCCCTGAGCCTGGGGGCCAGGCAGGGGGTCCACAGTCCCAGGCCAAGGCAGAACCACATGCACACGTCTGTTCCTGACCCCTGCACCGGCAGAGAGCTCGGGGGAGCCAGAGTCTGTCAGGCAGCTGCTGGGCTGGCCGCCTTTGTGGGAAGGGGCAGAGCCGACCTAGGGGCAAGTTGGGCCTCTTGCTCTCCCTGCTGCCCTGAGGCTGCTGGGCCAAAGAGGTCTTGGGCATCCAGCCCTTTGCTTGTCCCTTCACTCTGACGAGGCCCTCTGAGCTCCAGCACCTTGCAGTGTGGAGACAGCCCCTGCCAGCAACCTCCTCTCCAAGGACTCCTCAACCGAGACCTAGGACCAGGGGAAAGGCACCAGCGGGGATGAGCCTGGGGAGGCGCCCGGGCATGTCTGGACCCAGTCCCCGCAGCCTGCCCCTTGGTGGGGCAGTACCCCCGGAGGCCAGGAAGGTCTGGGAAAGGCTGGCCAGGGGCAGGGGACCTGCTGGGTCCTGCCCCTGGCCTGTGGGGCCTCTGAGCACAACCGGCCCTCTCCCACTGGAAGACCTCCCCGGCTGCCTCCAAAGTCCTGTTTGCCAACACTCCCACCCGCTGTTCACGCCAGACTTGCACAATGCTCCCAAGCCCGGGAGAAAAGCGCTTCGGGGTGGTGCTCTCTCTGGGCCCTTGCCCCTGAGCCTGGGGGCAAGGCAGGGTGTCCACACTCCCAGGCCAAGGCAGAACCACATGCACACGTCTGATCTGCCCCCTGCACCGGCAGAGAGCTCGGGGGAGCCAGAGTCTGTCAGGCAGCTGCTGGGCTGGCCGCCTGTGTGGGAAGTGGCAGAGCCGACCTAGGGGCAAGTTGGGCCTCTTGCTCTCCCTGCTGCCCTGAGGCTGCTGGGCCATAGAGGTCTTGGGCATCCAGCCCCTTGCTGGTCCCTTCCCTCTGACGAGGCCCTCTGAGCTCCAGCACCTTGCAGTGTGGAGACAGCCCCTGCCAGCAACCTCCTCTCCAAGGAGGCCTCAACCGAGGCCTAGGCCCAGGGGAAAGGCACCAGCGGGAATGAGCCTGGGGAGGCGCCCGGGCATGTCTGGACCCAGTCCCCGCAGCCTGCCCCTTGGTGGGGCAGTACCCCCGGAGGCCAGGAAGGTCTGGGCAAGGCTGGCCAGGGGCAGGGGCCCTGCTGGGTCCTGCCCCTGGCCTGTGGGGCCTCTGAGCACAACCGGCCCTCTCCCACTGGAAGAACTCCCCGGCTCCCTCCAAAGGCCAGGTTGCCAACACTCCCGCCCGCTGTTCCCGCCAGGCACGCACAATGCTCCCAAGCCCGGGAGAAAAGCGCTTCGGGGTGGTGCTCTCCTCGGGCCCTTGCCCCTGAGCCTGGGGTCCAGGCAGTTGGTCCACACTCCCAGACCAAGGCAGAACCACATGCACACGTCTGTTCCTGACCCCTGCACCGGCAGAGAGTTCGGGGGAGCCAGAGTCTGTCAGGCAGCTGCTGGGCTGGCCGCCTGTGTGGGAAGGGGCAGAGCCGACCTAGGGGCAAGTTGGGCCTCTTCCTCTCCCTGCTGCCCTGAGGCTGCTGGGCCAAAGAGGTCTTGGGCATCCAGCCCCTTGCTGGTCCCTTCCCTCTGACGAGGCCCTCTGAGCTCCAGCACCTTGCAGTGTGGAGACAGCCCCTGCCAGCAACATCCTCTCCAAGGAGGCCTCAACCGAGGCCTAGGCCCAGGGGAAAGGCACCAGCGGGGATGAGCCTGGGGAGGCGCCCGGGCATGTCTGGACCCAGTCCCCGCAGCCTGCCCCTTGGTGGGGCAGTACCCCCGGAGGCCAGGAAGATCTGGGCAAGGCTGGCCAGGGGCAGGGGCCCTGCTGGGTCCTCCCCATGGCCTGTGGGGCCTCTGAGCACAACCGGCCCTCTCCCACTGGAAGACCTCCCCGGCTGCCTCCAAAGGCCGGTTTGCAAGCACTCCCGCCCACTGTTCCCGCCAGGCGCGCACAATGCTCCCAAGCCCGGGAGAAAAGCGCTTCGGGGTGGTGCTCTCTCCGGGCCCTTGCCCCTGAGCCTGTGGGCAAGGCAGGGCGAACACACTCCCAGACCAAGGCAGAAACACATGCACACGTCTGTTCCTGTCCCCTGCACCGGCAGAGAGCTCGGGGGAGCCAGAGTCTGTCAGGCAGCTGCTGGGCTGGCCGCCTGTGTGGGAAGGGGCAGAGCCGACCTAGGGGCAAGTTGGGCCTCTTGCTCTCCCTGCTGCCCTGAGGCTGCAGGGCCAAAGATGTCTTGGGCATCCAGCCCCTTACTGGTCCCTTCCCTCTGACGAGGCCCTCTGAGCTCCAGCACCTTGCAGTGTGGAGACAGCCCCTGCCAGCAATCTCCTCTCCAAGGAGGCCTCAACCGAGGCCTAGGCCCAGGGGAAAGGCACCAGCGGGGTTGAGCCAGGGGAGGCGCCCGGGCATGTCTGGACCCTGTCCCCGCAGCCTGCCCCTTGGTGGGGCAGTACCCCCGGAGGCCAGGAAGGTCTGGGCAAGGCTGGCCAGGGGCAGGGGCCCTGCTGGGTCCTGCCCCTGGCCTGTGGGGCCTCTGAGCACAACCGGCCCTCTCCCACTGGAAGACCTCCCCGGCTGCCTCCAAAGGCCGGTTTGCAAGCACTCCCGCCCACTGTTCCCGCCAGGCGCGCACAATGCTCCCAAGCCCGGGAGAAAAGCGCTTCGGTGTGGTGCTCTCTCCGGGCCCTTGCCCCTGAGCCTGGGGGCCAGGCAGGGGATCCCCAGTCCCAGGCCAAGGCACAACAACATGCACACGTCTGTTCCTGCCCCCTCCACCGGCAGAGAGCTGGGGGGAGCCAGAGTCTGTCAGGCAGCTGCTGGGCTGGCCGCCTGTGTGGGAAGGGGCAGAGCCGACCTAGGGGCAAGTTGGGCCTCTTGCTCTCCCTGCTGCCCTGAGGCTGCTGTGCCAAAGAGGTCTTGGGCATCCAGCCCCTTGCTGGTCCCTTCCCTCTGACGAGGCCCTCTGAGCTCCAGCACCTTGCAGTGTGCAGACAGACCCTGCCAGCAACCTCCTCTCCAAGGAGGCCTCAACCGAAGCCTAGGCCCAGGGGAAAGGCACCAGCGGGGATGAGCCAGTGGAGGCGCACGGGCATATCAGGACCCAGTCCCCGCAGCCTGCCCCTTGGTGGGGCAGTACCCCCGGAGGCCAGGAAGGTCTGGGCAAGGCTGGCCAGGGGCAGGGTCCCTGCTGGGTCCTGCCCCTGGCCTGTGGGGCCTCTGAGCACAACCGGCCCTCTCCCACTGGAAGACCTCCCCGGCTGCCTTCAAAGGCGGGTTTGCCAACACTCCCGCCCGCTGTTCCCGCCAGGCACGCACAACGCTCGCAAGGCCAGGAGAAAAGCGCTTCGGGGTGTTGCTCTCTCCGGGCCCTTGCCCCTGAGCCTGGGGTCCAGGCAGTGGGTCCACACTCCCAGACCAAGGCAGAACCACATGCACACGTCTGATCTGCCCCCTGCACCGGCAGAGAGCTCGGGGGAGCCAGAGTCTGTCAGGCAGCTGCTGGGCTGGCCGCCTGTGTGGGAAGGGGCAGAGCCGACCTAGGGGCAAGTTGGGCCTCTTGCTCTCCCTGCTGCCCTGAGGCTTCTGGGCCAAAGAGGTCTTGGGCATCCAGCCCCTTGCTGGTCCCTTCCCTCGGACGAGGCCCTCTGAGCTCCAGCACCTTGCAGTGTGGAGACAGCACCTGCCAGCAACCTCCTCTCCAAGGAGTCCTCAACCGAGGCCTAGGCCCAGGGGAATGGCACCAGCGGGGATGAGCCTGGGGAGGCGCCCGGGCATGTCTGGACCCAGTCCCCGCAGCCTGCCCCTTGGTGGGGCAGTACCCCCGGAAGCCAGGAAGGTCTGGGCAAGGCTGCCAGGGGCAGGGACACTGCTGGGTCCTGCCCCTGGCCTGTGGGGCGTCTGAGCACAACCGGCACTCTCCCGCTGGAAGACTTCCCCGTCTGCCTCGAAAGGCCGGTTTGCAAGCACTCCCGCCCGCTGTTCCCGCCAGGCACGCACAATGCTCCCAAGCCCGGGAGAAAAGCGCTTCGGGGTGGTGCTCTCACCGGGCCCTTGCCCCTGAGCCTGGGGGCCAGGCAGGGGGAACACACTCCCAGGCCAAGGCAGAACGACATGCACACGTCTGTTCCTGCCCCCTACACCGGCAGAGAGCTCGGGGGAGCCAGAGACTGCCAGGCTGCTGCTGGGCTGGCCGCCTGTGTGGGAAGGGGCAGAGCCGCCCTAGGGGCAAGTTGGGCCTCTTGCTCTCCCTGCTGCCCTGAGGCTGCTGGGTCAAAGAGGTCTTGGGCATCCAGCCCTTTGCTGGTCCCTTCCCTCTGACGAGGCCCTCTGATCTCCAGCACCTTGCAGTGTGGAGACAGCCCCTGCCAGCAACCTCCTCTCCAAGGAGGCCTCAACCGAGGCCTAGGCCCAGGGGAAAGGCACCAGCGGGGATGAGCCTGGGGAGGCGCCCGGGGATGTCTGGACCCAGTCCCCGCAGCCTGCCCCTTGGTGGGGCAGTACCCCCGGAGGCCAGGAAGGTCTGGGCAAGGCTGGCCAGGGTCAGGGGCCCTGCTGGGTCCTGCCCCTGGCCTGTGGGGCCTCTGAGCACAACCGGCCCTCTCCCACTGGAAGACCTCCCCGGGTGCCTCCAAAGTCCTGTTTGCTAACACTCCCACCCGCTGTTCACGCCAGGCTCGCACAATGCTCCCAAGCCCGGGAGAAAAGCGCATTGGGGTGGTTCTCTCTCCGGGCCCTTGCCCCTGAGCCTGGGGGCAAGGCACGGGGAACACACTCCCTGGCCAAGGCAGAACCACATGCCCACGTCTGTTCCTGTCCCCTGCACCGGCAGAGAGCTTGGGGGAGCCAGAGTCTGGCAGGCAGCTGCTGGGTTGGCCGCCTGTGTGGGAAGGGGCAGAGCCGACCTAGGGGCAAGTTGGGCCTCTTGCTCTCCCTGCTGCCCTGAGGCTGCTGGGCCAAAGACGTCTTGGGCATCCAGCCCCTTACTGGTCCCTTCCCTCTGACGAGGCCCTCTGAGCTCCAGCACCTTGCAGTGTGGAGACAGCCCCTGCCAGCAACCTCCTCTCCAAGGAGGCCTCAACCGAGGCCTAGGCCCAGGGGAAAGGCACCAGCGGGGATGAGCCAGGGGAGGCGCCCGAGCATGTCTGGACCCAGTCCCCGCAGCCTGCCCCTTGGTGGGGCAGTACCCCCGGAGGCCAGGAAGGTCTGGGCAAGGCTGGCCAGGGGCAGGGGCCCTGCTGCGTCCTGCCCCTGGCCTGTGGGGCCTCTGAGCACAACCGGCCCTCTCCCACTGGAAGACCTCCCCGGCTGCCTCCAAAGGCCGGTTTGCAAGCGCTCCCGCCCACTGTTCCCAGCAGGCGTGCACAATGCTCCCAAGCCCGGGAGAAAAGCGCTTCGGGGTGGTGCTCTCTCCGGGCCCTTGCCCCTGAGCCTGGGGTCAAGGCACGGTGTCCACACTCCCAGGCTAAGTCAGAACCACATGCACACGTCTGTTCCTGACCCCTGCACCGGCAGAGAGTTCGGGGGAGCCAGAGTCTGTCAGGCAGCTGCTGGGCTGGCCGCCTGTGTGGGAAGGGGCAGAGCCGACCTAGGGGCAAGTTGGGCCTCTTCCTCTCCCTGCTGCCCTGAGGCTGCTGGGCCAAAGAGGTCTTGGGCATCCAGCCCCTTGCTGGTCCCTTCCCTCTGACGAGGCCCTCTGAGCTCCAGCACCTTGCAGTGTGGAGACAGCCCCTGCCAGCAACATCCTCTCCAAGGAGGCCTCAACCGAGGCCTAGGCCCAGGGGAAAGGCACCAGCGGGGATGAGCCTGGGGAGGCGCCCGGGCATGTCTGGACCCAGTCCCCGCAGCCTGCCCCTTGGTGGGGCAGTACCCCCGGAGGCCAGGAAGATCTGGGCAAGGCTGGCCAGGGGCAGGGGCCCTGCTGGGTCCTCCCCATGGCCTGTGGGGCCTCTGAGCACAACCGGCCCTCTCCCACTGGAAGACCTCCCCGGCTGCCTCCAAAGGCCGGTTTGCAAGCACTCCCGCCCACTGTTCCCGCCAGGCGCGCACAATGCTCCCAAGCCCGGGAGAAAAGCGCTTCGGGGTGGTGCTCTCTCCGGGCCCTTGCCCCTGAGCCTGTGGGCAAGGCAGGGGGAACACACTCCCAGACCAAGGCAGAAACACATGCACACGTCTGTTCCTGTCCCCTGCACCGGCAGAGAGCTCGGGGGAGCCAGAGTCTCTCAGGCAGGTGCTGGGCTGGCCGCCTGTGTGGGAAGGGGCAGAGCCGACCTAGGGGCAAGTTGGGCCTCTTGCTCTCCCTGCTGCCCTGAGGCTGCAGGGCCAAAGACGTCTTGGGCATCCAGCCTCTTACTGGTCCCTTCCCTCTGACGAGGCCCTCTGAGCTCCAGCACCTTGCAGTGTGGAGACAGCCCCTGCCAGCAATCTTCTCTCCAAGGAGGCCTCAACCGAGGCCTAGGCCCAGGGGAAAGGCACCAGCGGGGATGAGCCAGTGGAGGGGCCCGGGCATGTCTGGACCCAGTCCCCGCAGCCTGCCCCTTGGTGGGGCAGTACCCCCGGAGGCCAGGAAGGTCTGGGCAAGGCTGGCCAGGGGCAGGGTCCCTGCTGTGTCCTGCCCCTGGCCTGTGGGGCCTCTGAGCACAACCGGCCCTCTCCCACTGGAAGACCTCCCCGGCTGCCTTCAAAGGCGGGTTTGCCAACACTCCCGCCCGCTGTTCCCGCCAGGCACGCACAACGTTCCCAAGGCCAGGAGAAAAGCGCTTCGGGGTGTTGCTCTCTCCGGGCCCTTGCCCCAGAGCCTGGAGTCCAGGCAGTGGGTCCACACTCCCAGACCAAGGCAGAACCACATGCACACGTCTGTTCCTGACCCCTGAACCGGCAGAGAGCTCGGGGGAGCCAGAGTCTATCAGGCAGCTGCTGGGTTGGCTGCCTGTGTGGGAAGGGGCAGAGCCGACCTAGGGGCAAGTTGGGCCTCTTGCTCTCCCTGCTGCCCTGAGGCTGCTGGGCCAAAGAGGTCTTGGGCATCCAGCCCCTTGCTGGTCCCTTCCCGCTGACGAGGCCCTCTGAGCTCCAGCACCTTGCAGTGTGGAGACAGCCCCTGCCAGCAACCTCCTCTCCAAGGAGGCATCAACCGAGGCCTATGCCCAGGGGAAAGGCACCAGCGGGGATGAGCCTGGGGAGGCGCCCAGGCATGTCTGAACCCAGTCCCCGCAGCCTGCCCCTTGGTGGGGCAGTACGCCCGGAGGCCAGGAAGGTCTGGGCAAGGCTGGCCAGGGGCAGGGGACCTGCTGGGTCCTGCCCCTGGCCTGTGAGGCCTCTGAGCACAACCGGCCCTCTCCCACTGGAAGACCTCCACGGCTGCCTCCAAAGTCCTGTTTGCAAACACTCCCGCCCGCTGTTCACGCCAGGCTCGCACAATGCTCCCAAGCCCGGGAGAAAAGCGCTTCGGGGTGGTGCTCTCTCCGGGCCCTTGCCCCTGAGCCTGGGGGCAAGGCAGGGGGAACACACTCCCAGGCCAAGGCAGAACCACATGCCCACGTCTGTTCCTGTCCCCTGCACCGGCAGAGAGCTTGGGGGAGCCAGAGTCTGTCAGGCAGCTGCTGAGTTGGCCGCCTGTGTGGGAAGGGGCAGAGCCGCCCTAGGGGCAAGTTGGGCCTCTTGCTCTCCCTGCTGCCCTGAGGCTGCTGGGCCAAAGACGTCTTGGGCATCCAGCCCCTTACTGGTCCCTTCCCTCTGACGAGGCCCTCTGAGCTCCAGCACCTTGCAGTGTGGAGACAGCCCCTGCCAGCAACCTCCTCTCCAAGGAGGCCTCAACCGAGGCCTAGGCCCAGGGGAAAGGCACCAGCGGGGATGAGCCTGGGGAGGCGCTCGGGCATGTCTGGACACAGGCCCCGCAGCCTGCCCCTTGGTGGGGCAGTACCCCCGGAGGCCAGGAAGGTCTGGGCAAGGCTGGCCAGGGGCAGGGGCCCTGCTGCGTCCTGCCCCTGGCCTGTGGGGCCTCTGAGCACAACCGGCCCTCTCCCACTGGAAGACCTCCCCGGCTGCCTCCAAAGGCCGGTTTGCAAGCGCTCCCGCCCACTGTTCCCAGCAGGCGTGCACAATGCTCCCAAGCCCGGGAGAAAAGCGCTTCAGGGTGGTGCTCTCTCCGGGCCCTTGCCCCTGAGCCTGGGGGCAATGCAGGGTGTCCACACTCCCAGGACAACGCAGAACCACATGCACACGTCTGATCTGCCCCCTGCACCGGCAGAGAGCTCGGGGGAGCCAGAGTCTGTCAGGCAGCTGCTGGGCTGGCCGCCTGTGTGGGAAGGGGCAGAGCCGACCTAGGGGCAAGTTGGGCCTCTTGCTCTCCCTGCTGCCCTGAGGCTGCTGGGCCAAAGAGGTCTTGGGCATCCAGCCCCTTGCTGGTCCCTTCCCTCTGACGAGGCCCTCTGAGCTCCAGCACCTTGCAGTGTGGAGACAGCCCCTGCCAGCAACCTCTTCTCCAAGGAGGCCTCAACCGAGGCCTAGGCCCAGGGGAAAGGCACCAGCGGGGATGAGCCTGGGGAGGCGCCCGGGCATGTCTGGACCCAGTCCCCGCAGCCTGCCCCTTGGTGGGGCAGTACCCCCGGAGGCCAGGAAGGTCTGGGCAAGGCTGCCAGGGGCAGGGACACTGCTGGGTCCTGCCCCTGGCCTGTGGGGCGTCTGAGCACAACCGGCACTCTCCCGCTGGAAGACCTCCCCGTCTGCCTCAAAAGGCCGGTTTGCAAGCACTCCCGCCCGCTGTTCCTGCCAGGCACGCACAATGCTCCCAAGCCCGGGAGAAAAGCGCTTCGGGGTGGTGCTCTCACCGGGCCCTTGCCCCTGAGCCTGGGGGCCAGGCAGGGGGAACACACTCCCAGGCCAAGGCAGAACGACATGCACACGTCTGTTCCTGCCCCCTACACCGGCAGAGAGCTCGGGGGAGCCAGAGACTGCCAGGCTGCTGCTGGGCTGGCCGCCTGTGTGGGACGGGGCAGAGCCGACCTAGGGGCAAGTTGGGCCTCTTGCTCTCCCTGCTGCCCTGAGGCTGCTGGGTCAAAGAGGTCTTGGGCATCCAGCCCTTTGCTGGTCCCTTCCCTCTGACGAGGCCCTCTGATCTCCAGCACCTTGCAGTGTGGAGACAGCCCCTGCCAGCAACCTCCTCTCCAAGGAGGCCTCAACCGAGGCCTAGGCCCAGGGGAAAGGCACCAGCGGGGATGAGCCTGGGGAGGCGCCCGGGGATGTCTGGACCCAGTCCCCGCAGCCTGCCCCTTGGTGGGGCAGTACCCCCGGAGGCCAGGAAGGTCTGGGCAAGGATGGCCAGGGTCAGGGGCCCTGCTGGGTCCTGCCCCTGGCCTGTGGGGCCTCTGAGCACAACCGGCCCTCTCCCACTGGAAGACCTCCCCGGCTGCCTCCAAAGTCCTGTTTGCTAACACTCCCGCCCGCTGTTCATGCCAGGCTCGCACAATGCTCCCAAGCCCGGGAGAAAAGCGCATTGGGGTGGTTCTCTCTCCGGGCCCTTGCCCCTGAGCCTGGGGGCAAGGCACGGGGAACACACTCCCTGGCCAAGGCAGAACCACATGCCCACGTCTGTTCCTGTCCCCTGCACCGGCAGAGAGCTTGGGGGAGCCAGAGTCTGACAGGCAGCTGCTGGGTTGGCCGCCTGTGTGGGAAGGGGCAGAGCCGACCTAGGGGCAAGTTGGGCCTCTTGCTCTCCCTGCTGCCCTGAGGCTGCTGGGCCAAAGACGTCTTGGACATCCAGCCCCTTACTGGTCCCTTCCCTCTGACGAGGCCCTCTGAGCTCCAGCACCTTGCAGTGTGGAGACAGCCCCTGCCAGCAACCTCCTCTCCAAGGAGGCCTCAACCGAGGCCTAGGCCCAGGGGAAAGGCACCAGCGGGGATGAGCCAGGGGAGGCGCCCGAGCATGTCTGGACCCAGTCCCCGCAGCCTGCCCCTTTGTGGGGCAGTACCCCCGGAGGCCAGGAAGGTCTGGGCAAGGCTGGCCAGGGGCAGGGGCCCTGCTGCGTCCTGCCCCTGGCCTGTGGGGCCTCTGAGCACAACCGTCCCTCTCCCACTGGAAGACCTCCCCGGCTGCCTCCAAAGGCCGGTTTGCAAGCGCTCCCGGCCACTGTTCCCAGCAGGCGTGCACAATGCTCCCAAGCCCGGGAGAAAAGCGCTTCAGGGTGGTGCTCTCTCCGGGCCCTTGCCCCTGAGCCTGGGGTCAAGGCACGGTGTCCACACTCCCAGGCCAAATCAGAACCACATGCACACGTCTGTTCCTGCCCCCTACACCGGCAGAGAGTTCGGGGGAGCCAGAGACTGCCAGGCTGCTGCTGGGCTGGCTGCCTGTGTGGGACGGGGTAGAGCCGACCTAGGGGCAAGTTGGGCCTCTTGCTCTCCCTGCTGCCCTGAGGCTGCTGGGTCAAAGAGGTCTTGGGCATCCAGCCCTTTGCTGGTCCTTTCCCTCTGACGAGGCCCTCTGAGCTCCAGCACCTTGCAGTGTGCAGACAGCCCCTGCCGGCAACCTCCTCTCCAAGGAGGCCTCAACCGAGGCCTAGGCCCAGGGGAAAGGCACCAGCGGGGATGAGCCTGGGGAGGCGCCCGGGCATGTCTGGACCCAGGCCCCGCAGCCTGCCCCTTGGTGGGGTAGTACCCCCGGAGGCCAGGAAGGTCTGGGCAAGGCTGCCAGAGGCAGGGACACTGCTGGGTCCTGCCCCTGGCCTGTGGGGCCTCTGAGAACAACTGGCACTCTCCCGCTGGAAGACCTCCCCGGCTGCCTCCAAAGGCTGGTTTGCAAGCACTCATGCCCGCTGTTCCCGTCATCCGCGCACAATGCTCCCAAGCCTAGGAGAAAAGCGCTTCGGGGTGGTGCTCTCTCCCGGCCCTTGGAAGACCTCCCCGGCTGCCTCCAAAGGCCGGTTTTCAAGCACTCCTGCCTGCTGTTCCCGCCACCCGCGCACAATGCTCCCAAGCCCGTGAGAAAAGCGCTTCGGGGTGGTGCTCTCTACAGGCCCTTGGAAGACCTCCCCGGCTGCCTCCAAAGGCCGGTTTGCAAGGACTCCTTCCTGCTGTTCCCGCCAGCCACGCACAATGCTCCCAAGCCCGGGAGAAAAGCATTTTGGGGTGGTGCTCACACCGGGCCCTGGAAGACCTCCCCGGCTGCCTCCAAAGGACGGTTTTCAAGCACTCCTGCCTGCTGTTCCCGCCACCCGCGCAGAATGCTCCCAAGCGCGGGAGAAAAGCGCTTCGGGGTGGTGCTCTCTACAGGCCCTTGGAAGACCTCCCCGGCTGCCTCCAAAGGCCGGTTTGCAAGGACTCCTTCCTGCTGTTCCCGCCAGCCACGCACAATGCTCCCAAGCCCGGGAGAAAAGCATTTTGGGGTGGTGCTCACTCCGGGCCCTTGGAAGACCTCCCCGGCTGCCTCCAATGGCCAGTTTGCAAGCACTCATGTCCGCTGTTCCCACCAGCCGCGCACAATGCTCCCAAGCCCGGGAGAAAAGCTTTTTGGGGTGGTGCTCACACCGGGCCCTGGAAGACCTCCCCGGCTGCCTGCAAAGGCCGGTTTTCAAGCACTCCTGCCTGCTGTTCCCGCCAGCCGCGCACAATGCTCCCAAGCCCGGGAGAAAAGCTTTTTGGGGTGGTGCTCACACCGGGCCCTGGAAGACCTCCCCGGCTGCCTCCAAAGGACGGTTTTCAAGCACTCCTGCCTGCTGTTCCCGCCACCTGCGCACAATGCTCCCAAGCCCGGGAGAAAAGCGCTTCGGGGTGGTGCTCTCTACAGGCCCTTGGAAGACCTCCCCGGCTGCCTCCAAAGGCCGGTTTGCAAGGACTCCTTCCTGCTGTTCCCGCCAGCCACGCACAATGCTCCCAACCCCGGGAGAGAAGCATTTTGGGGTGGTGCTCTCTACAGGCCCTTGGAAGACCTCCCCGGCTGCCTCCAGTGGCCAGTTTGCAAGCACTCATGCCCGCTGTTCCCACCAGCCGCGCACAATGCTCCCAAGCCCGGGAGAAAAGCTTTTTGGGGTGGTGCTCACACCGGGCCCTGGAAGACCTCCCCGGCTGCCTGCAAAGGCCGGTTTTCAAGCACTCCTGCCTGCTGTTCCTGCCACCCGCGCACAATACTCCCAAGCCCGGGAGAAAAGCGCTTCGGGGTGGTGCTCTCTACAGGCCCTTGGAAGACCTCCCCCGCTGCCTCCAAAGGCCGGTTTGCAAGGACTCCTTCCTGTTGTTCCCGCCAGCCACGCACAATGCTCCCAAGCCCGGGAGAAAAGTGCTTCGGGGTGGTGATCTCTCCGGGCCCTTGGAAGACCTCCCCGGCTGCCTCCAAAGGCCGGTTTGCAAGCACTCATGCCCGTTGTTCCCACCAGCCGCGCACAATGCTCCCAAGCCCGGGAGAAAAGCATTTTGGGGTGGTGCTCTCTCCGGGCCCTTGGAAGACGTCCCCGGCTGCCTCCAAAGGCCGGTTTGCAAGCACTCATGCCCGTTGTTCCCACCAGCCGCGCACAATGCTCCCAAGCCCGGGAGAAAAGCGCTTTGGGGTGGTGCTCTCTCCGGGCCCTTGGAAGACGTCCCCGGCTGCCTCCAAAGGCCGGTTTGCAAGCACTCATGCCCGTTGTTCCCACCAGCCGCGCACAATGCTCCCAAGCCCGGGAGAAAAGCATTTTGGGGTGGTGCTCACTCCGGGCCCTTGGAAGACCTCCCCGGCTGCCTCCAAAGGCCAGTTTGCAAGCAGTCCTGCCTGCTGTTCCCGCCAGCCGCGCACAATGTTCCCAAGCCCGGGAGAAAAGCGCTTCGGGGTGGTGCTCTCTCCGGGCACTTTCAAGACCTCCCCGGCTGCCTCCAAAGGCCGGTTTGTAAGTACTCATTCCCGCTGCTTCCGCCAGCCACGCACAATGCTCCCAAGCCCGGGAGAAAAGCATTTTGGGGTGGTGCTCTCTCCGGGCCCTTGGAAGACCTCCCGGGCTGCCTCCAAAGGCCAGTTTGCAAGCATTCATGTCCGTTGTTCCCGACAGCCGCGCACAATGCTCCCAAGCCCGAGAGAAAAGCATTTTGGGGTGGTGATCAGTCCGGCCCTTGGAAGACCTCCCCGGCTGCCTCCAAAGGACAGTTTGCAAGCACTCATGCCCGCTGTTCCCGCCAGCCGCGCACAATGCTCCCAAGACCGTGAGAAAAGCGCTTCGGGGTGGTGTTCTCTCAGGGACCATGGAGGACCTCCCCGGCTGCCCCCAAAGGCCGGTTTGCAAGCATTCCCACTCGCTGTTCCCGCCAGGCACACACAATGTTCCAAAACCCCGGAGAAAAGCGCTTCGGGGTGGTGGTCTCTCCGGGCCCCTGCCCCTGAGCCTGGGGGCCAGGCAGGGGATCCACAGTCCCAGGCCAAGGCAGAACCACATGCACACGTCTGTTCCTGCCCCCTCCACCGGCAGAGAGCTGGGGGGAGCCAGAGTCTGTCAGGCAGCTGCTGGGCTGGCCGCCTGTGTGGGAAGGGGCAGAGCCGACCTAGGGGCAAGTTGGGCCTCTTGCTCTCCCTGCTGCCCTGAGGCTGCTGGGCCAAAGAGGTCTTGGGCATCCAGCCCCTTGCTGGTCCCTTCCCTCTGACGAGGCCCTCTGAGCTCCAGCACCTTGCAGTGTGGAGACAGCCCCTGCCAGCAACCTCCTCTCCAAGGAGGCCTCAACCGAGGCCTACGCCCAGGGGAAAAGCACCAGCGGGGATGATCCTGGGGAGGCGCCCGGGCATGTCTGGACCCAGTCCCCGCAGCCTGCCCCTTGGTGGGGCAGTACCCCCGGAGGCCAGGAAGGTCTGGGCAAGGCTGGCCAGGGGCAGGGGCCCTGCTGGGTCCTGCCCCTGGCCTGTGAGGCCTCTGAGCACAACCGGCCCTCTCCCACTGGAAGACCTCCCCAGCTGCCTCCAAAGTCCTGTTTGCAAACACTCCCGCCCGCTGTTCACGCCAGGCTCGCACAATGCTCCCAAGCCCGGGAGAAACGCGCTTCGGGGTGGTGCTCTCTCCGGGCCCTTGCCCCTGAGCCTGGGGGCCAGGCAGTGGGTCCACACTCCCAGACCAAGGCAGAACCACATGCACACGTCTGTCCCTGACCCCTGCACCGGCAGAGAGCTCTGGGGAGCCAGAGTCTGTCAGGCAGGTGCTGGGCTGGCCGCCTGTGTGGGAAGGGGCAGAGCCGACCTAGGGGCAAGTTGGGCCTCTTCCTCTCCCTGCTGCCCTGAGGCTGCTGGGCCAAAGAGGTCTTGGGCATCCAGCCCCTTGCTGGTCCCTTCCCTCTGACGAGGCCCTCTGAGCTCCAGCACCTTGCAGTGTGGAGACAGCCCCTGCCAGCAACCTCCTCTCCAAGGAGGCCTCAACCGAGGCCTAGGCACAGGGGAAAGGCACCAGCGGGGATGAGCCTGGGGAGGCGCCCGGGCATGTCTGGACCCAGTCCCCGCAGCCTGCCCCTTGGTGGGGCAGTACCCCCGGAGGCCAGGAAGGTCTGGGAAAGGCTGGCCAGGGGCAGGGGACCTGCTGGGTCCTGCCCCTGGCCTGTGGGGCCTCTGAGCACAACCGGCCCTCTCCCACTGGAAGACGTCCCCGGCTGCCTCCAAAGGCCGGTTTGCAAGCACTCCCGCCCACTGTTCCAACCAAGGGCGCACAACGCTCCCAAGCCCGGGAGAAAATCGCCTCGGGGTGGTGCTCTCTCCGGGCCCTTTCCCCTGAGCCTGTGGGCCAGGTAGGGTGTCCACACTCCCAGGCCAAGGCAGAACGACATGCACACGTCTGTTCCTGCCCCATGCACCGGCAGAGAGCTCGGGGGAGCCAAAGTCTGTCAGGCAGCTGCTGGGCTGGCCGCCTGTGTGGGAAGGGGCAGAGCCGACCTAGGGGCAAGTTGGGCCTCTTGCTCTCCCTGATGCCCTGAGGCTGCTGGGTCAAAGAGATCTTGGGCATCCAGCCCCTTGCTTGTCCCTTCCCTCTGACGAGGCCCTCTGAGCTCCAGCACCTTGCAGTGTGGAGACAGCCCCTGCCAGCAACCTCCTCTCCAAGGAGGCCTCAACCGAGGCCTAGGCCCAGGGGAAAGGCAGCAGCGGGGATGAGCCTGGGGAGGCGCCCGGGCATGTCTGGACCCAGTCCCCGCAGCCTGCCCCTTGGTGGGGCAGTACCCCCGGAAGCCAGGAAGGTCTGGGCAAGGCTGGCCACGGGCAGGGGCCCTGCTGGGTCCTGCCCCTGGCCTGTGGGGCCTCTGAGCACAACCGGCCCTCTCCCACTGGAAGACTTCCCCGGCTGCCTCCAAAGGCCGGTTTGCCAACACTCCCGCCGCTGTTCCCGCCAGGCACGCACAATTCTCCCAAGCCCGGGAGAAAAGCGCTTCGGGGTGGTGCTCTCTCCGGGCCCTTACCCCTGAGCGTGGGGGCGAAGCAGTGGGTCCACACTCCCAGACCAACGCAGAACCACATGCACACGTCTGTTCCTGACCCCTGCACCGGCAGAGAGCTCGGGGGAGCCAGAGTCTGTCAGGCAGCTGCTGGGCTGGCCGCCTGTGTGGGAAGGGGCAGAGCCGACCTAGGGGCAAGTTGGGCCTCTTGCTCTCCCTGCTGCCCTGAGGCTGCTGGGCCAAAGAGGTCTTGGGCATCCAGCCCCTTGCTGGTCCCTTCCCTCTGACGAGGCCCTCTGAGCTCCAGCACCTTGCAGTGTGGAGACAGCCCCTGCCAGCAACCTCCTCTCCAAGGAGGCCTCAACCGAGGCCTAGGCCCAGGGGAAAGGCACCAGCGGGGATGAGCCTGGGGAGGCGCCCGGCCATGTCTGGACCCAGTCCCCGCAGCCTGCCCCTGGGTGGGGCAGTACGCCCGGAGGCCAGGAGGGTCTGGGCAAGGCTGCCAGGGGCAGGGACACTGCTGGGTCCTGCCCCTGGCCTGTGGGGCGTCTGAGCACAACCGGCACTCTCCCGCTGGAAGACCTCCCCGGCTGCCTCCAAAGGCCGGTTTGCAAGCACTCCCGCCCGCTGTTCCCGCCAGGCACGCACAATGCTCCCAAGCCCGGGAGAAAAGCGTTTCGGGGTGGTGCTCTCTCCGGGCCCTTGCCCCTGAGCCTGGGGGACAGGCAGGGGGAACACACTCCCAGGCCAAGGCAGAACGACATGCACACGTCTGTTCCTGCCCCCTACACCGGCAGAGAGTTCGGGGGAGCCAGAGACTGCCAGGCTGCTGCTGGGCTGGCTGCCTGTGTGGGACGGGGTAGAGCCGACCTAGGGGCAAGTTGGGCCTCTTGCTCTCCCTGCTGCCCTGAGGCTGCTGGGTCAAAGAGGTCTTGGGCATCCAGCCCTTTGCTGGTCCTTTCCCTCTGACGAGGCCCTCTGAGCTCCAGCACCTTGCAGTGTGCAGACAGCCCCTGCCGGCAACCTCCTCTCCAAGGAGGCCTCAACCGAGGCCTAGGCCCAGGGGAAAGGCACCAGCGGGGATGAGCCTGGGGAGGCGCCCGGGCATGTCTGGACCCAGTCCCCGCAGCCTGCCCCTTGGTGGGGTAGTACCCCCGGAGGCCAGGAAGGTCTGGGCAAGGCTGCCAGAGGCAGGGACACTGCTGGGTCCTGCCCCTGGCCTGTGGGGCCTCTGAGAACAACTGGCACTCTCCCGCTGGAAGACCTCCCCGGCTGCCTCCAAAGGCTGGTTTGCAAGCACTCATGCCCGCTGTTCCCGCCAGCCGCACACAATGCTCCCAATCACGGGAGAAAAGCGTTTCGGGGTGGTGCTCTCTCTGGGCCCAAGAAAGACCTCCCGGGCTGCCCCCAAATCCCGGTTTGCAAGCACTCCCACTCGCTGTTCCCGCCATCCGTGCAAATGCTCCAAGCCCAGGAGAAAAGCCCTTCAGGGTGGTGCTCTCTCCCGGCCCTTGGAAGACCTCCCCGGCTGCCTCCAAAGGCTGGATTTCAAGTACTCCCTCCCGCTGTCCCGCCAGCCGCACACAATGCTCCCAATCACGGGAGAAAAGCGTTTCGGGGTGGTGCTCTCTACGGGCCCTTGGAAGACCTCCCCGTTTGTCTCCAAAGGCCGGTTTGCAAGCACTCATGCCCGCTGTTCCCGCCAGCCGCGCACAATGCTCCCAAGCCTAGGAGAAAAGCGCTTCGGGGTGGTGCTCTCTCCCGGCCCTTGGAAGACCTCCCCGGCTGCCTCCAAAGGCCGGTTTGCAAGCACTCAATCCCGCTGTTCCCGCCAGCCGCGCACAATGCTCCCAAGCCCGGGAGAAAAGCGCTTCGGGGTGGTGCTCTCTCCTGGCCCTTGGAAGACCTCCCCGGCTGCCTCCAAAGGCTGGTTTTCGAGAACTCCCTCCCGCTGACCCGCCAGCCGCACACAATGCTCCCAAGCCCGGGAGAAAAGCATTTTGGGGTGGTCTCTCTCCGGGCCCTTGGAAGACTCCCCGGCTGCCTCTAAAGGCCGGTTTGCAAGCACTCATGTCCTCTGTTCCCGACAGCCGCGAACAATGCTCCCAATTCCGTGAGAAAAGTGCTTCGGGATGGTGCTCTCTCCGGGCCCTTGGAAGACCTCCCAAGCTGCCTCCAAAGGCCGGTTTGCAAGCACTCCCACCCGCTGTTCCCGCCAGCCTCGCACAATGCTCCCAAGACCGGGAGAAAAGCGCTTCGGGGTGGTGTTCTCTCCGTGCCAATGGAGGACCTCCCTGGCTGCCCCCAAAGGCCGGTTTGCAAGCACTCCCACTCGCTGTTCCCGCCAGCCACGCACAATCCTCCAAAACCCCGGAGAAAAGCGCTTCGGGGTGGTGTTCTCTCCGTGCCCATGGAAGACCTCCCGGGGTGCCCCCAAAGGCCGGTTTGCAAGCACTCCCACTCGCTGTTCCCGCCATCCGCGCACAATGCTCCCAAGCCCGGGAGAAAAGCATTTTGGGGTGGTGCTCACACCGGGCCCTGGAAGACCTCCCCGGCTGCCTCCAAAGGACGGTTTTCAAGCACTCCTGCCTGCTGTTCCCGCCACCCGCGCACAATGCTCCCAAGCCCGGGAGAAAAGCGCTTCGGGGTGGTGCTCTCTACAGGCCCTTGGAAGACCTCCCCGGCTGCCTCCAAAGGCCGGTTTGCAAGGACTCCTTCCTGCTGTTCCCGCCATCCGCGCACAATGCTCCCAAGCCCGGGAGAAAAGCATTTTGGGGTGGTGCTCACACCGGGCCCTGGAAGACCTCCCCGGCTGCCTCCAAAGGACGGTTTTCAAGCACTCCTGCCTGCTGTTCCCGCCACCCGCGCAGAATGCTCCCAAGCGCGGGAGAAAAGCGCTTCGGGGTGGTGCTCTCTACAGGCCCTTGGAAGACCTCCCCGGCTGCCTCCAAAGGCCGGTTTGCAAGGACTCCTTCCTGCTGTTCCCGCCAGCCACGCACAATGCTCCCAAGCCCGGGAGAAAAGCATTTTGGGGTGGTGCTCACTTCGGGCCCTTGGAAGACCTCCCCGGCTGCCTCCAATGGCCAGTTTGCAAGCACTCATGTCCGCTGTTCCCACCAGCCGCGCACAATGCTCCCAAGCCCGGGAGAAAAGCTTTTTGGGGTGGTGCTCACACCGGGCCCTGGAAGACCTCCCCGGCTGCCTCCAAAGGCCAGTTTTCAAGCACTCCTGCCTGCTGTTCCCGCCACCTGCGCACAATGCTCCTAAGCCCGGGAGAAAAGCGCTTCGGGGTGGTACTCTCTACAGGCCCTTGGAAGACCTCCCCGGCTGCCTCCAAAGGCCGGTTTGCAAGGACTCCTTCCTGCTGTTCCCGCCACCCGCGCACAATACTCCCAAGCCCGGGAGAAAAGCGCTTCGGGGTGGTGCTCTCTACAGGCCCTTGGAAGACCTCCCCCGCTGCCTCCAAAGGCCGGTTTGCAAGGCCTCCTTCCTGCTGTTCCCGCCAGCCACGCACAATGCTCCCAAGCCCGGGAGAAAAGTGCTTCGGGGTGGTGATCTCTCCAGGCCCTTGGAAGTCGTCCCCGGCTGCCTCCAAAGGCCGGTTTGCAAGCACTCATGCCCGTTGTTCCCACCAGCCGTGCACAATGCTCCCAAGCCCGGGAGAAAAGCATTTTGGGGTGGTGCTCACTCCGGGCCCTTGGAAGACCTCCCCGGCTGCCTGCAAAGGCCAGTTTGCAAGCAGTCCTGCCTGCTGTTCCCGCCAGCCGCGCACAATGCTCCCAAGCCCGGGAGAAAAGCGCTTCGGGGTGGTGCTCTCTCCGGGCCCTTGGAAGACGTCCCCGGCTGCCTCCAAAGGCCGGTTTGCAAGCACTCATGCCCGTTGTTCCCACCAGCCGCGCACAATGCTCCCAAGCCCGGGAGAAAAGCATTTTGGGGTGGTGCTCACTCCGGGCCCTTGGAAGACCTCCCCGGCTGCCTCCAAAGGCCAGTTTGCAAGCAGTCCTGCCTGCTGTTCCCGCCAGCCGCGCACAATGTTCCCAAGCCCGGGAGAAAAGCGCTTCGGGGTGGTGCTCTCTCCGGGCACTTTCAAGACCTCCCCGGCTGCCCCCAAAGGCCGGTTTGTAAGTACTCATTCCCGCTGCTTCCGCCAGCCACGCACAATGCTCCCAAGCCCGGGAGAAAAGCATTTTGGGGTGGTGCTCTCTCCGGGCCCTTGGAAGACCTCCCGGGCTGCCTCCAAAGGCCGGTTTGCAAGCATTCATGTCCGTTGTTCCCGACAGCCGCGCACAATGCTCCCAAGCCCGAGAGAAAAGCATTTTGGGGTGGTGATCAGTCCGGGCCTTGGAAGACCTCCCCGGCTGCCTCCAAAGGACAGTTTGCAAGCACTCATGCCCGCTGTTCCCGCCAGCCACGCACAATGCTCCCAAGACCGTGAGAAAAGCGCTTCGGGGTGGTGTTCTCTCAGGGACCATGGAGGACCTCACCGGCTGCCCCCAAAGGCCGGTTTGCAAGCATTCCCACTCGCTGTTCCCTCCAGGCACACACAATGTTCCAAAACCCCGGAGAAAAGCGCTTCGGGGTGGTGCTCTCTCCGCGCCCTTGGAAGACTTCTCTGGCTGCTGCCAAATGCCGGTTTGCAAGAATTCCCTCCCGCTGTCCCACAAGCCGCACACAATGCTCCAAAACCCGAGAGAAAAGCGCTTCGAGGTGGTGCTCTCTCCGGGCCCTTGGAAGACCTCCCCGGCTGCCTCCAAAGGCCGGTTTGCAAGCACTCCTGCCTGCTGTTCCCGCCACGCGCGCACAATGCTCCCAAGCCCGGAAGAAAAGCATTTTGGGGTAGTGTTCTCTCCGGGCGCTTGGAAGACCTCCCGGGCGGCCTCCAAAGGCCGGTTTGCAAGCACTCATGTCCGCTGTTCCCGACAGCCGCACACAATGCTCCCAAGCCCGGGAGAAAAGCATTTTGGGGTGGTGATCAGTCCGGGCCCTTGGAAGACCTCCCCGGCTGCCTCCAAAGGACAGTTTGCAAGAACTCATGCCCGCTGTTCCCGCCAGGCACGCACAATGCTCCCAAGCCCGGGAGAAAAGCGCTTCGGGGTGGTGCTCTCACCGGTCCCTTGCCCCTGAGCCTGGGGGCAATGCAGGGGGAACACACTCCCAGGCCAAGGCAGAACCACATGCAAACGTCTGTTCCTGGTCCCTGCACCGGCAGAGAGCTCGGGGGAGCCAGAGTATGCCAGGCAGCTGCTGGGTTGGCGGCCTGTGTGGAAAGGGGCAGAGCCGACCTAGGGGCAAGTTGGGCCTCTTGCTCTCCCTGCTGCCCTGAGGCTGCTGGGCCAAAGAGGTCTTGGGCATCCAGCCCTTTGCTTGTCCCTTCCCTCTGACGAGGCCCTCTGAGCTCCAGCACCTTGCAGTGTGGAGACAGCCCCTGCCAGCAATCTCCTCTCCAAGGAGGCCTCAACCGAGGCCTAGGCCCAGGGGAAAGGCACCAGCGGGGTTGAGCCAGGGGAGGCGCCCGGGCATGTCTGGACCCTGTCCCCGCAGCCTGCCCCTTGGTGGGGCAGTACCCCCGGAGGCCAGGAAGGTCTGGGCAAGGCTGGCCAGGGGCAGGGGCCCTGCTGGGTCCTGCCCCTGGCCTGTGGGGCCTCTGAGCAGAACCGGCCCTCTCCCACTGGAAGACCTCCCCGGCTGCCTCCAAAGTCCTGTTTGCAAGCACTCCCGCCCACTGTTCCCGCCAGGCGCGCACAATGCTCCCAAGCCCGGGAGAAAAGCGCTTCGGGGTGGTGGTCTCTACGGGCCCTTGCCCCTGAGCCTGGGGGCCAGGCAGGGGATCCACAGTCCCAGGCCAAGGCACAAAAACATGCACACGTCTGTTCCTGCCCCCTCCACCGGCAGAGAGCTGGGGGGAGCCAGAGTCTGTCAGGCAGCTGCTGGGCTGGCCGCCTGTGTGGGAAGGGGCAGAGCCGACCAAGGTCAAGTTGGGCCTCTTGCTCTCCCTGCTGCCCTGAGGCTGCTGGGCCAAAGAGGTCTTGGGCATCCAGCCCCTTGCTGGTCCCTTCCCTCTGACGAGGCCCTCTGAGCTCCAGCACCTTGCAGTGTGGAGACAGCCCCTGCCAGCAACCTCCTCTCCAAGGAGGCCTCAACCGAGGCCTAGGCACAGGGGAAAGGCACCAGCGGGGATGAGCCAGTGGAGGTGCACGGGCATATCAGGACCCAGTCCCTGCAGCCTGCCCCTTGGTGGGGCAGTACCCCCGGAGGCCAGGAAGGTCTGGGCAAGGCTGGCCAGGGGCAGGGTCCCTGCTGGGTCCTGCCCCTGGCCTGTGGGGCCTCTGAGCACAACCGGCCCTCTCCCACTGGAAGACCTCCCCGGCTGCCTCCAAAGGCGGGTTTGCCAACACTCCCGCCCGCTGTTCCCGCCAGGCACGCACAACGCTCCCAAGGCCAGGAGAAAAGCGCTTCGGGGTGTTGCTCTCTCCGGGCCCTTGCCCCTGAGCCTGGGGTCCAGGCAGTGGGTCCACACTCCCAGACCAAGGCAGAACCACATGCACACGTCTGTTCCTGACCCCTGCACCGGCAGAGAGCTCGGGGGAGCCAGAGTCTGTCAGGCAGCTGCTGGGTTGGCTGCCTGTGTGGGAAGGGGCAGAGCCGACCTAGGGGCAAGTTGGGCCTCTTGCTCTCCCTGCTGCCCTGAGGCTGCTGGGCCAAAGAGGTCTTGGGCATCCAGCCCCTTGCTGGTCCCTTCCCGCTGACGAGGCCCTATGCGCTCCAGCACCTTGCAGTGTGGAGACAGCCCCTGCCAGCAACCTCCTCTCCAAGGAGGCCTCAACCGAGGCCTAGGCCCAGGGGAAAGGCACCAGCGGGGATGATCCTGGGGAGGCGCCCGGGCATCTCTGGACCCAGGCCCCGCAGCCTGCCCCTTAGTGGGGCAGTACCCCCGGAGGCCAGGAAGGTCTGGGCAAGGCTGGCCAGGGGCAGGGGCCCTGCTGCGTCCTGCCCCTGGCCTGTGGGGCCTCTGAGCACAACCGGCCCTCTCCCACGGGAAGACCTCCCCGGCTGCCTCCAAGGCCGGTTTGCAAGCGCTCCCGCCCACTGTTCCCAGCAGGCGTGCACAATGCTCCCAAGCCCGGGAGAAAAGCGCTTCAGGGTGGTGCTCTCTCCGGGCCCTTGCCCCTGAGCCTGGGGGCAAGGCAGGGTGTCCACACTCCCAGGACAAGGCAGAACCACATGCACACGTCTGATCTGCCCCCTGCACCGGCAGAGAGCTCGGGGGAGCCAGAGTCTGTCAGGCAGCTGCTGGGCTGGCCGCCTGTGTGGGAAGGGGCAGAGCCGACCTAGGGGCAAGTTGGGCCTCTTGCTCTCCCTGCTGCCCTGAGGCTGCTGGGCCAAAGAGGTCTTGAGCATCCAGCCCCTTGCTGGTCCCTTCCCTCTGACGAGGCCCTCTGAGCTCCAGCACCTTGCAGTGTGGAGACAGCCCCTGCCAGCAACATCCTCTCCAAGGAGGCCTCAACCGAGGCCTAGGCCCAGGGGAAAGGCACCAGCGGGGATGAGCCTGGGGAGGCGCCCGGGCATGTCTGGACCCAGTCCCCGCAGCCTGCCCCTTGGTGGGGCAGTACCCCCGGAGGCCAGGAAGGTCTGGGCAAGGCTGCCAAGGGCAGGGACACTGCTGGGTCCTGCCCCTGGCCTGTGGGGCGTCTGAGCACAACCGGCACTCTCCCGCTGGAAGACCTCCCCGTCTGCCTCGAAAGGCCGGTTTGCAAGCACTCCCGCCCGCTGTTCCCGCCAGGCACGCACAATGCTCCCAAGCCCGGGAGAAAAGCGCTTCAGGGTGGTGCTCTCTCCGGGCCCTTGCCCCTGAGTGTGGGGGCCAGGCAGTGGTTCCACACTCCCAGACCAAGGCAGAACCACATGCACACGTCTGTTCCTGACCCCTGCACCGGCAGAGAGCTCGGGGGAGCCAGAGTCTGTCAGGCAGCTGCTGGGCTGGCCGCCTGTGTGGGAAGGGGCAGAGCCGACCTAGGCGCAAGTTGGGCCTCTTCCTCTCCCTGCTGCCCTGAGGCTGCTGGGCCAAAGAGGTCTTGGGCATCCAGCCCCTTGCTGGTCCCTTCCCTCTGACGAGGCCCTCTGAGCTCCAGCACCTTGCAGTGTGGAGACAGCCCCTGCCAGCAACCTCCTCTCCAAGGAGGCCTCAACCGAGGCCTAGGCCCAGGGGAAAGGCACCAGCGGGGATGAGCCAGTGGAGGCGCAAGGGCATGTCTGGACCCAGTCCCCGCAGCCTGCCCCTTGGTGGGGCAGTACCCCCGGAGGCCAGGAAGGTCTGGGCAAGGCTGCCAGGGGCAGGGACACTGCTGGGTCCTGCCCCTGGCCTGTGGGGCGTCTGAGCACAACCGGCACTCTCCCGCTGGAAGACCTGCCCGGCTGCCTCCAAAGGCCGGTTAACAAGCGCTCCCGCCCACTGTTCCCAGCAGGCGTGCACAATGCTCCCAAGCCCGGGAGAAAAGCGCTTCGGGGTGGTGCTCTCTCCGGGCCCTTGCCCCTGAGCCTGGGGGCAAGGCAGGGTGTCCACACTCCCAGGCCAAGGCAGAACCACATGCACACGTCTGATCTGCCCCCTGCACCGGCAGAGAGCTCGGGGGAGCCAGAGTCTGTCAGGCAGCTGCTGGGCTGGCCGCCTGTGTGGGAAGGGGCAGAGCCGACCTAGGGGCAAGTTGGGCCTCTTGCTCTCCCTGCTGCCCTGAGGCTGCTGGGCCAAAGAGGTCTTGGGCATCCAGCCCCTTGCTTGTCCCTTCCCTCTGACGAGGCCCTCTGAGCTCCAGCACCTTGCAGTGTGGAGACAGCACCTGCCAGCAATCTCCTCTCCAAGGAGGCCTCAACCGAGGCCTAGGCCCAGGGAAAAGGCACCAGCGGGGTTGAGCCAGGGGAGGCGCCCGGGCATGTCTGGACCCTGTCCCCGCAGCCTGCCCCTTGGTGGGGCAGTACCCCCGGAGGCCAGGAAGGTCTGGGCAAGGCTGGCCAGGGGCAGGGGCCCTGCTGGGTCCTGCCCCTGGCCTGTGGGGCCTCTGAGCACAACCGGCCCTTGCCCACTGGAAGACCTCCCCGGCTGCCTCCAAAGGCCGGTTTGCAAGCCCTCCCGCCCACTGTTCCCGCCAGGCGCGCACAATGCTCCCAAGCCCGGGAGAAAAGCGCTTCGGGGTGGTGGTCTCTCCGGGCCCCTGCCCCTGAGCCTGGGGGCCAGGCAGGGGATACACAGTCCCAGGCCAAGGCAGAACCACATGCACACGTCTGTTCCTGCCCCCTCCACCGGCAGAGAGCTGGGGGGAGCCAGAGTCTGTCAGGCAGCTGCTGGGCTGGCCGCCTGTGTGGGAAGGGGCAGAGCCGACCTAGGGGCAATTTGGGCCTCTTGCTCTCCCTGCTGCCCTGAGGCTGCTGGGCCAAAGAGGTCTTGAGCATCCAGCCCCTTGCTGGTCCCTTCCCTCTGACGAGGCCCTCTGAGCTCCAGCACCTTGCAGTGTGGAGACAGCCCCTGCCAGCAACCTCCTCTCCAAGGAGGCCTCAACCGAGGCCTAGGCCCAGGGGAAAGGCACCAGCGGGGATGAGCCAGTGGAGGCGCACGGGCATGTCTGGGCCCAGTCCCCGCAGCCTGCCCCTTGGTTGGGCAGTACCCCCGGAGGCCAGGAAGGTCTGGGCAAGGCTGGCCAGGGGCAGGGGCCCTGCTGGGTCCTGCCCCTGGGCTGTGGGGCCTCTGAGCACAACCGGCCCTCTCCCACTGGAAGACCTCCCCGGCTGCCTCCAAAGGCCGGTTTGCCAACACTCCCGCCCGCTGTTCCCGCCAGGCACGCACAATGCTCCCAAGCCCGGGAGAAAAGCGCTTCGGGGTGTTGCCCTCTCCGGACCCTTGCCCCTGAGCCTGGGGTCCAGGCAGTGGGTCCACACTCCCAGACCAAGGCAGAACCACATGCACTCGTCTGTTCCTGACCCCTGCACCGACAGAGAGCTCGGGGGAGCCAGAGTCTGTCAGGCAGCTGCTGGGTTGGCTGCCTGTGTGGGAAGGGGCAGAGCCGACCTAGGGGCAAGTTGGGCCTCTTCCTCTCCCTGCTGCCCTGAGGCTGCTGGGCCAAAGACGTCTTGGGCATCCAGCCCCTTACTGGTCCCTTCCCTCTGACGAGGCCCTCTGAGCTCCAGCACCTTGCAGTGTGGAGACAGCCCCTGCCAGCAACCTCCTCTCCAAGGAGGCCTCAACCGAGGCCTAGGCCCAGGGGAAAGGCACCAGCGGGGATGAGCCAGTGGAGGCGCAAGGGCATGTCTGGACCCAGTCCCCGCAGCCTGCCCCTTGGTGGGGCAGTACCCCCGGAGGCCAGGAAGGTCTGGGCAAGGCTGCGAGGGGCAGGGGCACTGCTGGGTCGTGCCCCTGGCCTGTGGGGCGTCTGAGCACAACCGGCACTCTCCCGCTGGAAGACCTCCCCGTCTGCCTCCAAAGGCCGGTTTGCAAGCACTCCCGCCCGCTGTTCCCGCCAGGCAGGCACAATGCTCCCAAGCCCGGGAGAAAAGCGCTTCGGGGTGGTGCTCTCCTCGGGCCCTTGCCCCTGAGCCTGGGGGCCAGGCAGTTGGAACACACTCCCAGGCCAAGGCAGAACGACATGCACACGTCTGTTCCTGCCCCCTACACCGGCAGAGAGCTCTGGGGAGCCAGAGACTGCCAGGCTGCTGCTGGGCTGGCTGCCTGTGTGGGACGGGGCAGAGCCGACCTAGGGGCAAGTTGGGCCTCTTGCTCTCCCTGCTGCCCTGAGGCTGCTGGGTCAAAGAGGTCTTGGGCATCCAGCCCTTTGCTGGTCCCTTCCCTCTGACGAGGCCCTCTGAGCTCCAGCACCTTGCAGTGTGGAGACAGCCCCTGCCAGCAACCTCCTCTCCAAAGAGGCCTCAACCGAGGCCTACGCCCAGGGGAAAAGCACCAGCGGGGATGATCCTGGGGAGGCGCACGGACATGTCTGGACCCAGTCCCCGCAGCCTGCCCCTTGGTGGGGCAGTACCCCCGGAGGCCAGGAAGGTCTGGGCAAGGCTGGCCAGGGGCAGGGGACCTGCTGGGTCCTGCCCCTGGCCTGTGAGGCCTCTGAGCACAACCGGCCCTCTCCCACTGGAAGACCTCCCCAGCTGCCTCCAAAGTCCTGTTTGCAAACACTCCCGCCCACTGTTCACGCCAGGCTCGCACAATGCTCCCAAGCCCGGGAGAAAAGCGCTTCGGGGTGGTGCTCTCTCCGGGCCCTTGCCCCTGAGCCTGGGGGCCAGGCAGTGGGTCCACACTCCCAGACCAAGGCAGAACCACATGCACACGTCTGTTCCTGACCCCTGCACCGGCAGAGACCTCGGGGGAGCCAGAGTCTGTCAGGCAGCTGCTGGGCTGGCCGCCTGTGTGGGAAGGGGCAGAGCCGACCTAGGGGCAAGTTGGGCCTCTTCCTCTCCCTGCTGCCCTGAGGCTGCTGGGCCAAAGAGGTCTTGGGCATCCAGCCCCTTGCTGGTCCCTTCCCTCTGACGAGGCCCTCTGAGCTCCAGCACCTTGCAGTGTGGAGACAGCCCCTGCCAGCAACCTCCTCTCCAATGAGGCCTCAACCGAGGCCTAGGCCCAGGGGAAAGGCACCAGCGGGGATGAGCCAGGGGAGGCGCCCGGGCATGTCTGGACCCAGTCCCCGCAGCCTGCCCCTTGGTGGGGCAGTACCCCCGGAGGCCAGGAAGGTCTGTGCAAGGCTGCCAGGGGCAGGGACAGCGCTGGGTCCTGCCCCTGGCCTGTGGGACGTCTGAGCACAACCGGCACTCTCCCGCTGGAAGACCTCCCCGTCTGCCTCCAAAGGCCGGTTTGCAAGCACTCCCGCCCGCTGTTCCCGCCAGGCACGCACAATGCTCCCAAGCCCGGGAGAAAAGCGCTTCGGGGTGGTGCTCTCTCCGGGCCCTTGCCCCTAAGCCTGCGGGCCAGGCAGGGGGAACACACTCCCAGGCCAAGACAGAACGACATGAACACGTCTGTTCCTGCCCCCTACACCGGCAGAGAGCTCGGGGGAGCCAGAGTCTCTCAGGCAGGTGCTGGGCTGGCCGCCTGTGTGGGAAGGGGCAGAGCCGACCTAGGGGCAAGTTGGGCCTCTTGCTCTCCCTGCTGCCCTGAGGCTGCTGGGCCAAAGACGTCTTGGGCATCCAGCCCTTTGCTGGTCCCTTCCCTCTGACGAGGCCCTCTGAGCTCCAGCACCTTGCAGTGTGGAGACAGCACCTGCCAGCAAACTCCTCTCCAAGGAGGCCTCAACCGAGGCCTAGGCCCAGGGGAAAGGCACCAGCGGGGATGCGCCTGGGGAGGCGCCCGGGCATGTCTGGACCCAGTCCCCGCAGCCTGCCCCTTGGTGGGGCAGTACCACTGGAGGCCAGGAAGGTCTGGGCAAGGCTGACCAGGGGCAGGGGACCTGCTGGGTCCTGCCCCTGGCCTGTGGGGCCTCTGAGCACAACCGGCCCTCTCCCACTGGAAGACCTCCCCGGCTGCCTCCAAAGGCCGTTTTGCACGCACTCCCGCCCACTCTTCCCACCAAGCGCGCACAATGCTCCCAAGCCCGGGAGAAAAGCGCTTCGGGGTGGTGCTCTCTCCGGGCCCTTGCCCCTGAGACTGGGGGCCAGGCAGGGGGTCCACACTCCCAGGCCAAGGCAGAACCACATGCACACGTCTGTTCCTGACCCCTGCACCGGCAGAGAGCTCGGGGGAGCCAGAGTCTGTCAGGCAGCTGCTGGGCTGGCCGCCTTTGTGGGAAGGGGCAGAGCCGACCTAGGTTCAAGTAGGGCCTCTTGCTCTCCCTGCTGCCCTGAGGCTGCTGGGCCAAAGAGGTCTTGGGCATCCAGCCCTTTGCTTGTCCCTTCCCTCTGACGAGGCCCTCTGAGCTCCAGCACCTTGCAGTGTGGAGACAGCCCCTGCCAGCAACCTCCTCTCCAAGGAGGCCTCAACCGAGACCTAGGACCAGGGGAAAGGCACCAGCGGGGATGAGCCTGGGGAGGCGCCCAGGCATGTCTGGACCCAGTCCCCGCAGCCTGCCCCTTGGTGGGGCAGTACCCCCGGAGGCCAGGAAGGTCTGGGCAAGGCTGGCCAGGGGCAGGGGACCTGCTGGGTCCTGCCCCTGGCCTGTGGGGCCTCTGAGCACAACCGGCCCTCTCCCACTGGAAGACCTCCCCGGCTGCCTCCAAAGGCCGGTTTGCAAGCGCTCCCGGCCACTGTTACCAGCAGGCGGGCACAATGCTCCTAACCCGGAAGAAAAGCGCTTCAGGGTGGTGCTCTCTCTGGGCCCTTGCCCCTGAGCCTGGGGGCAAGGCAGGGTGTCCACACTCCCAGGCCAAGGCAGAACCACATGCACACGTCTGACCTGCCCCCTGCACCGGCAGAGAGCTCGGGGGAGCCAGAGTCTGTCAGGCAGCTGCTGGGCTGGCCGCCTGTGTGGGAAGTGGCAGAGCCGACCTAGGGGCAAGTTGGGCCTCTTGCTCTCCCTGCTGCCCTGAGGCTGCTGGGCCAAAGAGGTCTTGGGCATCCAGCCCCTTGCTGGTCCCTTCCCTCTGACGAGGCCCTCTGAGCTCCAGCACCTTGCAGTGTGGAGACAGCCCCTGCCAGCAACCTCCTCTCCAAGGAGGCCTCAACCGAGGCCTAGGCCCAGGGGAAAGGCACCAGCGGGGATGAGCCTGGGGAGGCGCCCAGGCATGTCTGGACCCAGTCCCCGCAGCCTGCCCCTTGGTGGGGCAGTACCCCCGGAGGCCAGGAAGGTCTGGGCAAGGCTGGCCAGGGGCAGGGGCCCTGCTGGGTCCTGCCCCTGGCCTGTGGGGCCTCTGAGCACAACCGGCCCTCTCCCACTGGAAGAACTCCCCAGCTGCCTCCAAAGGCCAGTTTGCCAACACTCCCACCCGCTGTTCCCGCCAGGCACGCACAATGCTCCCAAGCCCGGGAGAAAAGCGCTTCGGGGTGGTGCTCTCCTCGGGCCCTTGCCCCTGAGCCTGGGGTCCAGGTAGTTGGTCCACACTCCCAGACCAAGGCAGAACCACATGCACACGTCTGTTCCTGACCCCTGCACCGGCAGAGAGCTCGGGGGAGCCAGAATCTGTCAGGCAGCTGCTGGGCTGGCCGCCTGTGTGGGAAGGGGCAGAACCGACCTAGGGGCAAGTTGGGCCTCTTCCTCTCCCTGCTGCCCTGAGGCTGCTGGGCCAAAGAGGTCTTGTGCATCCAGCCACTTGCTGGTCCCTTCCCTCTGACGAGGCCCTCTGAGCTCCAGCACCTTGCAGTGTGGAGACAGCCCCTGCCAGCAACATCCTCTCCAAGGAGGCCTCAACCGAGGCCTAGGCCCAGGGGAAAGGCACCAGCGGGGATGAGCCTGGGGAGGCGCCCGGGCATGTCTGGACCCAGTCCCCGCAGCCTGCCCCTTGGTGGGGCAGTACCCCCGGAGGCCAGGAAGATCTGGGCAAGGCTGGCCAGGGGCAGGGGCCCTGCTGGGTCCTCCCCATGGCCTGTGGGGCCTCTGAGCACAACCGGCCCTCTCCCACTGGAAGACCTCCCCGGCTGCCTCCAAAGGCCAGTTTGCCAACACTCCTGCCCGCTCTTCCCGCCAGGCACGCACAATGCTCCCAAGCCCGGGAGAAAAGCGCTTCGGGGTGGTGGTCTCTCCGGGCCCTTGCCCCTGAGCCTGGGGGCCAGGCAGGGGATCCACAGTCCCAGGCCAAGGCACAACAACATGCACACGTCTGTTCCTGCCCCCTCCACCGGCAGAGAGCTGGGGGGAGCCAGAGTCTGTCAGGCAGCTGCTGGGCTGGCCGCCTGTGTGGGAAGGGGCAGAGCCGACCTAGGTTCAAGTTGGGCCTCTTCCTCTCCCTGCTGCCCTGAGGCTGCTGGGCCAAAGAGGTCTTGGGCATCCAGCCCCTTGCTTGTCCCTTCCCTCTGACGAGGCCCTCTGAGCTCCAGCACCTTGCAGTGTGGAGACAGCCCCTGCCAGCAATCTCCTCTCCAAGAAGGCCTCAACCGAGGCCTAGGCCCAGGGAAAAGGCACCAGCGGGGTTGAGCCAGGGGAGACGCCCGGGCATGTCTGGACCCTGTCCCCGCAGCCTGCCCCTTGGTGGGGCAGTACCCCCGGAGGCCAGGAAGGTCTGGGCAAGGCTGGCCAGGGGCAGGGGCCCTGCTGGGTCCTGCCCCTGGCCTGTGGGGCCTCTGAGCACAACCGGCCCTTGCCCACTGGAAGACCTCCCCGGCTGCCTCCAAAGGCCGGTTTGCAAGCACTCCCGACCACTGTTCCCGCAAGGCGCGCACAATGCTCCCAAGCCCGGGAGAAAAGCGCTTCGGGGTGGTGGTCTCTCCGGGCCCCTGCCCCTGAGCCTGGGGGCCAGGCAGGGGATCCCCAGTCCCAGGCCAAGGCAGAACCACATGCACACGTCTGTTCCTGCCCCCTCCACTGGCAGAGAGCTGGGGGGAGCCAGAGTCTGTCAGGCAGCTGCTGGGCTGGCCGCCTGTGTGGGAAGGGGCAGAGCCGACCTAGGGGCAAGTTGGGCCTCTTGCTCTCCCTGCTGCCCTGAGGCTGCTGGGCCAAAGAGGTCTTGGGCATCCAGCCCCTTGCTGGTCCCTTCCCTCTGACGAGGCCCTCTGAGCTCCAGCACCTTGCATTGTGGAGACAGCCCCTGTCAGCAACCTCTTCTCCAAGGAGGCCTCAACCGAGGCCTAGGCCCAGGGGAAAGGCACCAGCGGGGATGAGCCAGTGGAGGCGCACGGGCATGTCTGGACCCAGTCCCCGCAGCCTGCCCCTTGGTGGGGCAGTACCCCCGGAGGCCAGGAAGGTCTGGGCAAGGCTGGCCAGGGGCAGGGGCCCTGCTGGGTCCTGCCCCTGGCCTGTGGGGCCTCTGAGCACAACCGGCCCTCTCCCACTGGAAGACCTCCCCGGCTGCCTCCAAAGGCCGGTTTGCAAGCACTCCCGCCCGCTGTTCCCGCCAGGCACGCACAATGCTCCCAAGCCCGGGAGAAAAGCGCTTCAGGGTGTTGCCCTCTCCGGGCCCTTGCCCCTGAGCCTGGGGTCCAGGCAGTGGGTCCACACTCCCAGACCAAGGCAGAACCACATGCACACGTCTGTTCCTGACCCCTGCACCGGCAGAGAGCTCGGGGGAGCCAGAGTCTGTCAGGCAGCTGCTGGGTTGGCTGCCTGTGTGGGAAGGGGCAGAGCCGACCTAGGGGCAAGTTGGGCCTCTTGCTCTCCCTGCTGCCCTGAGGCTGCTGGGCCAAAGAGGTCTTGGGCATCCAGCCCCTTGCTGGTCCCTTCCCTCTGACGAGGCCCTCTGAGCTCCAGCACCTTGCAGTGTGGAGACAGCCCCTGCCAGCAACCTCCTCTCCAAGGAGGCCTCAACCGAGGCCTAGGCCCAGGGGAAAGGCACCAGCGGGGATGAGCCAGTGGAGGCGCAAGGGCATGTCTGGACCCAGTCCCCGCAGCCTGCCCCTTGGTGGGGCAGTACCCCCGGAGGCCAGGAAGGTCTGGGCAAGGCTGCGAGGGGCAGGGGCCCTGCTGGGTCGTGCCCCTGGCCTGTGGGGCGTCTGAGCACAACCGGCACTCTCCCGCTGGAAGACCTCCCCGTCTGCCTCCAAAGGCCGGTTTGCAAGCACTCCCGCCCGCTGTTCCCGCCAGGCAGGCACAATGCTCCCAAGCCCGGGAGAAAAGCGCTTCGGGGTGGTGCTCTCCTCGGGCCCTTGCCCCTGAGCCTGGGGGCCAGGCAGTTGGAACACACTCCCAGGCCAAGGCAGAACGACATGCACACGTCTGTTCCTGCCCCCTACACCGGCAGAGAGCTCGGGGGAGCCAGAGACTGCCAGGCTGCTGCTGGGCTGGCTGCCTGTGTGGGACGGGGCAGAGCCGACCTAGGGGCAAGTTGGGCCTCTTGCTCTCCCTGCTGCCCTGAGGCTGCTGGGTCAAAGAGGTCTTGGGCATCCAGCCCTTTGCTGGTCCCTTCCCTCTGACGAGGCCCTCTGAGCTCCAGCACCTTGCAGTGTGGAGACAGCCCCTGCCAGCAACCTCCTCTCCAAAGAGGCCTCAACCGAGGCCTACGCCCAGGGGAAAAGCACCAGCGGGGATGATCCTGGGGAGGCGCGCGGACATGTCTGGACCCAGTCCCCGCAGCCTGCCCCTTGGTGGGGCAGTACCCCCGGAGGCCAGGAAGGTCTGGGCAAGGCTGGCCAGGGGCAGGGTCCCTGCTGGGTCCTGCCCCTGGCCTGTGAGGCCTCTGAGCACAACCGGCCCTCTCCCACTGGAAGACCTCCCCAGCTGCCTCCAAAGTCCTGTTTGCAAACACTCCCGCCCGCTGTTCACGCCAGGCTCGCACAATGCTCCCAAGCCCGGGAGAAAAGCGCTTCGGGGTGGTGCTCTCTCCGGGCCCTTGCCCCTGAGCCTGGGCGCCAGGCAGTGGGTCCACACTCCCAGACCAAGGCAGAACCACATGCACACGTCTGTTCCTGACCCCTGCACCGGCAGAGAGCTCGGGGGAGCCAGAGTCTGTCAGGCAGCTGCTGGGCTGGCCGCCTGTGTGGGAAGGGGCAGAGCCGACCTAGGGGCAAGTTGGGCCTCTTCCTCTCCCTGCTGCCCTGAGGCTGCTGGGCCAAAGAGGTCTTGGGCATCCAGCCCCTTGCTGGTCCCTTCCCTCTGACGAGGCCCTCTGAGCTCCAGCACCTTGCAGTGTGGAGACAGCCCCTGCCAGCAACCTCCTCTCCAATGAGGCCTCAACCGAGGCCTAGGCCCAGGGGAAAGGCACCAGCGGGGATGAGCCTGGGGAGGCGCCCGGGCATGTCTGGACCCAGTCCCCGCAGCCTGCCCCTTGGTGGGGCAGTACCCCCGGAGGCCAGGAAGGTCTGTGCAAGGCTGCCAGGGGCAGGGACAGCGCTGGGTCCTGCCCCTGGCCTGTGGGACGTCTGAGCACAACCGGCACTCTCCCGCTGGAAGACCTCCCCGGCTGCCTCCAAAGGCCGGTTTGCAAGCACTCCCGCCCGCTGTTCCCGCCAGGCACGCACAATGCTCCCAAGCCCGGGAGAAAAGCGCTTCGGGGTGGTGGTCTCTCCGGGCCCCTGCCCCTGAGCCTGGGGGCCAGGCAGGGGATCCACAGTCCCAGGCCAAGGCAGAACCACATGCACACGTCTGTTCCTGCCCCCTCCACCGGCAGAGAGCTGGGGGGAGCCAGAGTCTGTCAGGCAGCTGCTGGGCTGGCCGCCTGTGTGGGAAGGGGCAGAGCCGACCTAGGGGCAAGTTGGGCCTCTTGCTCTCCCTGCTGCCCTGAGGCTGCTGGGCCAAAGAGGTCTTGGGCATCCAGCCCCTTGCTGGTCCCTTCCCTCTGACGAGGCCCTCTGAGCTCCAGCACCTTGCAGTGTGGAGACAGCCCCTGCCAGCAACCTCCTCTCCAAGGAGGCCTCAACCGAGGCTTAGGCCCAGGGGAAAGGCACCAGCGGGGATGAGCCAGTGGAGGCGCAAGGGCATGTCTGGACCCAGTCCCCGCAGCCTGCCCTTTGGTGGGGCAGTACCCCCGGAGGCCAGGAAGGTCTGGGCAAGGCTGCGAGGGGCAGGGGCCCTGCTGGGTCGTGCCCCTGGCCTGTGGGGCGTCTGAGCACAACCGGCACTCTCCCGCTGGAAGACCTCCCCGTCTGCCTCCAAAGGCCGGTTTGCAAGCACTCCCGCCCGCTGTTCCCGCCAGGCAGGCACAATGCTCCCAAGCCCGGGAGAAAAGCGCTTCGGGGTGGTGCTCTCCTCGGGCCCTTGCCCCTGAGCCTGGGGGCCAGGCAGTTGGAACACACTCCCAGGCCAAGGCAGAACGACATGCACACGTCTGTTCCTGCCCCCTACACCGGCAGAGAGCTCGGGGGAGCCAGAGACTGCCAGGCTGCTGCTGGGCTGGCTGCCTGTGTGGGACGGGGCAGAGCCGACCTAGGGGCAAGTTGGGCCTCTTGCTCTCCCTGCTGCCCTGAGGCTGCTGGGTCAAAGAGGTCTTGGGCATCCAGCCCTTTGCTGGTCCCTTCCCTCTGACGAGGCCCTCTGAGCTCCAGCACCTTGCAGTGTGGAGACAGCCCCTGCCAGCAACCTCCTCTCCAAAGAGGCCTCAACCGAGGCCTACGCCCAGGGGAAAAGCACCAGCGGGGATGATCCTGGGGAGGCGCACGGACATGTCTGGACCCAGTCCCCGCAGCCTGCCCCTTGGTGGGGTAGTACCCCCGGAGGCCAGGAAGGTCTGGGCAAGGCTGGCCAGGGGCAGGGTCCCTGCTGGGTCCTGCCCCTGGCCTGTGAGGCCTCTGAGCACAACCGGCCCTCTCCCACTGGAAGACCTCCCCAGCTGCCTCCAAAGTCCTGTTTGCAAACACTCCCGCCCGCTGTTCACGCCAGGCTCGCACAATGCTCCCAAGCCCGGGAGAAAAGCGCTTCGGGGTGGTGCTCTCTCCGGGCCCTTGCCCCTGAGCCTGGGCGCCAGGCAGTGGGTCCACACTCCCAGACCAAGGCAGAACCACATGCACACGTCTGTTCCTGACCCCTGCACCGGCAGAGAGCTCGGGGGAGCCAGAGTCTGTCAGGCAGCTGCTGGGCTGGCCGCCTGTGTGGGAAGGGGCAGAGCCGACCTAGGGGCAAGTTGGGCCTCTTCCTCTCCCTGCTGCCCTGAGGCTGCTGGGCCAAAGAGGTCTTGGGCATCCAGCCCCTTGCTGGTCCCTTCCCTCTGACGAGGCCCTCTGAGCTCCAGCACCTTGCAGTGTGGAGACAGCCCCTGCCAGCAACCTCCTCTCCAATGAGGCCTCAACCGAGGCCTAGGCCCAGGGGAAAGGCACCAGCGGGGATGAGCCTGGGGAGGCGCCCGGGCATGTCTGGACCCAGTCCCCGCAGCCTGCCCCTTGGTGGGGCAGTACCCCCGGAGGCCAGGAAGGTCTGGGCAAGGCTGGCCAGGGGCAGGGGCCCTGCTGGGTCCTGCCCCTGGCCTGTGGGGCCTCTGAGAACAACCGGCCCTCTCCCACTGGAAGAACTCCCCGGCTGCCTCCAAAGGCCAGTTTGCCAACACTCCCGCCCGCTGTTCCCGCCAGGCACGAACAATGCTCCCAAGCCCGGGAGAAAAGCGCTTCGGGGTGGTGCTCTCCTCGGGCCCTTGCCCCTGAGCCTGGGGGCCAGGCAGTTGGTCCACACTCCCAGACCAAGGCAGAACCACATGCACACGTCTGTTCCTGACCCCTGCACCGGCAGAGAGCTCGGGGGAGCCAGAATCTGTCAGGCAGCTGCTGGGCTGGCCGCCTGTGTGGGAAGGGGCAGAGCCGACCTAGGGGCAGGTTGGGCCTCTTCCTCTCCCTGCTGCCCTGAGGCTGCTGGGCCAAAGAGGTCTTGGGCATCCAGCCACTTGCTGGTCCCTTCCCTCTGACGAGGCCCTCTGAGCTCCAGCACCTTGCAGTGTGGAGACAGCCCCTGCCAGCAACCTCCTCTCCAATGAGGCCTCAACCGAGGCCTAGGCCCAGGGGAAAGGCACCAGCGGGGATGAGCCTGGGGAGGCGCCCGGGCATGTCTGGACCCAGTCCCCGCAGCCTGCCCCTTGGTGGGGCAGTACCCCCGGAGGCCAGGAAGATCTGGGCAAGGCTGGCCAGGGGCAGGGGCCCTGCTGGGTCCTCCCCATGGCCTGTGGGGCCTCTGAGCACAACCGGCCCTCTCCCACTGGAAGACCTCCCCGGCTGCCTCCAAAGGCCAGTTTGCCAACACTCCTGCCCGCTCTTACCGCGAGGCACGCACAATGCTCCCAAGCCCGGGAGAAAAGCGCTTCGGGGTGGTGGTCTCTCCGGGCCCTTGCCCCTGAGCCTGGGGGCCAGGCAGGGGATCCACAGTCCCAGGCCAAGGCACAACAACATGCACACGTCTGTTCCTGCCCCCTCCACCGGCAGAGAGCTGGGGGGAGCCAGAGTCTGTCAGGCAGCTGCTGGGCTGGCCGCCTGTGTGGGAAGGGGCAGAGCTGACCTAGGGGCAAGTTGGGCCTCTTGCTCTCCCTGCTGCCCTGAGGCTGCTGGGCCAAAGAGGTCTTGGGCATCCAGCCCCTTGCTGGTCCCTTCCCTCTGACGAGGCCCTCTGAGCTCCAGCACCTTGCAGTGTGGAGACAGCCCCTGCCAGCAACCTCCTCTCCAAGGAGGAATCAACCGAGGCCTATGCCCAGGGGAAAGGCACCAGCGGGGATGAGCCTGGGGAGGTGCCCAGGCATGTCTGGACCCAGTCCCCGCAGCCTGCCCCTTGGTGGGGCAGTACCCCCGGAGGCCAGGAAGGTCTGGGCAAGGCTGGCCAGGGGCAGGGGCCCTGCTGGGTCCTGCCCCTGGCCTGTGGGGCCTCTGAGCACAACCGGCCCTCTCCCACTGGAAGAACTCCCCGGCTGACTCCAAGGGCCAGTTTGCCAACACTCCCGCCCGCTGTTCCCGCCAGGCACGCACAATGCTCCCAAGCCCGGGAGAAAAGCACTTCGGGGTGGTGCTCTCCTCGGGCCCTTGCCCCTGAGCCTGGGGGCCAGGCAGTTGGTCCACACTCCCAGACCAAGGCAGAACCACATGCACACGTCTGTTCCTGACCCCTGCACCGGCAGAGAGCTCGGGGGAGCCAGAGTCTGTCAGGCAGCTGCTGGGCTGGCCGCCTGTGTGGGAAGGGGCAGAGCCGACCTAGGGGCAAGTTGGGCCTCTTGCTCTCCCTGCTGCCCTGAGGCTGCTGGGCCAAAGAGGTCTTGGGCATCCAGCCCCTTGCTTGTCCCTTCCCTCTGACGAGGCCCTCTGAGCTCCAGGACCTTGCAGTGTGGAGACAGCCCCTGCCAGCAATCTCCTCTCCAAGGAGGCCTCAACCGAGGCCTAGGCCCAGGGAAAAGGCACCAGCGGGGTTGAGCCAGGGGAGGCGCCCGGGCATGTCTGGACCCTGTCCCCGCAGCCTGCCCCTTGGTGGGGCAGTACCCCCGGAGGCCAGGAAGGTCTGGGCAAGGCTGGCCAGGGGCAGGGGCCCTGCTGGGTCCTGCCCCTGGCCTGTGGGGCCTCTGAGCACAACCGGCCCTTGCCCACTGGAAGACCTCCCCGGCTGCCTCCAAAGGCCGGTTTGCAAGCACTCCCGCCCACTGTTCCCGCCAGGCGCGCACAATGCTCCCAAGCCCGGGAGAAAAGCGCTTCGGGGTGGTGGTCTCTCCGGGCCCCTGCCCCTGAGCCTGGGGGCCAGGCAGTTGGTCCACACTCCCAGACCAAGGCAGAACCACATGCACACGTCTGTTCCTGACCCCTGCACCGGCAGAGAGCTCGGGGGAGCCAGAGTCTGTCAGGCAGCTGCTGGCCTGGCCGCCTTTGTGGGAAGGGGCAGAGCCGACCTAGGTTCAAGTAGGGCCTTTGCTCTCCCTGCTGCCCTGAGGCTGCTGGGCCAAAGAGGTCTTGGGCATCCAGCCCTTTGCTTGTCCCTTCCCTCTGACGAGGCCCTCTGAGCTCCAGCACCTTGCAGTGTGGAGACAGCCCCTGCCAGCAACCTCCTCTCCAAGGAGGCCTCAACCGAGACCTAGGACCAGGGGAAAGGCACCAGCGGGGATGAGCCTGGGGAGGCGCCCAGGCATGTCTGGACCCAGTCCCCGCAGCCTGCCCCTTGGTGGGGCAGTACCCCCGGAGGCCAGGAAGGTCTGGGAAAGGCTGGCCAGGGGCAGGGGCCCTGCTGGGTCCTGCCCCTGGCCTGTGGGGCCTCTGAGCACAACCGGCCCTCTCCCACTGGAAGACCTCCCTGGCTGCCTCCAAAGGCCGGTTTGCAAGCGCTCCCGGCCACTGTTACCAGCAGGCGGGCACAATGCTCCTAAGCCCGGAAGAAAAGCGCTTCAGGGTGGTGCTCTCTCTGGGCCCTTGCCCCTGAGCCTGGGGGCAAGGCAGGGTGTCCACACTCCCAGGCCAAGGCAGAACCACATGCACACGTCTGACCTGCCCCCTGCACCGGCAGAGAGCTCGGGGGAGCCAGAGTCTGTCAGGCAGCTGCTGGGCTGGCCGCCTGTGTGGGAAGTGGCAGAGCCGACCTAGGGGCAAGTTGGGCCTCTTGCTCTCCCTGCTGCCCTGAGGCTGCTGGGCCAAAGAGGTCTTGGGCATCCAGCCCCTTGCTGGTCCCTTCCCTCTGACGAGGCCCTCTGAGCTCCAGCACCTTGCAGTGTGGAGACAGCCCCTGCCAGCAACCTCCTCTCCAAGGAGGCCTCAACCGAGGCCTAGGCCCAGGGGAAAGGCACCAGCGGGGATGAGCCTGGGGAGGCGCCCGGGCATGTCTGGACCCAGTCCCCGCAGCCTGCCCCTTGGTGGGGCAGTACCCCCGGAGGCCAGGAAGGTCTGGGCAAGGCTGGCCAGGGGCAGGGGCCCTGCTGGGTCCTGCCCCTGGCCTGTGGGTCCTCTGAGAACAACCGGCCCTCTCCCACTGGAAGACCTCCCCGGCTGCCTCCAAAGGCCAGTTTGCCAACACTCCCGCCCGCTGTTCCCGCCAGGCACGAACAATGCTCCCAAGCCCGGGAGAAAAGCGCTTCGGGGTGGTGCTCTCCTCGGGCCCTTGTCCCTGAGCCTGGGGGCCAGGCAGTTGGTCCACACTCCCAGACCAAGGCAGAACCACATGCACACGTCTGTTCCTGACCCCTGCACCGGCAGAGAGCTCGGGGGAGCCAGAATCTGTCAGGCAGCTGCTGGGCTGGCCGCCTGTGTGGGAAGGGGCAGAGCCGACCTAGGGGCAGGTTGGGCCTCTTCCTCTCCCTGCTGCCCTGAGGCTGCTGGGCCAAAGAGGTCTTGGGCATCCAGCCACTTGCTGGTCCCTTCCCTCTGACGAGGCCCTCTGAGCTCCAGCACCTTGCAGTGTGGAGACAGCCCCTGCCAGCAACCTCCTCTCCAATGAGGCCTCAACCGAGGCCTAGGCCCAGGGGAAAGGCACCAGCGGGGATGAGCCTGGGGAGGCGCCCGGGCATGTCTGGACCCAGTCCCCGCAGCCTGCCCCTTGGTGGGGCAGTACCCCCGGAGGCCAGGAAGATCTGGGCAAGGCTGGCCAGGGGCAGGGGCCCTGCTGGGTCCTCCCCATGGCCTGTGGGGCCTCTGAGCACAACCGGCCCTCTCCCACTGGAAGACCTCCCCGGCTGCCTCCAAAGGCCAGTTTGCCAACACTCCTGCCCGCTCTTACCGCGAGGCACGCACAATGCTCCCAAGCCCGGGAGAAAAGCGCTTCGGGGTGGTGGTCTCTCCGGGCCCTTGCCCCTGAGCCTGGGGGCCAGGCAGGGGATCCACAGTCCCAGGCCAAGGCACAACAACATGCACACGTCTGTTCCTGCCCCCTCCACCGGCAGAGAGCTGGGGGGAGCCAGAGTCTGTCAGGCAGCTGCTGGGCTGGCCGCCTGTGTGGGAAGGGGCAGAGCTGACCTAGGGGCAAGTTGGGCCTCTTGCTCTCCCTGCTGCCCTGAGGCTGCTGGGCCAAAGAGGTCTTGGGCATCCAGCCCCTTGCTGGTCCCTTCCCTCTGACGAGGCCCTCTGAGCTCCAGCACCTTGCAGTGTGGAGACAGCCCCTGCCAGCAACCTCCTCTCCAAGGAGGAATCAACCGAGGCCTATGCCCAGGGGAAAGGCACCAGCGGGGATGAGCCTGGGGAGGTGCCCAGGCATGTCTGGACCCAGTCCCCGCAGCCTGCCCCTTGGTGGGGCAGTACCCCCGGAGGCCAGGAAGGTCTGGGCAAGGCTGGCCAGGGGCAGGGGCCCTGCTGGGTCCTGCCCCTGGCCTGTGGGGCCTCTGAGCACAACCGGCCCTCTCCCACTGGAAGAACTCCCCGGCTGACTCCAAGGGCCAGTTTGCCAACACTCCCGCCCGCTGTTCCCGCCAGGCACGCACAATGCTCCCAAGCCCGGGAGAAAAGCACTTCGGGGTGGTGCTCTCCTCGGGCCCTTGCCCCTGAGCCTGGGGGCCAGGCAGTTGGTCCACACTCCCAGACCAAGGCAGAACCACATGCACACGTCTGTTCCTGACCCCTGCACCGGCAGAGAGCTCGGGGGAGCCAGAGTCTGTCAGGCAGCTGCTGGGCTGGCCGCCTGTGTGGGAAGGGGCAGAGCCGACCTAGGGGCAAGTTGGGCCTCTTGCTCTCCCTGCTGCCCTGAGGCTGCTGGGCCAAAGAGGTCTTGGGCATCCAGCCCCTTGCTGGTCCCTTCCCTCTGACGAGGCCCTCTGAGCTCCAGCACCTTGCAGTGTGGAGACAGCCCCTGCCAGCAACCTCCTCTCCAAGGAGGCCTCAACCGAGGCCTAGGCACAGGGGAAAGGCACCAGCGGGGATGAGCCAGTGGAGGCGCACGGGCATATCAGGACCCAGTCCCTGCAGCCTGCCCCTTGGTGGGGCAGTACCCCCGGAGGCCAGGAAGGTCTGGGCAAGGCTGGCCAGGGGCAGGGTCCCTGCTGGGTCCTGCCCCTGGCCTGTGGGGCCTCTGAGCACAACCGGCCCTCTCCCACTGGAAGACCTCCCCGGCTGCCTCCAAAGGCGGGTTTGCCAACACTCCCGCCCGCTGTTCCGCCAGGCACGCACAACGCTCCCAAGGCCAGGAGAAAAGCGCTTCGGGGTGTTGCTCTCTCCGGGCCCTTGCCCCTGAGCCTGGGGTCCAGGCAGTGGGTCCACACTCCCAGACCAAGGCAGAACCACATGCACACGTCTGTTCCTGACCCCTGCACCGGCAGAGAGCTCGGGGGAGCCAGAGTCTGTCAGGCAGCTGCTGGGTTGGCCGCCTGTGTGGGAAGGGGCAGAGCCGCCCTAGGGGCAAGTTGGGCCTCTTGCTCTCCCTGCTGCCCTGAGGCTGCTGGGTCAAAGACGTCTTGGGCATCCAGCCCCTTACTGGTCCCTTCCCTCTGACGAGGCCCTCTGAGCTCCAGCACCTTGCAGTGTGGAGACAGCCCCTGCCAGCAACCTCCTCTCCAAGGAGGCCTCAACCGAGGCCTAGGCCCAGGGGAAAGGCACCAGCGGGGATGAGCCTGGGGAGGCGCCCGGGCATGTCTGGACCCAGTCCCCGCAGCCTGCCCCTTGGTGGGGCAGTACCCCCGGAGGCCAGGAAGGTCTGGGCAAGGCTGGCCAGGGGCAGGGGCCCTGCTGCGTCCTGCCCCTGGCCTGTGGGGCCTCTGAGCACAACCGGCCCTCTCCCACTGGAAGACCTCCCCGGCTGCCTCCAAATGCCGGTTTGCAAGCGCTCCCGCCCACTGTTCCCAGCAGGCGTGCACAATGCTCCCAAGCCCGGGAGAAAAGCGCTTCAGGGTGGTGCTCTCTCCGGGCCCTTTCCCCTGAGCCTGGGGGCCAGGCAGGGGGTCCACACTCCCAGGCCAAGGCAGAACCACATGCACACGTCTGTTCCTGCCCCATGCACCGGCAGAGACCTCGGGGCAGCCAGAGTCTGTCAGGCAGCTGCTGGGCTGGCCGCCTGTGTGGGACGGGGCAGAGCCGACCTAGGGGCAAGTTGGGCCTCTTGCTCTCCCTGCTGCCCTGAGGCTGCTGGGCCAAAGAGATCTTGGGCATCCAGCCCCTTGCTTGTCCCTTCCCTCTGACGAGGCCCTCTGAGCTCCAGCACCTTGCAGTGTGGAGACAGCCCCTGCCAGCAACCTCCTCTCCAAGGAGGCCTCAACCGAGGCCTAGGACCAGGGGAAAGGCACCAGCGGAGATGAGCCTGGGGAGGCGCCCGGGCATGTCTGGACCCAGTCCCCACAGCCTGCCCCTTGGTGGGGCAGTACCGCCGGAGGCCAGGAAGGTCTGGGCAAGGCTGGCCACGGGCAGGGGCCCTGCTGGGTCCTGCCCCTGGCCTGTGGGGCCTCTGAGCACAACCGGCCCTCTCCCACTGGAAGACTTCCCCGGCTGCCTCCAAAGGCCGGTTTGCCAACACTCCCGCCCGCTGTTCCCGCCAGGCACGCACTATTCTCCCAAGCCCGGGAGAAAAGCGCTTCGGGGTGTTGCTCTCTCCGGGCCCTTGCCCCTGAGCGTGGGGGCGAGGCAGTGGGTCTACACTCCCAGACCAACGCAGAACCACATGCACACGTCTGTTCCTGACCCCTGCACCGCAGAGAGCTCGGGGGAGCCAGAGTCTGTCAGGCAGCTGCTGGGCTGGCCGCCTGTGTGGGAAGGGGCAGAGCCGACCTAGGGGCAAGTTGGGCCTCTTCCTCTCCCGGCTGCCCTGAGGCTGCTGGGCCAAAGAGGTCTTGGGCATCCAGCCCCTTGCTGGTCCCTTCCCTCTGACGAGGCCCTCTGAGCTCCAGCACCTTGCAGTGTGGAGACAGACCCTGCCAGCAACCTCCTCTCCAAGGAGGCCTCAACCGAGGCCTAGGCCCAGGGGAAAGGCACCAGCGGGGATGAGCCTGGGGAGGCGCCCGGGCATGTCTGGACCCAGTCCCCGCAGCCTGCCCCTTGGTGGGGCAGTACCCCCGGAGGCCAGGAGGGTCTGGGCAAGGCTGCCAGGGGCAGGGACACTGCTGGGTCCTGCCCCTGGCCTGTGGGGCGTCTGAGCACAACCGGCCCTCTCCCGCTGGAAGACCTCCCCGGCTGCCTCCAAAGGCCGGTTTGCAAGCACTCCCGCCCGCTGTTCCCGCCAGGCACGCACAATGCTCCCAAGCCCGGGAGAAAAGCGCTTCGGGGTGGTGCTGTTTCCGGGCCCTTGCCCCTGAGCCTGGGGGACAGGCAGGGGGAACACACTCCCAGGCCAAGGCAGAACGACATGCACACGTCTGTTCCTGCCCCCTACACCGGCAGAGAGTTCGGGGGAGCCAGAGACTGCCAGGCTGCTGCTGGGCTGGCTGCCTGTGTGGGACGGGGTAGAGCCGACCTAGGGGCAAGTTGGGCCTCTTGCTCTCCCTGCTGCCCTGAGGCTGCTGGGTCAAAGAGGTCTTGGGCATCCAGCCCTTTGCTGGTCCTTTCCCTCTGACGAGGCCCTCTGAGCTCCAGCACCTTGCAGTGTGCAGACAGCCCCTGCCGGCAACCTCCTCTCCAAGGAGGCCTCAACCGAGGCCTAGGCCCAGGGGAAAGGCACCAGCGGGGATGAGCCTGGGGAGGCGCCCGGGCATGTCTGGACCCAGTCCCCGCAGCCTGCCCCTTGGTGGGGTAGTACCCCCGGAGGCCAGGAAGGTCTGGGCAAGGCTGCCAGAGGCAGGGACACTGCTGGGTCCTGCCCCTGGCCTGTGGGGCCTCTGAGAACAACTGGCACTCTCCCGCTGGAAGACCTCCCCGGATGCCTCCAAAGGCTGGTTTGCAAGCACTCAATCCCGCTGTTCACGCCAGCTGCGCACAATGCTCCCAAGCCCGGGAGAAAAGCATTTTGGGGTGGTGCTCACTCCGGGCTTTGGAAGACCTCCCCGGCTGCCTCCAAGGCCGGTTTGCAAGCACTTCTGCCTGCTGTTCCCGCCACCCGCGCACAATGCTCCCAAGCCCGGGAGAAAAGCGTTTCGGGGTGGTGTTCTCTCTGGACCCAAGAAAGACCTCCCGGGCTGCCCCCAAATGCCGGTTTGCAAGCACTCCCACTCACTGTTCCCGCCATCCGTGCAAATGCTCCAAGCCCAGGAGAAAAGCCCTTCAGGGTGGTGCTCTCTCCCGGCCCTTGGAAGACCTCCCCGGCTGCCTCCAAAGGCTGGATTTCAAGTACTCCCTCCCGCTGTCCCGCCAGCCGCACACAATGCTCCCAATCACGGGAGAAAAGCGCTTCGGGGTGGTGCTCTCTACGGGCCCTTGGAAGACCTCCCCGTTTGTCTCCAAAGGCCGGTTTGCAAGCACTCATGCCCGCTGTTCCCGCCAGCCGCGCACAATGCTCCCAAGCCTAGGAGAAAAGCGCTTCGGGGTGGTGCTCTCTCCCGGCCCTTGGAAGACCTCCCCGGCTGCCTCCAAAGGCCGGTTTGCAAGCACTCAATCCCGCTGTTCCCGCCAGCCGCGCACAATGCTTCCAAGCCCGGGAGAAAAGTGCTTCGGGGTGGTGCTCTCTCCCGGGCTTGGAAGACCTCCCCGGCTGCCTCCAAAGGCTGGTTTTCAAGAACTCCCTCCCGCTGACCCGCCAGCCGCACACAATGCTCCCAAGCCCGGGAGAAAAGCATTTTGAGGTGGTCTCTCTCCGGGCCCTTGGAAGACTCCCCGGCTGCCTCTAAAGGCCGGTTTGCAAGCACTCATGTCCTCTGTTCCCGACAGCCGCGAACAATGCTCCCAATTCCCTGAGAAAAGTGCTTCGGGATGGTGCTCTCTCCGGGCCCTTGGAAGACCTCCCAAGCTGCCTCCAAAGGCCGGTTTGCAAGCACTCCCGCCCGCTGTTTCCGCCAGCCTCGCACAATGCTCCCAAGCCCGGGAGAAAAGCATTTTGGGGTGGTGCTCACACCGGGCCCTGGAAGACCTCCCCGGCTGCCTCCAAAGGCCAGTTTTCAAGCACTCCTGCCTGCTGTTCCCCCCACCTGCGCACAATGCTCCCAAGCCCGGGAGAAAAGCGCTTCGGGGTGGTGCTCTCTACAGGCCCTTGGAAGACCTCCCCGGCTGCCTCCAAAGGCCGGTTTGCAAGGACTCCTTCCTGCTGTTCCCGCCAGCCACGCACAATGCTCCCAAGCCCGGGAGAGAAGCATTTTGGGGTGGTGCTCTCTACAGGCCCTTGGAAGACCTCCCCGGCTGCCTCCAGTGGCCAGTTTGCAAGCACTCATGCCCGCTGTTCCCACCAGCCGCGCACAATGCTCCCAAGCCCGGGAGAAAAGCTTTTTGGGGTGGTGCTCACACCGGGCCCTGGAAGACCTCCCCGGCTGCCTGCAAAGGCCGGTTTTCAAGCACCTCTGCCTGCTGTTCCTGCCACCCGCGCACAATACTCCCAAGCCCGGGAGAAAAGCGCTTCGGGGTGGTGCTCTCTACAGGCCCTTGGAAGACCTCCCCCGCTGCCTCCAAAGGCCGGTTTGCAAGGACTCCTTCTTGCTGTTCCCGCCAGCCACGCACAATGCTCCCAAGCCCGGGAGAAAAGTGCTTCGGGGTGGTGATCTCTCCGGGCCCTTGGAAGTCGTCCCCGGCTGCCTCCAAAGGCCGGTTTGCAAGCACTCATGCCCGTTGTTCCCACCAGCCGCGCACAATGCTCCCAAGCCCGGGAGAAAAGCATTTTGGGGTGGTGCTCACTCCGGGCCCTTGGAAGACCTCCCCGGCTGCCTCCAAGGGCCGGTTTGCAAGCAGTCCTGCCTGCTGTTCCCGCCAGCCGCGCACAATGCTCCCAAGCCCGGGAGAAAAGCGCTTCGGGGTGGTGCTCTCTCCGGGCCCTTGGAAGACGTCCCCGGCTGCCTCCAAAGGCCGGTTTGCAAGCACTCATGCCCGTTGTTCCCACCAGCCGCGCACAATGCTCCCAAGCCCGGGAGAAAAGCATTTTGTGGTGGTGCTCACTCCGGGCCCTTGGAAGACCTCCCCGGCTGACTCCAAAGGCCAGTTTGCAAGCAGTCCTGCCTGCTGTTCCCGCCAGCCGCGCACAATGTTCCCAAGCCCGGGAGAAAAGCGCTTCGGGGTGGTGCTCTCTCCGGGCACTTTCAAGACCTCCCCGGCTGCCTCCAAAGGCCGGTTTGTAAGTACTCATTCCCGCTGCTTCCACCAGCCACGCACAATGCTCCCAAGCCCGGGAGAAAAGCATTTTGGGGTGGTGCTCTCTCCGGGCCCTTGGAAGACCTCCCGGGCTGCCTCCAAAGGCCGGTTTGCAAGCATTCATGTCCGTTGTTCCCGACAGCCGCGCACAATGCTCCCAAGCCCGAGAGAAAAGCATTTTGGGGTGGTGATCAGTCCGGCCCTTGGAAGACCTCCCCGGCTGCCTCCAAAGGACAGTTTGCAAGCACTCATGCCCGCTGTTCCCGCCAGCTGCGCACAATGCTCCCAAGACCGTGAGAAAAGCGCTTCGGGGTGGTGTTCTCTCAGGGACCATGGAGGACCTCCCCGGCTGCCCCCAAAGGCCGGTTTGCAAGCATTCCCACTCGCTGTTCCCGCCAGGCACACACAATGTTCCAAAACCCCGGAGAAAAGCGCTTCGGGGTGGTGGTCTCTCCGGGCCCCTGCCCCTGAGCCTGGGGGCCAGGCAGGGGATCCACAGTCCCAGGCCAAGGCAGAACCACATGCACACGTCTGTTCCTGCCCCCTCCACCGGCAGAGAGCTGGGGGGAGCCAGAGTCTGTCAGGCAGCTGCTGGGCTGGCCACCTGTGTGGGAAGGGGCAGAGCCGACCTAGGGGCAAGTTGGGCCTCTTGCTCTCCCTGCTGCCCTGAGGCTGCTGGGCCAAAGAGGTCTTGGGCATCCAGCCCCTTGCTGGTCCCTTCCCTCTGACGAGGCCCTCTGAGCTCCAGCACCTTGCAGTGTGGAGACAGCCCCTGCCAGCAACCTCCTCTCCAAGGAGGCCTCAACCGAGGCCTAGGCCCAGGGGAAAGGCACCAGCGGAGATGAGCCAGTGGAGGCGCCCGGGCATGTCTGGACCCAGTCCCCGCAGCCTGCCCCTTGGTGGGGCAGTACCCCCGGAGGCCAGGAAGGTCTGGGCAAGGCTGCGAGGGGCAGGGGCCCTGCTGGGTCGTGCCCCTGGCCTGTGGGGCGTCTGAGCACAACCGGCACTCTCCCGCTGGAAGACCTCCCCGTCTGCCTCCAAAGGCCGGTTTGCAAGCACTCCCGCCCGCTGTTCCCGCCAGGCACGCACAATGCTCCCAAGCCCGGGAGAAAAGCGCTTCGGGGTGGTGCTCTCTCCGGGCCCTTGCCGCTGAGCCTGGGGGCCAGGCAGTTGGAACACACTCCCAGGCCAATGCAGAACGACATGCACACGTCTGTTCCTGCCCCCTACACCGGCAGAGAGCTCGGGGGAGCCAGAGACTGCCAGGCTGCTGCTGGGCTGGCTGCCTGTGTGGGACGGGGCAGAGCCGACCTAGGGGCAAGTTGGGCCTCTTGCTCTCCCTGCTGCCCTGAGGCTGCTGGGTCAAAGAGGTCTTGGGTATCCAGCCCTTTGCTGGTCCCTTCCCTCTGACGAGGCCCTCTGAGCTCCAGCACCTTGCAGTGTGGAGACAGCCCCTGCCAGCAACCTCCTCTCCAAAGAGGCCTCAACCGAGGCCTAGGCCCAGGGGAAAAGCACCAGCAGGGATGATCCTGGGGAGGCGCACGGACATGTCTGGACCCAGTCCCCGCAGCCTGCCCCTTGGTGGGGCAGTACCCCCGGAGGCCAGGAAGGTCTGGGCAAGGCTGGCCAGGGGCAGGTTCCCTGCTGGGTCCTGCCCCTGGCCTGTGAGGCCTCTGAGCACAACCGGCCCTCTCCCACTGGAAGACCTCCCCAGCTGCCTCCAAAGTACTGTTTGCAAACACTCCCGCCCGCTGTTCACGCCAGGCTCGCACAATGCTCCCAAGCCCGGGAGAAAAGCGCTTCGGGGTGGTGCTCTCTCCGGGCCCTTGCCCCTGAGCCTGGGGGCCAGGCAGTGGGTCCACACTCCCAGACCAAGGCAGAACCACATGCACACGTCTGTTCCTGACCCCTGCACCGGCAGAGAGCTCTGGGGAGCCAGAGTCTGTCAGGCAGGTGCTGGGCTGGCCGCCTGTGTGGGAAGGGGCAGAGCCGACCTAGGGGCAAGTTGGGCCTCTTCCTCTCCCTGCTGCCCTGAGGCTGCTGGGCCAAAGAGGTCTTGGGCATCCAGCCTTTTGGTGGTCCCTTCCCTCTGACGAGGCCCTCTGAGCTCCAGCACCTTGCAGTGTGGAGACAGCCCCTGCCAGTAACCTCCTCTCCAATGAGGCCTCAACCGAGGCCTAGGCCCAGGGGAAAGGCACCAGCGGGGATGAGCCTGGGGAGGCGCCCGGGCATGTCTGGACCCAGTCCCCGCAGCCTGCCCCTTGGTGGGGCAGTACCCCCGGAGGCCAGGAAGGTCTGTGCAAGGCTGCCAGGGGCAGGGACAGCGCTGGGTCCTGCCCCTGGCCTGTGGGACGTCTGAGCACAACCGGCACTCTCCCGCTGGAAGACCTCCCCGTCTGCCTCCAAAGGCCGGTTTGCAAGCACTCCCGCCCGCTGTTCCCGCCAGGCACGCACAATGCTCCCAAGCCCGGGAGAAAAGCGCTTCGGGGTGGTGCTCTCTCCGGGCCCATGCCCCTAAGCCTGCGGGCCAGGCAGTTGGAACACACTCCCAGGCCAAGACAGAACGACATGAACACGTCTGTTCCTGCCCCCTACACCGGCAGAGAGCTCGGAGGAGCCAGAGTCTCTCAGGCAGGTGCTGGGCTGGCCGCCTGTGTGGGAAGGGGCAGAGCCGACCTAGGGGCAAGTTGGGCCTCTTGCTCTCCCTGCTGCCCTGAGGCTGCTGGGACAAAGACTTCTTGGGCATCCAGCCCTTTGCTGGTCCCTTCCCTCTGACGAGGCCCTCTGAGCTCCAGCACCTTGCAGTGTGGAGACAGCACCTGCCAGCAATCTCCTCTCCAAGGACGCCTCAACCGAGGCCTAGGCCCAGGGGAAAGGCAACAGCGGGGATGAGCCTGGGGAGGCGCCCGAGCATGTCTGGACCCAGTCCCCGCAGCCTGCCCCTTGGTGGGGCAGTACCCCTGGAGGCCAGGAAGGTCTGGGAAAGGCTGGCCAGGGGCAGGGGACCTGCTGGGTCCTGCCCCTGGCCCGTGGGACCTCTGAGCACAACCGGCCCTCTCCCACTGGAAGACCTCCCCGGCTGCCTCCAAAGTCCTGTTTGCCAACACTCCCACCCACTGTTCACGCCAGACTTGCACAATGCTCCCAAGCCCGGGAGAAAAGCGCTTCGGGGTGGTGCTCTCTCCGGGCCCTTGCCCCTGAGCCTGGGGGCAAGGCATGGGGAACACACTCCCAGGCCAAGGCAGAACCACATGCCCACGTCTGTTCCTGTCCCCTGCACCGGCAGAGAGCTTGGGGGAGCCAGAGTCTGTCAGGCAGCTGCTGGGTTGGCCGCCTGTGTGGGAAGGGGCAGAGCCGCCCTAGGGGCAAGTTGGGCCTCTTGCTCTCCCTGCTGCCCTGAGGCTGCTGGGCCAAAGACGTCTTGGGCATCCAGCCCCTTACTGGTCCCTTCCCTCTGACGAGGCCCTCTGAGCTCCAGCACCTTGCAGTGTGGAGACAGCCCCTGCCAGCAACCTCCTCTCCAAGGAGGCCTCAAACGAGGCCTAGGCCCAGGGGAAAGGCACCAGCGGGGATGAGCCTGGGAAGGCGCCCGGGGATGTCTGGACCCAGTCACGGCAGCCTGCCCCTTGGTGGGGCAGTTCCCCCGGAGGCCAGGAAGGTCTGGGCAAGGCTGGCCAGGGTCAGGGGCCCTGCTGGGTCCTGCCCCTGGCCTGTGGGGCCTCTGAGCACAACCGGCCCTCTCCCACTGGAAGACCTCCCCGGCTGCCTCCAAAGTCCTGTTTGCAAGCACTCCCGCCCACTGTTCCCGCCAGGCGCGCACAATGCTCCCAAGCCCGGGAGAAAAGCGCTTCGGGGTGGTGGTCTCTCCGGGCCCTTGCCCCTGAGCCTGGGGGCCAGGCAGGGGATCCACAGTCCCAGGCCAAGGCACAACAACATGCACACGTCTGTTCCTGCCCCCTCCACCGGCAGAGAGCTGGGGGGAGCCAGAGTCTGTCAGGCAGCTGCTGGGCTGGCCACCTGTGTGGGAAGGGGCAGAGCCGACCTAGGGGCAAGTTGGGCCTCTTGCTCTCCCTGCTGCCCTGAGGCTGCTGGGCCAAAGAGGTCTTGGGCATCCAGCCCCTTGCTGGTCCCTTCCCTCTGACGAGGCCCTCTGAGCTCCAGCACCTTGCAGTGTGGAGACAGCCCCTGCCAGCAACCTCCTCTCCAAGGAGGCCTCAACCGAGGCCTAGGCACAGGGGAAAGGCACCAGCGGGGATGAGCCAGTGGAGGCGCAAGGGCATATCAGGACCCAGTCCCTGCAGCCTGCCCCTTGGTGGGGCAGTACCCCCCGGAGGCCAGGAAGGTCTGGGCAAGGCTGGCCAGGGGCAGGGTCCCTGCTGGGTCCTGCCCCTGGCCTGTGGGGCCTCTGAGCACAACCGGCCCTCTCCCACTGGAAGACCTCCCCGGCTGCCTCCAAAGGCGGGTTTGCCAACACTCCCGCCCGCTGTTCCCGCGAGGCACGCACAACGCTCCCAAGGCCAGGAGAAAAGCGCTTCGGGGTGTTGCTCTCTCCGGGCCCTTGCCCCTGAGCCTGGGGTCCAGGCAGTGGGTCCACACTCCCAGACCAAGGCAGAACCACATGCACACGTCTGTTCCTGACCCCTGCACCGGCAGAGAGCTCGGGGGAGCCAGAGTCTGTCAGGCAGCTGCTGGGTTGGCTGCCTGTGTGGGAAGGGGCAGAGCCGACCTAGGGGCAAGTTGGGCCTCTTGCTCTCCCTGCTGCCCTGAGGCTGCTGGGCCAAAGAGGTCTTGGGCATCCAGCCCCTTGCTGGTCCCTTCCCGCTGACGAGGCCCTCTGAGCTCCAGCACCTTGCAGTGTGGAGACAGCCCCTGCCAGCAACCTCCTCTCCAAGGAGGCCTCAACCGAGGCCTAGGCCCAGGGGAAAGGCACCAGCGGGGATGAGCCTGGGGAGGCGCCCGGGCATCTCTGGACCCAGGCCCCGCAGCCTGCCCCTTAGTGGGGCAGTACCCCCGGAGGCCAGGAAGGTCTGGGCAAGGCTGGCCAGGGGCAGGGGCCCTGCTGCGTCCTGCCCCTGGCCTGTGGGGCCTCTGAGCACAACCGGCCCTCTCCCACTGGAAGACCTCCCCTGCTGCCTCCAAGGCCGGTTTGCAAGCGCTCCCGCCCACTGTTCCCAGCAGGCGTGCACAATGCTCCCAAGCCCGGGAGAAAAGCGCTTCAGGGTGGTGCTCTCTCCGGGCCCTTGCCCCTGAGCCTGGGGGCAAGGCAGGGTGTCCACACTCCCAGGACAAGGCAGAACCACATTCACACGTCTGATCTGCCCCCTGCACCGGCAGAGAGCTCGGGGGAGCCAGAGTCTGTCAGGCAGCTGCTGGGCTGGCCGCCTGTGTGGGAAGGGGCAGAGCCGACCTAGGGGCAAGTTGGGCCTCTTGCTCTCCCTGCTGCCCTGAGGCTGCTGGGCCAAAGAGGTCTTGGGCATCCAGCCCCTTGCTGGTCCCTTCCCTCTGACGAGGCCCTCTGAGCTCCAGCACCTTTCAGTGTGGAGACAGCCCCTGGCAGCAACCTCCTCTCCAAGGAGGCCTCAACCGAGGCCTAGGCCCAGGGGAAAGGCACCACCGGGGATGAGCCTGGGGAGGCGCCCGGGCATGTCTGGACCCAGTCCCCACAGCCTGCCCCTTGGTGGGGCAGTACCCCCGGAGGCCAGGAAGGTCTGGGCAAGGCTGCCAGGGGCAGGGACACTGCTGGGTCCTGCCCCTGGCCTGTGGGGCGTCTGAGCACAACCGGCACTCTCCCGCTGGAAGACCTCCCCGTCTGCCTCGAAAGGCCGGTTTGCAAGCACTCCCGCCCGCTGTTCCCGCCAGGCACGCACAATGCTCCCAAGCCCGGGAGAAAAGCGCTTGGGGTGGTGCTCTCTCCGGGCCCTTGCCCCTGAGCCTGGGGGCAAGGCATGGGGAACACACTCCCAGGCCAAGGCAGAACCACATGCCCACGTCTGTTCCTGTCCCCTGCACCGGCAGAGAGTTCGGGGGAGCCAGAGTCTGTCAGGCAGCTGCTGGGTTGGCCGCCTGTGTGGGAAGGGGCAGAGCCGCCCTAGGGGCAAGTTGGGCCTCTTGCTCTCCCTGCTGCCCTGAGGCTGCTGGGCCAAAGACGTCTTGGGCATCCAGCCCCTTACTGGTCCCTTCCCTCTGACGAGGCCCTCTGAGCTCCAGCACCTTGCAGTGTGGAGACAGCCCCTGCCAGCAACCTCCTCTCCAAGGAGGCCTCAACCGAGGCCTAGGCCCAGGGGAAAGGCACCAGCGGGGATGAGCCAGGGGAGGCGCCCGAGCATGTCTGGACCCAGTCCCCGCAGCCTGCCCCTTGGTGGGGCAGTACCCCCGGAGGCCAGGAAGGTCTGGGTAAGACTGGCCAGGGGCAGGGGCCCTGCTGGGTCCTGCCCCTGGCCTGTGGGGCCTCTGAGCACAACCGGCCCTCTCCCACTGGAAGACCTCCCCGGCTGCCTCCAAAGGCCGGTTTGCAAGCGCTCCCGGCCACTGTTACCAGCAGGCGGGCACAATGCTCCTAAGCCCGGAAGAAAAGCGCTTCAGGGTGGTGCTCTCTCTGGGCCCTTGCCCCTGAGCCTGGGGGCAAGGCAGGGTGTCCACACTCCCAGGCCAAGGCAGAACCACATGCACACGTCTGACCTGCCCCCTGCACCGGCAGAGAGCTCGGGGGAGCCAGAGTCTGTCAGGCAGCTGCTGGGCTGGCCGCCTGTGTGGGAAGTGGCAGAGCCGACCTAGGGGCAAGTTGGGCCTCTTGCTCTCCCTGCTGCCCTGAGGCTGCTGGGCCAAAGAGGTCTTGGGCATCCAGCCCCTTGCTGGTCCCTTCACTCTGACGAGGCCCTCTGAGCTCCAGCACCTTGCAGTGTGGAGACAGCCCCTGCCAGCAACCTCCTCTCCAAGGAGGCCTCAACCGAGGCCTAGGCCCAGGGGAAAGGCACCAGCGGGGATGAGCCTGGGGAGGCGCCCGGGCATGTCTGGACCCAGTCCCCGCAGCCTGCCCCTTGGTGGGGCAGTACCCCCGGAGGCCAGGAAGGTCTGGGCAAGGCTGGCCAGGGGCAGGGGCCCTGCTGGGTCCTGCCCCTGGCCTGTGGGGTCTCTGAGCACAACCGGCCCTCTCCCACTGGAAGAACTCCCCGGCTGCCTCCAAAGGCCAGTTTGCCAACACTCCCGCCCGCTGTTCCCGCCAGGCACGCACAATGCTCCCAAGCCCGGGAGAAAAGCGCTTCGGGGTGGTGCTCTCCTCGGGCCCTTGCCCCTGAGCCTGGGGGCCAGGCAGTTGGTCCACACTCCCAGACCAAGGCAGAACCACATGCACACGTCTGTTCCTGACCCCTGCACCGGCAGAGAGCTCGGGGGAGCCAGAATCTGTCAGGCAGCTGCTGGGCTGGCCGCCTGTGTGGGAAGGGGCAGAGCCGACCTAGGGGCAAGTTGGGCCTCTTCCTCTCCCTGCTGCCCTGAGGCTGCTGGGCCAAAGAGGTCTTGGGCATCCAGCCCCTTGCTGGTCCCTTCCCTCTGACGAGGCCCTCTGAGCTCCAGCACCTTGCAGTGTGGAGACAGCCCCTGCCAGCAACATCCTCTCCAAGGAGGCCTCAACCGCGGCCTAGGCCCAGGGGAAAGGCACCAGCGGGGATGAGCCTGGGGAGGCGCGCGGGCATGTCTGGACCCAGTCCATGCAGCCTGCCCCTTGGTGGGGCAGTACCCCCGGAGGCCAGGAAGGTCTGGGCAAGGCTGGCCAGGGGCAGGGGCCCTGCTGGGTCCTCCCCATGGCCTGTGGGGCCTCTGAGCACAACCGGCCCTCTCCCACTGGAAGACCTCCCCGGCTGCCTCCAAAGGCCAGTTTGCCAACACTCCTGCCCGCTCTTCCCGCCAGGCACGCACAATGCTCCCAAGCCCGGGAGAAAAGCGCTTCGGGGTGGTGGTCTCTCCGGGCCCTTGCCCCTGAGCCTGGGGGCCAGGCAGGGGATCCACAGTCCCAGGCCAAGGCACAACAACATGCACACGTCTGTTCCTGCCCCCTCCACCGGCAGAGAGCTGGGGGGAGCCAGAGTCTGTCAGGCAGGTGCTGGGCTGGCCGCCTGTGTGGGAAGGGGCAGAGCCGACCTAGGGGCAAGTTGGGCCTCTTGCTCTCCCTGCTGCCCTGAGGCTGCTGGGCCAAAGAGGTCTTGGGCATCCAGCCCCTTGCTGGTCCCTTCCCTCTGACGAGGCCCTCTGAGCTCCAGCACCTTGCAGTGTGGAGACAGCCCCTGCCAGCAACCTCCTCTCCAAGGAGGCCTCAACCGAGGCCTAGGCACAGGGGAAAGGCACCAGCGGGGATGAGCCAGTGGAGGCGCACGGGCATATCAGGACCCAGTCCCTGCAGCCTACCCCTTGGTGGGGCAGTACCCCCGGAGGCCAGGAAGGTCTGGGCAAGGCTGGCCAGGGGCAGGGTCCCTGCTCGGTCCTGCCCCTGGCCTGTGGGGCCTCTGAGCACAACCGGCCCTCTCCCACTGGAAGACCTCCCCGGCTGCCTCCAAAGGCGGGTTTGCCAACACTCCCGCCCGCTGTTCCCGCCAGGCACGCACAACGCTCCCAAGGCCAGGAGAAAAGCGCTTCGGGGTGTTGCTCTCTCCGGGCCCTTGCCCCTGAGCCTGGGGTCCAGGCAGTGGGTCCACACTCCCAGACCAAGGCAGAACCACATGCACACGTCTGTTCCTGACCCCTGCACCGGCAGAGAGCTCGGGGGAGCCAGAGTCTGTCAGGCAGCTGCTGGGTTGGCTGCCTGTGTGGGAAGGGGCAGAGCCGACCTAGGGGCAAGTTGGGCCTCTTGCTCTCCCTGCTGCCCTGAGGCTGCTGGGCCAAAGAGGTCTTGGGCATCCAGCCCCTTGCTGGTCCCTTCCCGCTGACGAGGCCCTCTGAGCTCCAGCACCTTGCAGTGTGGAGACAGCCCCTGCCAGCAACCTCCTCTCCAAGGAGGCCTCAACCGAGGCCTAGGCCCAGGGGAAAGGCACCACTGGGGATGAGCCTGGGGAGGCGCCCGGGCATGTCTGGACCCAGTCCCCGCAGCCTGCCCCTTGGTGGGGCAGTACCCCCGGAGGCCAGGAAGGTCTGGGCAAGGCTGCCAGGGGCAGGGACACTGCTGGGTCCTGCCCCTGGCCTGTGGGGCGTCTGAGCACAACCGGCACTCTCCCGCTGGAAGACCTCCCCGTCTGCCTCGAAAGGCCGGTTTGCAAGCACTCCCGCCCGCTGTTCCCGCCAGGCACGCACAATGCTCCCAAGCCCGGGAGAAAAGCGCTTCGGGGTGGTGCTCTCTCCGGGCCCTTGCCCCTGAGCCTGGGGGCAAGGCATGGGGAACACACTCCCAGGCCAAGGCAGAACCACATGCCCACGTCTGTTCCTGTCCCCTGCACCGGCAGAGAGCTTGGGGGAGCCAGAGTCTGTCAGGCAGCTGCTGGGTTGGCCGCCTGTGTGGGAAGGGGCAGAGCCGCCCTAGGGGCAAGTTGGGCCTCTTGCTCTCCCTGCTGCCCTGAGGCTGCTGGGCCAAAGACGTCTTGGGCATCCAGCCCCTTACTGGTCCCTTCCCTCTGACGAGGCCCTCTGAGCTCCAGCACCTTGCAGTGTGGAGACAGCCCCTGCCAGCAACCTCCTCTCCAAGGAGGCCTCAACCGAGGCCTAGGCCCAGGGGAAAGGCACCAGCGGGGATGAGCCAGGGGAGGCGCCCGAGCATGTCTGGACCCAGTGCCCGCAGCCTGCCCCTTGGTTGGGCAGTACCCCCGGAGGCCAGGAAGGTCTGGGTAAGACTGGCCAGGGGCAGGGGCCCTGCTGGGTCCTGCCCCTGGCCTGTGGGGTCTCTGAGCACAACCGGCCCTCTCCCACTGGAAGACCTCCCCGGCTGCGTCCAAAGGCCAGTTTGCCAACACTCCTGCCCGCTCTTCCCGCCAGGCACGCACAATGCTCCCAAGCCCGGGAGAAAAGCGCTTCGGGGTGGTGGTCTCTCCGGGCCCTTGCCCCTGAGCCTGGGGGCCAGGCAGGGGATCCACAGTCCCAGGCCAAGGCACAACAACATGCACACGTCTGTTCCTGCCCCCTCCACCGGCAGAGAGCTGGGGGGAGCCAGAGTCTGTCAGGCAGCTGCTGGGCTGGCCGCCTGTGTGGGAAGGGGCAGAGCCGACCTAGGGGCAAGTTGGGCCTCTTGCTCTCCCTGCTGCCCTGAGGCTGCTGGGCCAAAGAGGTCTTGGGCATCCAGCCCCTTGCTGGTCCCTTCCCTCTGACGAGGCCCTCTGAGCTCCAGCACCTTGCAGTGTGGAGACAGCCCCTGCCAGCAACCTCCTCTCCAAGGAGGCATCAACCGAGGCCTATGCCCAGGGGAAAGGCACCAGCGGGGATGAGCCTGGGGAGGTGCCCAGGCATGTCTGGACCCAGTCCCCGCAGCCTGCCCCTTGGTGGGGCAGTACCCCCGGAGGCCAGGAAGGTCTGGGCAAGGCTGGCCAGGGGCAGGGGCCCTGCTGGGTCCTGCCCCTGGCCTGTGGGGCCTCTGAGCACAACCGGGCCTCTCCCACTGGAAGAACTCCCCGGCTGACTCCAAGGGCCAGTTTGCCAACACTCCCGCCCGCTGTTCCCGCCAGGCACGCACAATGCTCCCAAGCCCGGGAGAAAAGCACTTCGGGGTGGTGCTCTCCTCGGGCCCTTGCCCCTGAGCCTGGGGGCCAGGCAGTTGGTCCACACTCCCAGACCAAGGCAGAACCACATGCACACGTCTGTTCCTGACCCCTGCACCGGCAGAGAGCTCGGGGGAGCCAGAGTCTGTCAGGCAGCTGCTGGGCTGGCCGCCTGTGTGGGAAGGGGCAGAGCCGACCTAGGGGCAAGTTGGGCCTCTTGCTCTCCCTGCTGCCCTGAGGCTGCTGGGCCAAAGAGGTCTTGGGCATCCAGCCCCTTGCTGGTCCCTTCCCTCTGACGAGGCCCTCTGAGCTCCAGCACCTTGCAGTGTGGAGACAGCCCCTGCCAGCAACATCCTCTCCAAGGAGGCCTCAACCGAGGCCTAGGCCCAGGGGAAAGGCACCAGCGGGGATGAGCCTGGGGAGGCGCCCGGGCATGTCTGGACCCAGTCCCCGCAGCCTGCCCCTTGGTGGGGCAGTACCCCCGGAGGCCAGGAAGATCTGGGCAAGGCTGGCCCGGGGCAGGGGCCCTGCTGGGTCCTCCCCATGGCCTGTGGGGCCTCTGAGCACAACAGGCCCTCTCCCACTGGAAGACCTCCCCGGCTGCCTCCAAAGGCCAGTTTGCCAACACTCCTGCCCGCTCTTCCCGCCAGGCACGCACAATGCTCCCAAGCCCGGGAGAAAAGCGCTTCGGGGTGGTGCTCTCTCCGGGCCCTTGCCCCTGAGCCTGTGGGCAAGGCAGGGGGAACACACTCCCAGACCAAGGCAGAAACACATGCACACGTCTGTTCCTGTCCCCTGCACCGGCAGAGAGCTCGGGGGAGCCAGAGTCTCTCAGGCAGGTGCTGGGCTGGCCGCCTGTGTGGGAAGGGGCAGAGCCGACCTAGGGGCAAGTTGGGCCTCTTGCTCTCCCTGCTGCCCTGAGGCTGCAGGGCCAAAGACGTCTTGGGCATCCAGCCCCTTACTGGTCCCTTCCCTCTGACGAGGCCCTCTGAGCTCCAACACCTTGCAGTGTGGAGACAGCCCCTGCCAGCAATCTCCTCTCCAAGGAGGCCTCAACCGAGGCCTAGGCCCAGGGGAAAGGCACCAGCGGGGTTGAGCCAGGGGAGGCGCCCGGGCATGTCTGGACCCTGTCCCTGCAGCCTGCCCCTTGGTGGGGCAGTACCCCCAGAGGCCAGGAAGGTCTGGGCAAGGCTGGCCAGGGGCAGGGGCCCTGCTGGGTCCTGCCCCTGGCCTGTGGGGCCTCTGAGCACAACCGGCCCTCTCCCACTGGAAGACCTCCCCGGCTGCCTCCAAAGTCCTGTTTGCAAGCACTCCCGCCCACTGTTCCCGCCAGGCGCGCACAATGCTCCCAAGCCCGGGAGAAAAGCGCTTCGGGGTGGTGGTCTCTCCGGGCCCTTGCCCCTGAGCCTGGGGGCCAGGCAGGGGATTCACAGTCCCAGGCCAAGGCACAACAACATGCACACGTCTGTTCCTGCCCCCTCCACCGGCAGAGAGCTGGGGGGAGCCAGAGTCTGTCAGGCAGCTGCTGGGCTGGCCGCCTGTGTGGGAAGGGGCAGAGCCGACCTAGGGGCAAGTTGGGCCTCTTGCTCTCCCTGCTGCCCTGAGGATGCTGGGCCAAAGAGGTCTTGGGCATCCAGCCCCTTGCTGGTCCCTTCCCTCTGACGAGGCCCTCTGAGCTCCAGCACCTTGCAGTGTGGAGACAGCCCCTGCCAGCAACCTCCTCTCCAAGGAGGCCTCAACCGAGGCCTAGGCACAGGGGAAAGGCACCAGCGGGGATGAGCCAGTGGAGGCGCACGGGCATATCAGGACCCAGTCCCTGCAGCCTGCCCCTTGGTGGGGCAGTACCCCCGGAGGCCAGGAAGGTCTGGGCAAGGCTGGCCAGGGGCAGGGTCCCTGCTGGGTCCTGCCCCTGGCCTGTGGGGCCTCTGAGCACAACCGGCCCTCTCCCACTGGAAGACCTCCCCGGCTGCCTCCAAAGGCGGGTTTGCCAACACTCCCGCCCGCTGTTCCGCCAGGCACGCACAACGCTCCCAAGGCCAGGAGAAAAGCGCTTCGGGGTGTTGCTCTCTCCGGGCCCTTGCCCCTGAGCCTGGGGTCCAGGCAGTGGGTCTACACTCCCAGACCAAGGCAGAACCACATGCACACGTCTGTTCCTGACCCCTGCACCGGCAGAGAGCTCGGGGGAGCCAGAGTCTGTCAGGCAGCTGCTGGGTTGGCTGCCTGTGTGGGAAGGGGCAGAGCCGACCTAGGGGCAAGTTGGGCCTCTTGCTCTCCCTGCTGCCCTGACGCTGCTGGGCCAAAGAGGTCTTGGGCATCCAGCCCCTTGCTGGTCCCTTCCCGCTGACGAGGCCCTCTGAGCTCCAGCACCTTGCAGTGTGGAGACAGCCCATGCCAGCAACCTCCTCTCCAAGGAGGCATCAACCGAGGCCTATGCCCAGGGGAAAGGCACCAGCGGGGATGAGCCTGGGGAGGCGCCCAGGCATGTCTGGACCCAGTCCCCGCAGCCTGCCCCTTGGTGGGGCAGTACCCCCGGAGGCCAGGAAGGTCTGGGCAAGGCTGGCCAGGGGCAGGGGCCCTACTGGGTCCTGCCCCTGGCCTGTGGGGCCTCTGAGCACAACCGGCCCTCTCCCACTCGAAGAACTCCCCGGCTGCCTCCAAAGGCCAGTTTGCCAACACTCCCGCCCGCTGTTCCCGCCAGGCACGCACAATGCTCCCAAGCCCGGGAGAAAAGCACTTCGGGGTGGTGCTCTCCTCGGGCCCTTGCCCCTGAGCCTGGGGGCCAGGCAGTTGGTCCACACTCCCAGACCAAGGCAGAACCACATGCACACGTCTGTTCCTGACCCCTGCACCGGCAGAGAGCTCGGGGGAGCCAGAGTCTGTCAGGCAGCTGCTGGGCTGGCCGCCTGTGTGGGAAGGGGCAGAGCCGACCTAGGGGCAAGTTGGGCCTCTTCCTCTCCCTGCTGCCCTGAGGCTGCTGGGCCAAATAGGTCTTGGGCATCCAGCCCCTTGCTGGTCCCTTCACTCTGACGAGGCCCGCTGAGCTCTAGCACCTTGCAGTGTGGAAACAGCCCCTGCCAGCAACATCCTCTCCAAGGAGGCCTCAACCGAGGCCTAGGCCCAGGGGAAAGGCACCAGCGGGGATGAGCCTGGGGAGGCGCCCGGGCATGTCTGGACCCAGTCCCCGCAGCCTGCCCCTTGGTGGGGCAGTACCCCCGGAGGCCAGGAAGATCTGGGCAAGGCTGGCCAGGGGCAGGGGCCCTGCTGGGTCCTCCCCATGGCCTGTGGGGCCTCTGAGCACAACCGGCCCTCTCCCACTGGAAGACCTCCCCGGCTGCCTCCAAAGGCGAGTTTGCCAACACTCCTGCCCGCTCTTCCCGCCAGGCACGCACAATGCTCCCAAGCCCGGGAGAAAAGCGCTTCGGGGTGGTGCTCTCTCCGGGCCCTTGCCCCTGAGCCTGTGGGCAAGGCAGGGGGAACACACTCCCAGACCAAGGCAGAAACACATGCACACGTCTGGTCCTGTCCCCTGCACCGGCAGAGAGCTCGGGGGAGCCAGAGTCTCTCAGGCAGGTGCTGGGCTGGCCGCCTGTGTGGGAAGGGGCAGAGCCGACCTAGGGGCAAGTTGGGACTCTTGCTCTCCCTGCTGCCCTGAGGCTGCAGGGCCAAAGACGTCTTGGGCATCCAGCCCCTTACTGGTCCCTTCCCTCTGACGAGGCCCTCTGAGCTCCAGCACCTTGCAGTGTGGAGACAGCCCCTGCCAGCAATCTCCTCTCCAAGGAGGCCTCAACCGAGGCCTAGGCCCAGGGGAAAGGCACCAGCGGGGTTGAGCCAGGGGAGGCGCCCGGGCATGTCTGGACCCTGTCCCCGCAGCCTGCCCCTTGGTGGGGCAGTACCCCCGGAGGCCAGGAAGGTCTGGGCAAGGCTGGCCAGGGGCAGGGGCCCTGCTGGGTCCTGCCCCTGGCCTGTGGGGCCTCTGAGCACAACCGGCCCTCTCCCACTGGAAGACCTCCCCGGCTGCCTCCAAAGTCCTGTTTGCAAGCACTCCCGCCCACTGTTCCCGCCAGGCGCGCACAATGCTCCCAAGCCCGGGAGAAAAGCGCTTCGGGGTGGTGGTCTCTCCGGGCCCTTGCCCCTGAGCCTGGGGGCCAGGCAGGGGATCCACAGTCCCAGGCCAAGGCACAACAACATGCACACGTCTGTTCCTGCCCCCTCCACCGGCAGAGAGCTGGGTGGAGCCAGAGTCTGTCAGGCAGCTGCTGGGCTGGCCGCCTGTGTGGGAAGGGGCAGAGCCGACCTAGGGGCAAGTTGGGCCTCTTGCTCTCCCTGCTGCCCTGAGGCTGCTGGGCCAAAGAGGTCTTGGGCATCCAGCCCCTTGCTGGTCCCTTCCCTCTGACGAGGCCCTCTGAGCTCCAGCACCTTGCAGTGTGGAGACAGCCCCTGCCAGCAACCTCCTCTCCAAGGAGGCCTCAACCGAGGCCTAGGCACAGGGGAAAGGCACCAGCGGGGATGAGCCAGTGGAGGCGCACGGGCATATCAGGACCCAGTCCCTGCAGCCTGCCCCTTGGTGGGGCAGTACCCCCGGAGGCCAGGAAGGTCTGGGCAAGGCTGGCCAGGGGCAGGGTCCCTGCTGGGTCCTGCCCCTGGCCTGTGGGGCCTCTGAGCACAACCGGCCCTCTCACACTGGAAGACCTCCCCGGCTGCCTCCAAAGGCGGGTTTGCCACCACTCCCGCCCGCTGTTCCCGCCAGGCACGCACAACGCTCCCAAGGCCAGGAGAAAAGCGCTTCGGGGTGTTGCTCTCTCCGGGCCCTTGCCCCTGAGCCTGGGGTCCAGGCAGTGGGTCCACACTCCCAGACCAAGGCAGAACCACATGCACACGTCTGTTCCTGACCCCTGCACCGGCAGAGAGCTCGGGGGAGCCAGAGTCTGTCAGGCAGCTGCTCGGTTGGCTGCCTGTGTGGGAAGGGGCAGAGCCGACCTAGGGGCAAGTTGGGCCTCTTGCTCTCCCTGCTGCCCTGAGGCTGCTGGGCCAAAGAGGTCTTGGGCATCCAGCCCCTTGCTGGTCCCTTCCCGCTGACGAGGCCCTCTGAGCTCCAGCACCTTGCAGTGTGGAGACAGCCCCTGCCAGCAACCTCCTCTCCAAGGAGGCCTCAACCGAGGCCTAGGCCCAGGGGAAAGGCACCAGCGGGGATGAGCCTGGGGAGGCGCCCGGGCATGTCTGGACCCAGGCCCCGCAGCCTGCCCCTTGGTGGGGCAGTACCCCCGGAGGCCAGGAAGGTCTGGGCAAGGCTGGCCAGGGGCAGGGGCCCTGCTGCGTCCTGCCCCTGGCCTGTGGGGCCTCTGAGCACAACCGGCCCTCTCCCACTGGAAGACCTCCCCGGCTGCCTCCAAGGCCGGTTTGCAAGCGCTCCCGCCCACTGTTCCCAGCAGGCGTGCACAATGCTCCCAAGCCCGGGAGAAAAGCGCTTCAGGGTGGTGCTCTCTCCGGGCCCTTGCCCCTGAGCCTGGGGGCAAGGCAGGGTGTCCACACTCCCAGGACAAGGCAGAACCACATGCAAACGTCTGATCTGCCCCCTGCACCGGCAGAGAGCTCGGGGGAGCCAGAGTCTGTCAGGCAGCTGCTGGGCTGGCCGCCTGTGTGGGAAGGGGCAGAGCCGACCTAGGGGCAAGTTGGGCCTCTTGCTCTCCCTGCTGCCCTGAGGCTGCTGGGCCAAAGAGGTCTTGGGCATCCAGCCCCTTGCTGGTCCCTTCCCTCTGACGAGGCCCTCTGAGCTCCAGCACCTTTCAGTGTGGAGACAGCCCCTGCCAGCAACCTCCTCTCCAAGGAGGCCTCAACCGAGGCCTAGGCCCAGGGGAAAGGCACCAGCGGGGATGAGCCTGGGGAGGCGCCCGGGCATGTCTGGACCCAGTCCCCGCAGCCTGCCCCTTGGTGGGGCAGTACCCCCGGAGGCCAGGAAGGTCTGGGCAAGGCTGCCAGGGGCAGGGACACTGCTGGGTCCTGCCCCTGGCCTGTGGGGCGTCTGAGCACAACCGGCACTCTCCCGCTGGAAGACCTCCCCGTCTGCCTCGAAAGGCCGGTTTGCAAGCACTCCCGCCCGCTGTTCCCGCCTGGCACGCACAATGCTCCCAAGCCCGGGAGAAAAGCGCTTCGGGGTGGTGCTCTCTCCGGGCCCTTGCCCCTGAGCCTGGGGGCAAGGCATGGGGAACACACTCCCAGGCCAAGGCAGAACCACATGCCCACGTCTGTTCCTGTCCCCTGCACCGGCAGAGAGCTTGGGGGAGCCAGAGTCTGTCAGGCAGCTGCTGGGTTGGCCGCCTGTGTGGGAAGGGGCAGAGCCGCCCTAGGGGCAAGTTGGGCCTCTTGCTCTCCCTGCTGCCCTGAGGCTCCTGGGCCAAAGAGGTCTTGGGCATCCAGCCCCTTACTGGTCCCTTCCCTCTGACGAGGCCCTCTGAGCTCCAGCACCTTGCAGTGTGGAGACAGCCCCTGCCAGCAACCTCCTCTCCAAGGAGGCCTCAACCGAGGCCTAGGCCCAGGGGAAAGGCACCAGCGGGGATGAGCCAGGGGAGGCGCCCGAGCATGTCTGGACCCAGTCCCCGCAGCCTGCCCCTTGGTGGGGCAGTACCCCCGGAGGCCAGGAAGGTCTGGGCAAGGCTGGCCAGGGGCAGGGGGCCTGCTGGGTCCTGCCCCTGGCCTGTGGGGCCTCTGAGCACAACCGGCCCTCTCCCACTGGAAGAACTCCCCGGCTGCCTCCAAAGGCCAGTTTGCCAACACTCCCGCCCGCTGTTCCCGCCAGGCACGCACAATGCTCCCAAGCCCGGGAGAAAAGCGCTTCGGGGTGGTGCTCTCTCCGGGCCCTTGCCCCTGAGCCTGGGGGCAAGGCAGGGGGAACACACTCCCAGGCCAAGGCAGAACCACATGCACACGTCTGTTCCTGACGCCTGCACCGGCAGAGAGCTGGGGGGAGCCAGAGTCTGTCAGGCAGCTCCTGGGCTGGCCGCCTGTGTGGGAAGGGGCAGAGCCGACCTAGGGGCAAGTTGGGCCTCTTGCTCTCCCTGCTGCCCTGAGGCTGCTGGGCCAAAGAGGTCTTGGGCATCCAGCCCCTTGCTTGTCCCTTCCCTCTGACGAGGCCCTCTGAGCTCCAGCACCTTGCAGTGTGGAGACAGCACCTGCCAGCAATCTCCTCTCCATGGAGGCCTGAACCGAGGCCTAGGCCCAGGGAAAAGGCACCAGCGGGGTTGAGCCAGGGGAGGCGCCCGGGCATGTCTGGACCCTGTCCCCGCAGCCTGCCCCTTGGTGGGGCAGTACCCCCGGAGGCCAGGAAGGTCTGGGCAAGGCTGGCCAGGGGCAGGGGCCCTGCTGGGTCCTGCCCCTGGCCTGTGGGGCCTCTGAGCACAACCGGCCCTTGCCCACTGGAAGACCTCCCCGGCTGCCTCCAAAGGCCGGTTTGCAAGCACTCCCGCCCACTGTTCCCGCCAGGCGCGCACAATGCTCCCAAGACCGGGAGAAAAGCGCTTCGGGGTGGTGGTCTCTCCGGGCCCCTGGCCCTGAGCCTGGGGGCCAGGCAGGGGATCCACAGTCCCAGGCCAAGGCAGAACCACATGCACACGTCTGTTCCTGCCCCCTCCACCGGCAGAGAGCTGGGGGGAGCCAGAGTCTGTCAGGCAGCTGCTGGGCTGGCCGCCTGTGTGGGAAGGGGCAGAGCCGACCTAGGGGCAAGTTGGGCCTCTTGCTCTCCCTGCTGCCCTGAGGCTGCTGGGCCAAAGAGGTCTTGGGCATCCAGCCCCTTGCTGGTCCCTTCCCTCTGACGAGGCCCTCTGAGCTCCAGCACCTTGCAGTGTGGAGACAGCCCCTGCCAGCAACCTCTTCTCCAAGGAGGCCTCAACCGAGGCCTAGGCCCAGGGGAAAGGCACCAGCGGGGATGAGCCAGTGGAGGCGCACGGGCATGTCTGGACCCAGTCCCCGCAGCCTGCCCCTTGGTGGGGCAGTACCCCCGGAGGCCAGGAAGGTCTGGGCAAGGCTGGCCAGGGGCAGGGGCCCTGCTGGGTCCTGCCCCTGGCCTGTGGGGCCTCTGAGCACAACCGACCCTCTCCCACTGGAAGACCTCCCCGGCTGCCTCCAAAGGCCGGTTTGCCAACACTCCCGCCCGCTGTTCCCGCCAGGCACGCACAATGCTCCCAAGCCCGGGAGAAAAGCGCTTCGGGGTGTTGCCCTCTCCGGGCCCTTGCCCCTGAGCCTGGGGTCCAGGCAGTGGGTCCACACTCCCAGACCAAGGCAGAACCACATGCACACGTCTGTTCCTGACCCCTGCACCGGCAGAGAGCTCGGGGGAGCCAGAGTCTGTCAGGCAGCTGCTGGGTTGGCTGCCTGTGTGGGAAGGGGCAGAGCCGACCTAGGGGCAAGTTGGGCCTCTTCCTCTCCCTGCTGCCCTGAGGCTGCTGGGCCAAAGACGTCTTGGGCATCCAGCCCCTTACTGGTCCCTTCCCTCTGACGAGGCCCTCTGAGCTCCAGCACCTTGCAGTGTGGAGACAGCCCCTGCCAGCAACCTCCTCTCCAAGGAGGCCTCAACCGAGGCCTAGGCCCAGGGGAAAGGCACCAGCGGGGATGAGCCAGTGGAGGCGCAAGGGCATGTCTGGACCCAGTCCCCGCAGCCTGCCCCTTGGTGGGGCAGTACCCCCGGAGGCCAGGAAGGTCTGGGCAAGGCTGCGAGGGGCAGGGGCCCTGCTGGGTCGTGCCCCTGGCCTGTGGGGCGTCTGAGCACAACCGGCACTCTCCCGCTGGAAGACCTCCCCGTCTGCCTCCAAAGGCCGGTTTGCAAGCACTCCCGCCCGCTGTTCCCGCCAGGCACGCACAATGCTCCCAAGCCCGGGAGAAAAGCGCTTCGGGGTGGTGCTCTCCTCGGGCCCTTGCCCCTGAGCCTGGGGGCCAGGGAGTTGGAACACACTCCCAGGCCAAGGCAGAACGACATGCACACGTCTGTTCCTGCCCCCTACACCGGCAGAGAGCTCGGGGGAGCCAGAGACTGCCAGGCTGCTACTGGGCTGGCTGCCTGTGTGGGACGGGGCAGAGCCGACCTAGGGGCAAGTTGGGCCTCTTGCTCTCCCTGCTGCCCTGAGGCTGCTGGGCCAAAGAGGTCTTGGGCATCCAGCCCTTTGCTGGTCCCTTCCCTCTGACGAGGCCCTCTGAGCTCCAGCACCTTGCAGTGTGGAGACAGCCCCTGCCAGCAACCTCCTCTCCAAAGAGGCCTCAACCGAGGCCTACGCCCAGGGGAAAAGCACCAGCGGGGATGATCCTGGGGAGGCGCACGGACATGTCTGGACCCAGTCCCCGCAGCCTGCCCCTTGGTGGGGCAGTACCCCCGGAGGCCAGGAAGGTCTGGGCAAGGCTGGCCAGGGGCAGGGTCCCTGCTGGGTCCTGCCCCTGGTCTGTGAGGCCTCTGAGCACAACCGGCCCTCTCCCACTGGAAGACCTCCCCAGCTGCCTCCAAAGTCCTGTTTGCAAACACTCCCGCCCGCTGTTCACGCCAGGCTCGCACAATGCTCCCAAGCCCGGGAGAAAAGCGCTTCGGGGTGGTGCTCTCTCCGGGCCCTTGCCCCTGAGCCTGGGGGCCAGGCAGTGGGTCCACACTCCCAGACCAAGGCAGAACCACATGCACACGTCTGTTCCTGACCCCTGCACCGGCAGAGAGCTCGGGGGAGCCAGAGTCTGTCAGGCAGCTGCTGGGCTGGCCGCCTGTGTGGGAAGGGGCAGAGCCGACCTAGGGGCAAGTTGGGCCTCTTCCTCTCCCTGCTGCCCTGAGGCTGCTGGGCCAAAGAGGTCTTGGGCATCCAGCCCCTTGCTGGTCCCTTCCCTCTGACGAGGCCCTCTGAGCTCCAGCACCTTGCAGTGTGGAGACAGCCCCTGCCAGCAACCTCCTCTCCAATGAGGCCTCAACCGAGGCCTAGCCCCAGGGGAAAGGCACCAGCGGGGATGAGCCTGGGGAGGCGCCCGGGCATGTCTGGACCCAGTCCCCGCAGCCTGCCCCTTGGTGGGGCAGTACCACTGGAGGCCAGGAAGGTCTGGGCAAGGCTGACCAGGGGCAGGGGACCTGCTGGGTCCTGCCCCTGGCCTGTGGGGCCTCTGAGCACAACCGGGCCTCTCCCACTGGAAGACCTCCCCGGCTGCCTCCAAAGGCCGTTTTGCACGCACTCCCGCCCACTCTTCCCACCAAGCGCGCACAATGCTCCCAAGCCCGGGAGAAAAGCGCTTCGGGGTGGTGCTCTCTCCGGGCCCTTGCCCCTGAGACTGGGGTCCAGGCAGGGGGTCCACACTCCCAGGCCAAGGCAGAACCACATGCACACGTCTGTTCCTGACCCCTGAACCGGCAGAGAGCTCGGGGGAGCCAGAGTCTGTCAGGCAGCTGCTGGGCTGGCCGCCTTTGTGGGAAGGGGCAGAGCCGACCTAGGGGCAAGTAGGGCCTCTTGCTCTCCCTGCTGCCCTGAGGCTGCTGGGCCAAAGAGGTCTTGGGCATCCAGCCCTTTGCTTGTCCCTTCCCTCTGACGAGGCCCTCTGAGCTCCAGCACCTTGCAGTGTGGAGACAGCCCCTGCCAGCAACCTCCTCTCCAAGGAGGCCTCAACCGAGACCTAGGACCAGGGGAAAGGCACCAGCGGGGATGAGCCTGGGGAGGCGCCCAGGCATGTCTGGACCCAGTCCCCGCAGCCTGCCCCTTGGTGGGGCAGTAACCCCGGAGGCCAGGAAGGTCTGGGAAAGGCTGGCCAGGGGCAGGGGACCTGCTGGGTCCTGCCCCTGGCCTGTGGGGCCTCTGAGCACAACCGGCCCTCTCCCACTGGAAGACCTCCCCGGCTGCCTCCAAAGTCCTGTTTGCCAACACTCCCACCCGCTGTTCACGCCAGACTTGCACAATGCTCCCAAGCCCGGGAGAAAAGCGCTTCGGGGTGGTGCTCTCTCCGGGCCCTTGCCCCTGAGCCTGGGGGCAAGGCATGGGGAACACACTCCCAGGCCAAGGCAGAACCACATGCCCACGTCTGTTCCTGTCCCCTGCACCGGCAGAGAGCTTGGGGTAGCCAGAGTCTGTCAGGCAGCTGCTGGGTTGGCCGCCTGTGTGGGAAGGGGCAGAGCCGCCCTAGGGGCAAGTTGGGCCTCTTGCTCTCCCTGCTGCCCTGAGGCTGCTGGGCCAAAGACGTCTTGCGCATCCAGCCCCTTACTGGTCCCTTCCCTCTGACGAGGCCCTCTGAGCTCCAGCACCTTGCAGTGTGGAGACAGCCCCTGCCAGCAACCTCCTCTCCAAGGAGGCCTCAACCGAGGCCTAGGCCCAGGGGAAAGGCACCAGCGGGGATGAGCCTGGGGAGGCGCCCGAGCATGTCTGGACCCAGTCCCCGCAGCCTGCCCCTTGGTGGGGCAGTACCCCCGGAGGCCAGGAAGGTCTGGGAAAGGCTGGCCAGGGGCAGGGGACCTGCTGGGTCCTGCCCCTGGCCTGTGGGGCCTCTGAGCACAACCGGCCCTCTCCCACTGGAAGACCTCCCCGGCTGCCTCCAAAGGCCGGTTTGCAAGCCCTCCCGGCCACTGTTACCAGCAGGCGGGCACAATGCTCCTAAGCCCGGAAGAAAAGCGCTTCAGGGTGGTGCTCTCTCTGGGCCCTTGCCCCTGAGCCGGGGGGCAAGGCAGGGTGTCCACACTCCCAGGCCAAGGCAGAACCACATGCACACGTCTGACCTGCCCCCTGCACCGGCAGAGAGCTCGGGGGAGCCAGAGTCTGTCAGGCAGCTGCTGGGCTGGCCGCCAGTGTGGGAAGTGGCAGAGCCGACCTAGGGGCAAGTTGGGCCTCTTGCTCTCCCTGCTGCCCTGAGGCTGCTGGGCCAAAGAGGTCTTGGGCATCCAGCCCCTTGCTGGTCCCTTCCCTCTGACGAGGCCCTCTGAGCTCCAGCACCTTGCAGTGTGGAGACAGCCCCTGCCACCAACCTCCTCTCCAAGGAGGCCTCAACCGAGGCCTAGGCCCAGGGGAAAGGCACCAGCGGGGATGAGCCTGGGGAGGCGCCCGGGCATGTCTGGACCCAGTCCCCGCAGCCTGCCCCTTGGTGGGGCAGTACCCCCGGAGGCCAGGAAGGTCTGGGCAAGGCTGGCCAGGGGCAGGGGCCCTGCTGGGTCCTGCCCCTGGCCTGTGGGGCCTCTGAGCACAACCGGCCCTCTCCCACTGGAAGAACTCCCCGGCTGCCTCCAAAGGCCAGTTTGCCAACACTCCCGCCCGCTGTTCCCGCCAGGCACGCACAATGCTCCCAAGCCCGGGAGAAAAGCGCTTCGGGGTGGTGCTCTCCTCGGGCCCTTGCCCCTGAGCCTGGGGGCCAGGCAGTTGGTCCACACTCCCAGACCAAGGCAGAACCACATGCACACGTCTGTTCCTGACCCCTGCACCGGCAGAGAGCTCGGGGGAGCCAGAGTCTGTCAGGCAGCTGCTGGGCTGGCCGCCTGTGTGGGAAGGGGCAGAGCCGACCTAGGGGCAAGTTGGGCCTCTTCCTCTCCCTGCTGCCCTGAGGCTGCTGGGCCAAAGAGGTCTTGGGCATCCAGCCCCTTGCTGGTCCCTTCCCTCTGACGAGGCCCTCTGAGCTTCAGCACCTTGCAGTGTGGAGACAGCCCCTGCCAGCAACATCCTCTCCAAGGAGGCCTCAATCGAGGCCTAGGCCCAGGGGAAAGGCACCAGCGGGGATGAGCCTGGGGAGGCGCCCGGGCATGTCTGGACCCAGTCCCCGCAGCCTGCCCCTTGGTGGGGCAGTACCCCCGGAGGCCAGGAAGATCTGGGCAAGGCTGGCCAGGGGCAGGGGCCCTGCTGGGTCCTCCCCATGGCCTGTGGGGCCTCTGAGCACAACCGGCCCTCTCCCACTGGAAGACCTCCCCGGCTGCCTCCAAAGGCCAGTTTGCCAACACTCCTGCCCGCTCTTCCCGCCAGGCACGCACAATGCTCCCAAGCCCGGGAGAAAAGCGCTTCGGGGTGGTGGTCTCTCCGGGCCCTTGCCCCTGAGCCTGGGGGCCAGGCAGGGGATCCACAGTCCCAGGCCAAGGCACAACAACATGCACACGTCTGTTCCTGCCCCCTCCACCGGCAGAGAGCTGGGGGGAGCCAGAGTCTGTCAGGCAGCTGCTGGGCTGGCCGCCTGTGTGGGAAGGGGCAGAGCCGACCTAGGGGCAAGTTGGGCCTCTTGCTCTCCCTGCTGCCCTGAGGCTGCTGGGCCAAAGAGGTCTTGGGCATCCAGCCCCTTGCTGGTCCCTTCCCTCTGACGAGGCCCTCTGAGCTCCAGCACCTTGCAGTGTGGAGACAGCCCCTGCCAGCAACCTCCTCTCCAAGGAGGCCTCAACCTAGGCCTAGGCCCAGGGGAAAGGCACCAGCGGGGATGAGCCAGTGGAGGCGCACGGGCATATCAGCACCCAGTCCCCGCAGCCTGCCCCTTGGTGGGGCAGTACCCCTGGAGGCCAGGAAGGTCTGGGCAAGGCTGGCCAGGGGCAGGGTCCCTGCTGGGTCCTGCCCCTGGCCTGTGGGGCCTCTGAGCACAACCGGCCCTCTCCCACTGGAAGACCTCCCCGGCTGCCTCCAAAGGCGGGTTTGCCAACACTCCCGCCCGCTGTTCCCGCCAGGCACGCACAACGCTCCCAAGCCCAGGAGAAAAGCGCTTCGGGGTGTTGCTCTCTCCGGGCCCTTGCCCCTGAGCCTGGGGTCCAGGCAGTGGGTCCACACTCCCAGACCAAGGCAGAACCACATGCACACATCTGTTCCTGACCCCTGCACCGGCAGAGAGCTCGGGGGAGCCAGAGTCTGTCAGGCAGCTGCTGGGTTGGCTGCCTGTGTGGGAAGGGGCAGAGCCGACCTAGGGGCAAGTTGGGCCTCTTGCTCTCCCTGCTGCCCTGAGGCTGCTGGGCCAAAGAGGTCTTGGGCATCCAGCCCCTTGCTGGTCCCTTCCCTCTGACGAGGCCCTCTGAGCTCCAGCACCTTGCAGTGTGGAGACAGCCCCTGCCAGCAACCTCCTCTCCAAGGAGGCATCAACCGAGGCCTATGCCCAGGGGAAAGGCACCAGCGGGGATGAGCCTGGGGAGGCGCCCAGGCATGTCTGGACCCAGTCCCCGCAGCCTGCCCCTTGGTGGGGCAGTACCCCCGGAGGCCAGGAAGGGCTGGGCAAGGCTGGCCAGGGGCAGGGGCCCTGCTGGGTCCTGCGCCTGGCCTGTGGGGCCTCTGAGCACAACCGGCCCTCTCCCACTGGAAGAACTCCCCGGCTGACTCCAAAGGCCAGTTTGCCAACACTCCCGCCCGCTGTTCCCGCCAGGCACGCACAATGCTCCCAAGCCCGGGAGAAAAGCACTTCGGGGTGGTGCTCTCCTCGGGCCCTTGCCCCTGAGCCTGGGGGCCAGGCAGTTGGTCCACACTCCCAGACCAAGGCAGAACCACATGCACACGTCTGTTCCTGACCCCTGCACCGGCAGAGAGCTCGGGGGAGCCAGAGTCTGTCAGGCAGCTGCTGGGCTGGCCGCCTGTGTGGGAAGGGGCAGAGCCGACCTAGGGGCAAGTTGGGCCTCTTGCTCTCCCTGCTGCCCTGAGGCTGCTGGGCCAAAGAGGTCTTGGGCATCCAGCCCCTTGCTGGTCCCTTCCCTCTGACGAGGCCCTCTGAGCTCTAGCACCTTGCAGTGTGGAGACAGCCCCTGCCAGCAACATCCTCTCCAAGGAGGCCTCAACCGAGGCCTAGGCCCAGGGGAAAGGCACCAGCGGGGATGAGCCTGGGGAGGCGCCCGGGCATGTCTGGACCCAGTCCCCGCAGCCTGCCCCTTGGTGGGGCAGTACCCCCGGAGGCCAGGAAGATCTGGGCAAGGCTGGCCAGGGGCAGGGGCCCTGCTGGGTCCTCCCCATGGCCTGTGGGGCCTCTGAGCACAACCGGCCCTCTCCCACTGGAAGACCTCCCCGGCTGCCTCCAAAGGCCAGTTTGCCAACACTCCTGCCCGCTCTTCCCGCCAGGCACGCACAATGCTCCCAAGCCCGGGAGAAAAGCGCTTCGGGGTGGTGCTCTCTCCGGGCCCTTGCCCCTGAGCCTGTGGGCAAGGCAGGGGGAACACACTCCCAGACCAAGGCAGAAACACATGCACACGTCTGGTCCTGTCCCCTGCACCGGCAGAGAGCTCGGGGGAGCCAGAGTCTCTCAGGCAGGTGCTGGGCTGGCCGCCTGTGTGGGAAGGGGCAGAGCCGCCCTAGGGGCAAGTTGGGCCTCTTGCTCTCCCTGCTGCCCTGAGGCTGCAGGGCCAAAGACGTCTTGGGCATCCAGCCCCTTACTGGTCCCTTCCCTCTGACGAGGCCCTCTGAGCTCCAGCACCTTGCAGTGTGGAGACAGCCCCTGCCAGCAATCTCCTCTCCAAGGAGGCCTCAACCGAGGCCTAGGCCCAGGGGAAAGGCACCAGCGGGGTTGAGCCAGGGGAGGCGCCCGGGCATGTCTGGACCCTGTCCCCGCAGCCTGCCCCTTGGTGGGGCAGTACCCCCGGAGGCCAGGAAGGTCTGGGCAAGGCTGGCCAGGGGCAGGGGCCCTGCTGGGTCCTGCCCCTGGCCTGTGGGGCCTCTGAGCACAACCGGCCCTCTCCCACTGGAAGACCTCCCCGGCTGCCTCCAAAGGCCGGTTTGCAAGCACTCCCGCCCACTGTTCCCGCCAGGCGCGCACAATGCTCCCAAGCCCGGGAGAAAAGCGCTTCGGGGTGGTGCTCTCTCCCGGCCCTTGGAAGACCTCCCCGGCTGCCTCCAAAGGCTGGTTTTCAAGAACTCCCTCCCGCTGACCCGCCAGCCGCACACAATGCTCCCAAGCCCGGGAGAAAAGCATTTTGGGGTGGTCTCTCTCCGGGCCCTTGGAAGACTCCCCGGCTGCCTCTAAAGGCCGGTTTGCAAGCACTCATGTCCTCTGTTCCCGACAGCCGCGAACAATGCTCCCAATTCCGTGAGAAAAGTGCTTCGGGATGGTGCTCTCTCCGGGCCCTTGGAAGACCTCCCAAGCTGCCTCCAAAGGCCGGTTTGCAAGCACTCCCGCCCGCTGTTCCCGCCAGCCTCGCACAATGCTCCCAAGCCCGGGAGAAAAGCGCTTCGGGGTGGTGTTCTCTCCGTGCCAATGGAGGACCTCCCTGGCTGCCCCCAAAGGCCGGTTTGCAAGCACTCCCACTCGCTGTTCCCGCCAGCCACGCACAATCCTCCAAAACCCCGGAGAAAAGCGCTTCGGGGTGGTGTTCTCTCCGTGCCCATGGAAGACCTCCCGGGGTGCCCCCAAAGGCCGGTTTGGAAGCACTCCCACTCGCTGTTCCCGCCATCCGCGCATTATGCTCCCAAGCCCGGGAGAAAAGCATTTTGGGGTGGTGCTCACACCGGGCCCTGGAAGACCTCCCCGGCTGCCTCCAAAGGACGGTTTTCAAGCACTCCTGCCTGCTGTTCCCGCCACCCGCGCAGAATGCTCCCAAGCGCGGGAGAAAAGCGCTTCGGGGTGGTGCTCTCTACAGGCCCTTGGAAGACCTCCCCGGCTGCCTCCAAAGGCCGGTTTGCAAGGACTCCTTCCTGCTGTTCCCGCCAGCCACGCACAATGCTCCCAAGCCCGGGAGAAAAGCATTTTGGGGTGGTGCTCACTGCGGGCCCTTGGAAGACCTCCCCGGCTGCCTCCAATGGCCAGTTTGCAAGCACTCATGTCCGCTGTTCCCACCAGCCGCGCACAATGCTCCCAAGCCCGGGAGAAAAGCTTTTTGTGGTGGTGCTCACTCCGGGCCCTGGAAGACCTCCCCGGCTGCCTCCAAAGGCCAGTTTTCAAGCACTCCTGCCTGCTGTTCCCGCCACCTGCGCACAATGCTCCCAAGCCCGGGAGAAAAGCGCTTCGGGGTGGTGCTCTCTACAGGCCCTTGGAAGACCTCCCCGGCTGCCTCCAAAGGCCGGTTTGCAAGGACTCCTTCCTGCTGTTCCCGCCAGCCACGCACAATGCTCCCAAGCCCGGGAGAGAAGCATTTTGGGGTGGTGCTCTCTACAGGCCCTTGGAAGACCTCCCCGGCTGCCTCCAGTGGCCAGTTTGCAAGCACTCATGCCCGCTGTTCCCACCAGCCGCGCACAATGCTCCCAAGCCCGGGAGAAAAGCTTTTTGGGGTGGTGCTCACACCGGGCCCTGGAAGACCTCCCCGGCTGCCTGCAAAGGCCGGTTTTCAAGCACTCCTGCCTGCTGTTCCTGCCACCCGCGCACAATACTCCCAAGCCCGGGAGAAAAGCGCTTCGGGGTGGTGCTCTCTACAGGCCCTTGGAAGACCTCCCCCGCTGCCTCCAAAGGCCGGTTTGCAAGGACTCCTTCCTGCTGTTCCCGCCAGCCACGCACAATGCTCCCAAGCCCGGGAGAAAAGTGCTTCGGGGTGGTGATCTCTCCGGGCCCTTGGAAGTCGTCCCCGGCTGCCTCCAAAGGCCGGTTTGCAAGCACTCATGCCCGTTGTTCCCACCAGCCGCGCACAATGCTCCCAAGCCCGGGAGAAAAGCATTTTGGGGTGGTGCTCACTCCGGGCCCTTGGAAGACCTCCCCGGCTGCCTCCAAAGGCTAGTTTGCAAGCAGTCCTGCCTGCTGTTCCCGCCAGCCGCGCACAATGCTCCCAAGCCCGGGAGAAAAGCGCTTCGGGGTGGTGCTCTCTCCGGGCCCTTGGAAGACGTCCCCGGCTGCCTCCAAAGGCCGGTTTGCAAGCACTCATGCCCGTTGTTCCCACCAGCCGCGCACAATGCTCCCAAGCCCGGGAGAAAAGCATTTTGGGGTGGTGCTCACTCCGGGCCCTTGGAAGACCTCCCCGGCTGCCTCCAAAGGCCAGTTTGCAAGCAGTCCTGCCTGCTGTTCCCGCCAGCCGCGCACAATGTTCCCAAGCCCGGGAGAAAAGCGCTTCGGGGTGGTGCTCTCTCCGGGCACTTTCAAGACCTCCCCGGCTGCCTCCAAAGGCCGGTTTGTAAGTACTCATTCCCGCTGCTTCCGCCAGCCACGCACAATGCTCCCAAGCCCGGGAGAAAAGCATTTTGGGGTGGTGCTCTCTCCGGGCCCTTGGAAGACCTCCCGGGCTGCCTCCGAAGGCCGGTTTGCAAGCATTCATGTCCGTTGTTCCCGACAGCCGCGCACAATGCTCCCAAGCCCGAGAGAAAAGCATTTTGGGGTGGTGATCAGTCCGGCCCTTGGAAGACCTTCCCGGCTGCCTCCAAAGGACAGTTTGCAAGCACTCATGCCCGCTGTTCCCGCCAGCCGCGCACAATGCTCCCAAGACCGTGAGAAAAGCGCTTCGGGGTGGTGTTCTCTCAGGGACCATGGAGGACCTCCCCGGCTGCCCCCAAAGGCCGGTTTGCAAGCATTCCCACTCGCTGTTCCCGCCAGGCACACACAATGTTCCAAAACCCCGGAGAAAAGCGCTTCGGGGTGGTGGTCTCTCCGGGCCCCTGCCCCTGAGCCTGGGGGCCAGGCAGGGGATCCACAGTCCCAGGCCAAGGCAGAACCACATGCACACGTCTGTTCCTGCCCCCTCCACCGGCAGAGAGCTGGGGGGAGCCAGAGTCTGTCAGGCAGCTGCTGGGCTGGCCGCCTGTGTGGGAAGGGGCAGAGCCGACCTAGGGGCAAGTTGGGCCTCTTGCTCTCCCTGCTGCCCTGAGGCTGCTGGGCCAAAGAGGTCTTGGGCATCCAGCCCCTTGCTGGTCCCTTCCCGCTGACGAGGCCCTCTGAGCTCCAGCACCTTGCAGTGTGGAGACAGCCCCGGCCAGCAACCTCCTCTCCAAGGAGGCCTCAACCGAGGCCTAGGCCCAGGGGAAAGGCACCAGCGGAGATGAGCCAGTGGAGGCGCACGGGCATGTCTGGACCCAGTCCCCGCAGCCTGCCCCTTGGTGGGGCAGTACCCCCGGAGGCCAGGAAGGTCTGGGCAAGGCTGCGAGGGGCAGGGGCCCTGCTGGGTCGTGCCCCTGGCCTGTGGGGCGTCTGAGCACAACCGGCACTCTCCCGCTGGAAGACCTCCCCGTCTGCCTCCAAAGGCCGGTTTGCAAGCACTCCCGCCCGCTGTTCCCGCCAGGCACGCACAATGCTCCCAAGCCCGGGAGAAAAGCGCTTCGGGGTGGTGCTCTCTCCGGGCCCTTGCCCCTGAGCCTGGGGTCCAGGCAGTGGGTCCACACTCCCAGACCAAGGCAGAACCACATGCACACGTCTGTTCCTGACCCCTGCACCGGCAGAGAGTTCGGGGGAGCCAGAGTCTGTCAGGCAGGTGCTGGGCTGGCCGCCTGTGTGGGAAGGGGCAGAGCCGACCTAGGGGCAAGTTGGGCCTCTTCCTCTCCCTGCTGCCCTGAGGCTGCTGGGCCAAAGAGGTCTTGGGCATCCAGCCCCTTGCTGGTCCCTTCCCTCTGACGAGGCCCTCTGAGCTCCAGCACCTTGCAGTGTGGAGACAGCCCCTGCCAGCAATCTCCTCTCCAAGGAGGCCTCAACCGAGGCCTAGGCCCAGGGGAAAGGCACCAGCGGGGTTGAACCAGGGGAGGCGCCCGGGCATGTCTGGACCCTGTCCCCGCAGCCTGCCCCTTGGTGGGGCAGTACCCCCGGAGGCCAGGAAGGTCTGGGCAAGGCTGGCCAGGGGCAGGGGCCCTGCTGGGTCCTGCCCCTGGCCTGTGGGGCCTCTGAGCACAACCGGCCCTCTCCCACTGGAAGACCTCCCCGGCTGCCTCCAAAGGCCGGTTTGCAAGGACTCCTTCCTGCTGTTCCCGCCAGCCACGCACAATGCTCCCAAGCCCGGGAGAAAAGCATTTTGGGGTGGTGCTCACTGCGGGCCCTTGGAAGACCTCCCCGGCTGCCTCCAATGGCCAGTTTGCAAGCACTCATGTCCGCTGTTCCCACCAGCCGCGCACAATGCTCCCAAGCCCGGGAGAAAAGCTTTTTGTGGTGGTGCTCACTCCGGGCCCTGGAAGACCTCCCCGGCTGCCTCCAAAGGCCAGTTTTCAAGCACTCCTGCCTGCTGTTCCCGCCACCTGCGCACAATGCTCCCAAGCCCGGGAGAAAAGCGCTTCGGGGTGGTGCACTCTACAGGCCCTTGGAAGACCTCCCCGGCTGCCTCCAAAGGCCGGTTTGCAAGGACTCCTTCCTGCTGTTCCCGCCAGCCACGCACAATGCTCCCAAGCCCGGGAGAGAAGCATTTTGGGGTGGTGCTCTCTACAGGCCCTTGGAAGACCTCCCCGGCTGCCTCCAGTGGCCAGTTTGCAAGCACTCATGCCCGCTGTTCCCACCAGCCGCGCACAATGCTCCCAAGCCCGGGAGAAAAGCTTTTTGGGGTGGTGCTCACACCGGGCCCTGGAAGACCTCCCCGGCTGCCTGCAAAGGCCGGTTTTCAAGCACTCCTGCCTGCTGTTCCTGCCACCCGCGCACAATACTCCCAAGCCCGGGAGAAAAGCGCTTCGGGGTGGTGCTCTCTACAGGCCCTTGGAAGACCTCCCCCGCTGCCTCCAAAGGCCGGTTTGCAAGGACTCCTTCCTGCTGTTCCCGCCAGCCACGCACAATGCTCCCAAGCCCGGGAGAAAAGTGCTTCGGGGTGGTGATCTCTCCGGGCCCTTGGAAGTCGTCCCCGGCTGCCTCCAAAGGCCGGTTTGCAAGCACTCATGCCCGTTGTTCCCACCAGCCGCGCACAATGCTCCCAAGCCTGGGAGAAAAGCATTTTGGGGTGGTGCTCACTCCGGGCCCTTGGAAGACCTCCCCGGCTGCCTCCAAAGGCTAGTTTGCAAGCAGTCCTGCCTGCTGTTCCCGCCAGCCGCGCACAATGCTCCCAAGCCCGGGAGAAAAGCATTTTGGGGTGGTGCTCACTCCGGGCCCTTGGAAGACCTCCCCGGCTGCCTCCAAAGGCCAGTTTGCAAGCAGTCCTGCCTGCTGTTCCCGCCAGCCGCGCACAATGTTCCCAAGCCCGGGAGAAAAGCGCTTCGGGGTGGTGCTCTCTCCGGGCACTTTCAAGACCTCCCCGGCTGCCTCCAAAGGCCGGTTTGTAAGTACTCATTCCCGCTGCTTCCGCCAGCCACGCACAATGCTCCCAAGCCCGGGAGAAAAGCATTTTGGGGTGGTGCTCTCTCCGGGCCCTTGGAAGACCTCCCGGGCTGCCTCCGAAGGCCGGTTTGCAAGCATTCATGTCCGTTGTTCCCGACAGCCGCGCACAATGCTCCCAAGCCCGAGAGAAAAGCATTTTGGGGTGGTGATCAGTCCGGCCCTTGGAAGACCTCCCCGGCTGCCTCCAAAGGACAGTTTGCAAGCACTCATGCCCGCTGTTCCCGCCAGCCGCGCACAATGCTCCCAGGACCGTGAGAAAAGCGCTTCGGGGTGGTGTTCTCTCAGGGACCATGGAGGACCTCCCCGGCTGCCCCCAAAGGCCGGTTTGCAAGCATTCCCACTCGCTGTTCCCGCCAGGCACACACAATGTTCCAAAACCCCGGAGAAAAGCGCTTCGGGGTGGTGGTCTCTCCGGGCCCCTGCCCCTGAGCCTGGGGGCCAGGCAGGGGATCCACAGTCCCAGGCCAAGGCAGAACCACATGCACACGTCTGTTCCTGCCCCCTCCACCGGCAGAGAGCTGGGGGGAGCCAGAGTCTGTCAGGCAGCTGCTGGGCTGGCCGCCTGTGTGGGAAGGGGCAGAGCCGACCTAGGGGCAAGTTGGGCCTCTTGCTCTCCCTGCTGCCCTGAGGCTGCTGGGCCAAAGAGGTCTTGGGCATCCAGCCCCTTGCTGGTCCCTTCCCGCTGACGAGGCCCTCTGAGCTCCAGCACCTTGCAGTGTGGAGACAGCCCCGGCCAGCAACCTCCTCTCCAAGGAGGCCTCAACCGAGGCCTAGGCCCAGGGGAAAGGCACCAGCGGAGATGAGCCAGTGGAGGCGCACGGGCATGTCTGGACCCAGTCCCCGCAGCCTGCCCCTTGGTGGGGCAGTACCCCCGGAGGCCAGGAAGGTCTGGGCAAGGCTGCGAGGGGCAGGGGCCCTGCTGGGTCGTGCCCCTGGCCTGTGGGGCGTCTGAGCACAACCGGCACTCTCCCGCTGGAAGACCTCCCCGTCTGCCTCCAAAGGCCGGTTTGCAAGCACTCCCGCCCGCTGTTCCCGCCAGGCACGCACAATGCTCCCAAGCCCGGGAGAAAAGCGCTTCGGGGTGGTGCTCTCTCCGGGCCCTTGCCCCTGAGCCTGGGGTCCAGGCAGTGGGTCCACACTCCCAGACCAAGGCAGAACCACATGCACACGTCTGTTCCTGACCCCTGCACCGGCAGAGAGTTCGGGGGAGCCAGAGTCTGTCAGGCAGGTGCTGGGCTGGCCGCCTGTGTGGGAAGGGGCAGAGCCGACCTAGGGGCAAGTTGGGCCTCTTCCTCTCCCTGCTGCCCTGAGGCTGCTGGGCCAAAGAGGTCTTGGGCATCCAGCCCCTTGCTGGTCCCTTCCCTCTGACGAGGCCCTCTGAGCTCCAGCACCTTGCAGTGTGGAGACAGCCCCTGCCAGCAATCTCCTCTCCAAGGAGGCCTCAACCGAGGCCTAGGCCCAGGGGAAAGGCACCAGCGGGGTTGAACCAGGGGAGGCGCCCGGGCATGTCTGGACCCAGGCCCCGCAGCCTGCCCCTTGGTGGGGCAGTACCCCCGGAGGCCAGGAAGGTCTGGGCAAGGCTGGCCAGGGGCAGGGGCCCTGCTGGGTCCTGCCCCTGGCCTGTGGGGCCTCTGAGCACAACCGGCCCTCTCCCACTGGAAGACCTCCCCGGCTGCCTCCAAAGGCCGGTTTGCAAGCACTCCCACCCACTGTTCCCGCCAGGCGCGCACAATGCTCCCAAGCCCGGGAGAAAAGCGCTTCGGGGTGGTGGTCTCTCCGGGCCCTTGCCCCTGAGCCTGGGGGCCAGGCAGGGGGTCCACAGTCCCAGGCCAAGGCAGAACCACATGCACACGTCTGTTCCTGACCCCTGAACCGGCAGAGAGCTCGGGGGAGCCAGAGTCTATCAGGCAGCTGCTGGGTTGGCTGCCTGTGTGGGAAGGGGCAGAGCCGACCTAGGGGCAAGTTGGGCCTCTTGCTCTCCCTGCTGCCCTGAGGCTGCTGGGCCAAAGAGGTCTTGGGCATCCAGCCCCTTGCTGGTCCCTTCCCTCTGACGAGGCCCTCTGAGCTCCAGCACCTTGCAGTGTGGAGACAGCCCCTGCCAGCAACCTCCTCTCCAAGGAGGCATCAACCGAGGCCTATGCCCAGGGGAAAGGCACCAGCGGGGATGAGCCTGGGGAGGCGCCCGGGCATGTCTGGACCCAGTCCCCGCAGCCTGCCCCTTGGTGGGGCCGTACCCCCGGAGGCCAGGAAGGTCTGGGCAAGGCTGGCCAGGGGCAGGGGACCTGCTGGGTCCTGCCCCTGGCCTGTGAGGCCACTGAGCACAACCGGCCCTCTCCCACTGGAAGACCTCCCCGGCTGCCTCCAAAGGCCGTTTTGCACGCACTCCCGCCCACTGTTCACACCAAGCGCGCACAATGCTCCCAAGCCCGGGAGAAAAGCGCTTCGGGGTGGTGCTCTCTCCGGGCCCTTGCCCCTGAGCCTGGGGGCCAGGCAGGGGGTCCACAGTCCCAGGCCAAGGCAGAACCACATGCACACGTCTGTTCCTGACCCCTGCACCGGCAGAGAGCTCGGGGGAGCCAGAGTCTGTCAGGCAGCTGCTGGGCTGGCCGCCTTTGTGGGAAGGGGCAGAGCCGACCTAGGGGCAAGTTGGGCCTCTTGCTCTCCCTGCTGCCCTGAGGCTGCTGGGCCAAAGAGGTCTTGGGCATCCAGCCCTTTGCTTGTCCCTTCACTCTGACGAGGCCCTCTGAGCTCCAGCACCTTGCAGTGTGGAGACAGCCCCTGCCAGCAACCTCCTCTCCAAGGAGGCCTCAACCGAGACCTAGGACCAGGGGAAAGGCACCAGCGGGGATGAGCCTGGGGAGGCGCCCGGCCATGTCTGGACCCAGTCCCCGCAGCCTGCCCCTTGGTGGGGCAGTACCCCCGGAGGCCAGGAAGGTCTGGGAAAGGCTGGCCAGGGGCAGGGGACCTGCTGGGTCCTGCCCCTGGCCTGTGGGGCCTCTGAGCACAACCGGCCCTCTCCCACTGGAAGACCTCCCCGGCTGCCTCCAAAGTCCTGTTTGCCAACACTCCCACCCGCTGTTCACGCCAGACTTGCACAATGCTCCCAAGCCCGGGAGAAAAGCGCTTCGGGGTGGTGCTCTCTCTGGGCCCTTGCCCCTGAGCCTGGGGGCAAGGCAGGGTGTCCACACTCCCAGGCCAAGGCAGAACCACATGCACACGTCTGATCTGCCCCCTGCACCGGCAGAGAGCTCGGGGGAGCCAGAGTCTGTCAGGCAGCTGCTGGGCTGGCCGCCTGTGTGGGAAGTGGAAGAGCCGACCTAGGGGCAAGTTGGGCCTCTTGCTCTCCCTGCTGCCCTGAGGCTGCTGGGCCATAGAGGTCTTGGGCATCCAGCCCCTTGCTGGTCCCTTCCCTCTGACGAGGCCCTCTGAGCTCCAGCACCTTGCAGTGTGGAGACAGCCCCTGCCAGCAACCTCCTCTCCAAGGAGGCCTCAACCGAGGCCTAGGCCCAGGGGAAAGGCACCAGCGGGGATGAGCCTGGGGAGGCGCCCGGGCATGTCTGGACCCAGTCCCCGCAGCCTGCCCCTTGGTGGGGCAGTACCCCCGGAGGCCAGGAAGGTCTGGGCAAGGCTGGCCAGGGGCAGGGGCCCTGCTGGGTCCTGCCCCTGGCCTGTGGGGCCTCTGAGCACAACCGGCCCTCTCCTACTGGAAGAACTCCCCGGCTCGCTCCAAAGGCCAGTTTGCCAACACTCCCGCCCGCTGTTCCCGCCAGGCACGCACAATGCTCCCAAGCCCGGGAGAAAAGCGCTTCGGGGTGGTGCTCTCCTCGGGCCCTTGCCCCTGAGCCTGGGGTCCAGGCAGTTGGTCCACACTCCCAGACCAAGGCAGAACCACATGCACACGTCTGTTCCTGACCCCTGCACCGGCAGAGAGTTCGGGGGAGCCAGAGTCTGTCAGGCAGCTGCTGGGCTGGCCGCCTGTGTGGGAAGGGGCAGAGCCGACCTAGGGGCAAGTTGGGCCTCTTCCTCTCCCTGCTGCCCTGAGGCTGCTGGGCCAAAGAGGTCTTGGGCATCCAGCCCCTTGCTGGTCCCTTCCCTCTGACGAGGCCCTCTGAGCTCCAGCACCTTGCAGTGTGGAGACAGCCCCTGCCAGCAACATCCTCTCCAAGGAGGCCTCAACCGAGGCCTAGGCCCAGGGGAAAGGCACCAGCGGGGATGAGCCTGGGGAGGCGCCCGGGCATGTCTGGACCCTGTCCCCGCAGCCTGCCCCTTGGTGGGGCAGTACCCCCGGAGGCCAGGAAGATCTGGGCAAGGCTGGCCAGGGGCAGGGGCCCTGCTGGGTCCTCCCCATGGCCTGTGGGGCCTCTGAGCACAACCGGCCCTCTCCCACTGGAAGACCTCCCCGGCTGCCTCCAAAGGCCAGTTTGCAAGCACTCCCGCCCACTGTTCCCGCCAGGCGCGCACAATGCTCCCAAGCCCGGGAGAAAAGCGCTTCGGGGTGGTGCTCTCTCCGGGCCCTTGCCCCTGAGCCTGTGGGCAAGGCAGGGGGAACACACTCCCAGACCAAGGCAGAAACACATGCACATGTCTGTTCCTGTCCCCTGCACCGGCAGAGAGCTCGGGGGAGCCAGAGTCTGTCAGGCAGCTGCTGGGCTGGCCGCCTGTGTGGGAAGGGGCAGAGCCGACCTAGGGGCAATTTGGGCCTCTTGCTCTCCCTGCTGCCCTGAGGCTGCAGGGCCAAAGACGTCTTGGGCATCCAGCCCCTTACTGGTCCCTTCCCTCTGACGAGGCCCTCTCAGCTCCAGCACCTTGCAGTGTGGAGACAGCCCCTGCCAGCAATCTCCTCTCCAAGGAGGCCTCAACCGAGGCCTAGGCCCAGGGGAAAGGCACCAGCGGGGTTGAGCCAGGGGAGGCGCCCGGGCATGTCTGGACCCTGTCCCCGCAGCCTGCCCCTTGGTGGGGCAGTACCCCCGGAGGCCAGGAAGGTCTGGGCAAGGCTGGCCAGTGGCAGGGGCCCTGCTGGGTCCTGCCCCTGGCCTGTGGGGCCTCTGAGCACAACCGGCCCTCTCCCACTGGAAGACCTCCCCGGCTGCCTCCAAAGGCCGGTTTGCAAGCACTCCCGCCCACTGTTCCCGCCAGGCGCGCACAATGCTCCCAAGCCCGGGAGAAAAGCGCTTCGGTGTGGTGGTCTCTCCGGGCCCTTGCCCCTGAGCCTGGGGGCCAGGCAGGGGGAACACACTCCCAGGCCAAGGCACAACAACATGCACACGTCTGTTCCTGCCCCCTCCACCGGCAGAGAGCTGGGGGGAGCCAGAGTCTGTCAGGCAGCTGCTGGGCTGGCCGCCTGTGTGGGAAGGGGCAGAGCCGACCTAAGGGCAAGTTGGGCCTCTTGCTCTCCCTGCTGCCCTAAGGCTGCTGTGCCAAAGAGGTCTTGGGCATCCAGCCCCTTGCTGGTCCCTTCCCTCTGACGAGGCCCTCTGAGCTCCAGCACCTTGCAGTGTGGAGACAGACCCTGCCAGCAACCTCCTCTCCAAGGAGGCCTCAACCGAAGCCTAGGCCCAGGGGAAAGGCACCAGCGGGGATGAGCCAGTGGAGGCGCACGGGCATATCAGGACCCAGTCCCCGCAGCCTGCCCCTTGGTGGGGCAGTACCCCCGGAGGCCAGGAAGGTCTGGGCAAGGCTGGCCAGGGGCAGGGTCCCTGCTGGGTCCTGCCCCTGGCCTGTGGGGCCTCTGAGCACAACCGGCCCTCTCCCACTGGAAGACCTCCCCGGCTGCCTTCAAAGGCGGGTTTGCCAACACTCCCGCCCGCTGTTCCCGCCAGGCACGCACAACGCTCGCAAGGCCAGGAGAAAAGCGCTTCGGGGTGTTGCTCTCTCCGGGCCCTTGCCCCTGAGCCTGGGGTCCAGGCAGTGGGTCCACACTCCCAGACCAAGGCAGAACCACATGCACACGTGTGTTCCTGACCCCTGAACCGGCAGAGAGCTCGGGGGAGCCAGAGTCTATCAGGCAGCTGCTGGGTTGGCTGCCTGTGTGGGAAGGGGCAGAGCCGACCTAGGGGCAAGTTGGGCCTCTTGCTCTCCCTGCTGCCCTGACGCTGCTGGGCCAAAGAGGTCTTGGGCATCCAGCCCCTTGCTGGTCCCTTCCCTCTGACGAGGCCCTCTGAGCTCCAGCACCTTGCAGTGTGGAGACAGCCCCTGCCAGCAACCTCCTCTCCAAGGAGGCATCAACCGAGGCCTATGCCCAGGGGAAAGGCACCAGCGGGGATGAGCCTGGGGAGGCGCCCAGGCATGTCTGGACCCAGTCCCCGCAGCCTGCCCCTTGGTGGGGCAGTACCCCCGGAGGCCAGGAAGGTCTGCGCAAGGCTGGCCAGGGGCAGGGGACCTGCTGGGTCCTGCCCCTGGCCTGTGAGGCCTCTGAGCACAACCGGCCCTCTCCCACTGGAAGACCTCCACGGCTGCCTCCAAAGTCCTGTTTGCAAACACTCCCACCCGCTGTTCACGCCAGGCTCGCACAATGCTCCCAAGCCCGGGAGAAAAGCGCTTCGGGGTGGTGCTCTCTCCGGGCCCTTGCCCCTGAGCCTGGGGGCAAGGCAGGGGGAACACACTCCCAGGCCAAGGCAGAACCACATGCCCACGTCTGTTCCTGTCCCCTGCACCGGCAGAGAGCTTGGGGGAGCCAGAGTCTGTCAGGCAGCTGCTGAGTTGGCCGCCTGTGTGGGAAGGGGCAGAGCCGCCCTAGGGGCAAGTTGGGCCTCTTGCTCTCCCTGCTGCCCTGAGGCTGCTGGGCCAAAGACGTCTTGGGCATCCAGCCCCTTACTGGTCCCTTCCCTCTGACGAGGCCCTCTGAGCTCCAGCACCTTGCAGTGTGGAGACAGCCCCTGCCAGCAACCTCCTCTCCAAGGAGGCCTCAACCGAGGCCTAGGCCCAGGGGAAAGGCACCAGCGGGGATGAGCCTGGGGAGGCGCCCGGGCATGTCTGGACCCAGGCCCCGCAGCCTGCCCCTTGGTGGGGCAGTACCCCCGGAGGCCAGGAAGGGCTGGGCAAGGCTGGCCAGGGGCAGGGTCCCTGCTGGGTCCTGCCCCTGGCCTGTGGGGCCTCTGAGCACAACCGGCCCTCTCCCACTGGAAGACCTCCCCGGCTGCCTTCAAAGGCGGGTTTGCCAACACTCCCGCCCGCTGTTCCCGCCAGGCACGCACAACGCTCGCAAGGCCAGGAGAAAAGCGCTTCGGGGTGTTGCTCTCTCCGGGCCCTTGCCCCTGAGCCTGGGGTCCAGGCAGTGGGTCCACACTCCCAGACCAAGGCAGAACCACATGCACACGTGTGTTCCTGACCCCTGAACCGGCAGAGAGCTCGGGGGAGCCAGAGTCTATCAGGCAGCTGCTGGGTTGGCTGCCTGTGTGGGAAGGGGCAGAGCCGACCTAGGGGCAAGTTGGGCCTCTTGCTCTCCCTGCTGCCCTGACGCTGCTGGGCCAAAGAGGTCTTGGGCATCCAGCCCCTTGCTGGTCCCTTCCCTCTGACGAGGCCCTCTGAGCTCCAGCACCTTGCAGTGTGGAGACAGCCCCTGCCAGCAACCTCCTCTCCAAGGAGGCATCAACCGAGGCCTATGCCCAGGGGAAAGGCACCAGCGGGGATGAGCCTGGGGAGGCGCCCAGGCATGTCTGGACCCAGTCCCCGCAGCCTGCCCCTTGGTGGGGCAGTACCCCCGGAGGCCAGGAAGGTCTGCGCAAGGCTGGCCAGGGGCAGGGGACCTGCTGGGTCCTGCCCCTGGCCTGTGAGGCCTCTGAGCACAACCGGCCCTCTCCCACTGGAAGACCTCCACGGCTGCCTCCAAAGTCCTGTTTGCAAACACTCCCACCCGCTGTTCACGCCAGGCTCGCACAATGCTCCCAAGCCCGGGAGAAAAGCGCTTCGGGGTGGTGCTCTCTCCGGGCCCTTGCCCCTGAGCCTGGGGGCAAGGCAGGGGGAACACACTCCCAGGCCAAGGCAGAACCACATGCCCACGTCTGTTCCTGTCCCCTGCACCGGCAGAGAGCTTGGGGGAGCCAGAGTCTGTCAGGCAGCTGCTGAGTTGGCCGCCTGTGTGGGAAGGGGCAGAGCCGCCCTAGGGGCAAGTTGGGCCTCTTGCTCTCCCTGCTGCCCTGAGGCTGCTGGGCCAAAGACGTCTTGGGCATCCAGCCCCTTACTGGTCCCTTCTCTCTGACGAGGCCCTCTGAGCTCCAGCACCTTGCAGTGTGGAGACAGCCCCTGCCAGCAACCTCCTCTCCAAGGAGGCCTCAACCGAGGCCTAGGCCCAGGGGAAAGGCACCAGCGGGGATGAGCCTGGGGAGGCGCCCGGGCATGTCTGGACCCAGGCCCCGCAGCCTGCCCCTTGGTGGGGCAGTACCCCCGGAGGCCAGGAAGGGCTGGGCAAGGCTGGCCAGGGGCAGGGGCCCTGCTGCGTCCTGCCCCTGGCCTGTGGGGCCTCTGAGCACAACCGGCCCTCTCCCACTGGAAGACCTCCCCGGCTGCCTCCAAAGGCCGGTTTGCAAGCGCTCCCGCCCACTGTTCCCAGCAGGCGTGCACAATGCTCCCAAGCCCGGGAGAAAAGCGCTTCAGGGTGGTGCTCTCTCCGGGCCCTTGCCCCTGAGCCTGGGGCAAGGCAGGGTGTCCACACTCCCAGGACAAGGCAGAACCACATGCACACGTCTGATCTGCCCCCTGCACCGGCAGAGAGCTCGGGGGAGCCAGAGTCTGTCAGGCAGCTGCTGGGCTGGCCGCCTGTGTGGGAAGGGGCAGAGCCGACCTAGGGGCAAGTTGGGCCTCTTGCTCTCCCTGCTGCACTGAGGCTGCTGGGCCAAAGAGGTCTTGGGCATCCAGCCCCTTGCTGGTCCCTTCCCTCTGACGAGGCCCTCTGAGCTCCAGCACCTTGCAGTGTGGAGACAGCCCCTGCCAGCAACATCCTCTCCAAGGAGGCCTCAACCGAGGCCTAGGCCCAGGGGAAAGGCACCAGCGGGGATGAGCCTGGGGAGGCGCCCGGGCATGTCTGGACCCTGTCCCCGCAGCCTGCCCCTTGGTGGGGCAGTACCCCCGGAGGCCAGGAAGATCTGGGCAAGGCTGGCCAGGGGCAGGGGCCCTGCTGGGTCCTCCCCATGGCCTGTGGGGCCTCTGAGCACAACCGGCCCTCTCCCACTGGAAGACCTCCCCGGCTGCCTCCAAAGGCCAGTTTGCAAGCACTCCCGCCCACTGTTCCCGCCAGGCGCGCACAATGCTCCCAAGCCCGGGAGAAAAGCGCTTCGGGGTGGTGCTCTCTCCAGGCCCTTGCCCCTGAGCCTGTGGGCAAGGCAGGGGGAACACACTCCCAGACCAAGGCAGAAACACATGCACATGTCTGTTCCTGTCCCCTGCACCGGCAGAGAGCTCGGGGGAGCCAGAGTCTGTCAGGGAGCTGCTGGGCTGGCCGCCTGTGTGGGAAGGGGCAGAGCCGACCTAGGGGCAAGTTGGGCCTCTTGCTCTCCCTGCTGCCCTGAGGCTGCAGGGCCAAAGACGTCTTGGGCATCCAGCCCCTTACTGGTCCCTTCCCTCTGACGAGGCCCTCTCAGCTCCAGCACCTTGCAGTGTGGAGACAGCCCCTGCCAGCAATCTCCTCTCCAAGGAGGCCTCAACCGAGGCCTAGGCCCAGGGGAAAGGCACCAGCGGGGTTGAGCCAGGGGAGGCGCCCGGGCATGTCTGGACCCTGTCCCCGCAGCCTGCCCCTTGGTGGGGCAGTACCCCCGGAGGCCAGGAAGGTCTGGGCAAGGCTGGCCAGGGGCAGGGGCCCTGCTGGGTCCTGCCCCTGGCCTGTGGGGCCTCTGAGCACAACCGGCCCTCTCCCACTGGAAGACCTCCCCGGCTGCCTCCAAAGGCCGGTTTGCAAGCACTCCCGCCCACTGTTCCCGCCAGGCGCGCACAATGCTCCCAAGCCCGGGAGAAAAGCGCTTCGGTGTGGTGGTCTCTCCGGGCCCTTGCCCCTGAGCCTGGGGGCCAGGCAGGGGATCCACAGTCCCAGGCCAAGGCACAACAACATGCACACGTCTGTTCCTGCCCCCTCCACCGGCAGAGAGCTGGGGGGAGCCAGAGTCTGTCAGGCAGCTGCTGGGCTGGCCGCCTGTGTGGGAAGGGGCAGAGCCGACCTAAGGGCAAGTTGGGCCTCTTGCTCTCCCTGCTGCCCTAAGGCTGCTGTGCCAAAGAGGTCTTGGGCATCCAGCCCCTTGCTGGTCCCTTCCCTCTGACGAGGCCCTCTGAGCTCCAGCACCTTGCAGTGTGGAGACAGACCCTGCCAGCAACCTCCTCTCCAAGGAGGCCTCAACCGAAGCCTAGGCCCAGGGGAAAGGCACCAGCGGGGATGAGCCAGTGGAGGCGCACGGGCATATCAGGACCCAGTCCCCGCAGCCTGCCCCTTGGTGGGGCAGTACCCCCGGAGGCCAGGAAGGTCTGGGCAAGGCTGGCCAGGGGCAGGGTCCCTGCTGGGTCCTGCCCCTGGCCTGTGGGGCCTCTGAGCACAACCGGCCCTCTCCCACTGGAAGACCTCCCCGGCTGCCTTCAAAGGCGGGTTTGCCAACACTCCCGCCCGCTGTTCCCGCCAGGCACGCACAACGCTCGCAAGGCCAGGAGAAAAGCGCTTCGGGGTGGTGTTCTCTCCGTGCCAATGGAGGACCTCCCTGGCTGCCCCCAAAGGCCGGTTTGCAAGCACTCCCACTCGCTGTTCCCGCCAGCCACGCACAATCCTCCAAAACCCCGGAGAAAAGCGCTTCGGGGTGGTGTTCTCTCCGTGCCCATGGAAGACCTCCCGGGGTGCCCCCAAAGGCCGGTTTGGAAGCACTACGACTCGCTGTTCCCGCCATCCACGCACAATGCTCCCAAGCCCGGGAGAAAAGCATTTTGGGGTGGTGCTCACACCGGGCCCTGGAAGACCTCCCCGGCTGCCTCCAAAGGACGGTTTTCAAGCACTCCTGCCTGCTGTTCCCGCCACCCGCGCAGAATGCTCCCAAGCGCGGGAGAAAAGCGCTTCGGGGTGGTGCTCTCTACAGGCCCTTGGAAGACCTCCCCGGCTGCCTCCAAAGGCCGGTTTGCAAGGACTCCTTCCTGCTGTTCCCGCCAGCCACGCACAATGCTCCCAAGCCCGGGAGAAAAGCATTTTGGGGTGGTGCTCACTCCGGGCCCTTGGAAGACCTCCCCGGCTGCCTCCAATGGCCAGTTTGCAAGCACTCATGTCCGCTGTTCCCACCAGCCGCGCACAATGCTCCCAAGCCCGGGAGAAAAGCTTTTTGGGGTGGTGCTCACACCGGGCCCTGGAAGACCTCCCCAGCTGCCTGCAAAGGCCGGTTTTCAAGCACTCCTGCCTGCTGTTCCCGCCAGCCGCGCACAATGCTCCCAAGCCCGGGAGAAAAGCTTTTTGGGGTGGTGCTCACACCGGGCCCTGGAAGACCTCCCCGGCTGCCTCCAAAGGACGGTTTTCAAGCACTCCTGCCTGCTGTTCCCGCCACCTGCGCACAATGCTCCCAAGCCCGGGAGAAAAGCGCTTCGGGGTGGTGCTCTCTACAGGCCCTTGGAAGACCTCCCCGGCTGCCTCCAAAGGCCGGTTTGCAAGGACTCCTTCCTGCTGTTCCCGCCAGCCACGCACAATGCTCCCAAGCCCGGGAGAGAAGCATTTTGGGGTGGTGCTCTCTACAGGCCCTTGGAAGACCTCCCCGGCTGCCTCCAGTGGCCAGTTTGCAAGCACTCATGCCCACTGTTCCCACCAGCCGCGCACAATGCTCCCAAGCCCGGGAGAATAGCTTTTTGGGGTGGTGCTCACACCGGGCCCTGGAAGACCTCCCCGGCTGCCTGCAAAGGCCGGTTTTCAAGCACTCCTGCCTGCTGTTCCTGCCACCCGCGCACAATACTCCCAAGCCCGGGAGAAAAGCGCTTCGGGGTGGTGCTCTCTACAGGCCCTTGGAAGACCTCCCCCGCTGCCTCCAAAGGCCGGTTTGCAAGGACTCCTTCCTGCTGTTCCCGCCAGCCACGCACAATGCTCCCAAGCCCGGGAGAAAAGTGCTTCGGGGTGGTGATCTCTCCGGGCCCTTGGAAGTCGTCCCCGGCTGCCTCCAAAGGCCGGTTTGCAAGCACTCATGCCCGTTGTTCCCACCAGCGGCGCACAATGCTCCCAAGCCCGGGAGAAAAGCATTTTGGGGTGGTGCTCTCTCCGGGCCCTTGGAAGACGTCCCCGGCTGCCTCCAAAGGCCGGTTTGCAAGCACTCATGCCCGTTGTTCCCACCAGCCGCGCACAATGCTCCCAAGCCCGGGAGAAAAGCGCTTTGGGGTGGTGCTCTCTCCGGGCCCTTGGAAGACGTCCCCGGCTGCCTCCAAAGGCCGGTTTGCAAGCACTCATGCCCGTTGTTCCCACCAGCCGCGCACAATGCTCCCAAGCCCGGGAGAAAAGCATTTTGGGGTGGTGCTCACTCCGGGCCCTTGGAAGACCTCCCCGGCTGCCTCCAAAGGCCAGTTTGCAAGCAGTCCTGCCTGCTGTTCCCGCCAGCCGCGCACAATGTTCCCAAGCCCGGGAGAAAAGCGCTTCGGGGTGGTGCTCTCTCCGGGCACTTTCAAGACCTCCCCGGCTGCCTCCAAAGGCCGGTTTGTAAGTACTCATTCCCGCTGCTTCCGCCAGCCACGCACAATGCTCCCAAGCCCGGGAGAAAAGCATTTTGGGGTGGTGCTCTCTCCGGGCCCTTGGAAGACCTCCCGGGCTGCCTCCAAAGGCCAGTTTGCAAGCATTCATGTCCGTTGTTCCCGACAGCCGCGCACAATGCTCCCAAGCCCGAGAGAAAAGCATTTTGGGGTGGTGATCAGTCCGGCCCTTGGAAGACCTCCCCGGCTGCCTCCAAAGGACAGTTTGCAAGCACTCATGCCCGCTGTTCCCGCCAGCCGCGCACAATGCTCCCAAGACCGTGAGAAAAGCGCTTCGGGGTGGTGTTCTCTCAGGGACCATGGAGGACCTCCCCGGCTGCCCCCAAAGGCCGGTTTGCAAGCATTCCCACTCGCTGTTCCCGCCAGGCACACACAATGTTCCAAAACCCCGGAGAAAAGCGCTTCGGGGTGGTGGTCTCTCCGGGCCCCTGTCCCTGAGCCTGGGGGCCAGGCAGGGGATCCACAGTCCCAGGCCAAGGCAGAACCACATGCACACGTCTGTTCCTGCCCCCTCCACCGGCAGAGAGCTGGGGGGAGCCAGAGTCTGTCAGGCAGCTGCTGGGCTGGCCGCCTGTGTGGGAAGGGGCAGAGCCGACCTAGGGGCAAGTTAGGCCTCTTGCTCTCCCTGCTGCCCTGAGGCTGCTGGGCCAAAGAGGTCTTGGGCATCCAGCCCCTTGCTGGTCCCTTCCCTCTGACGAGGCCCTCTGAGCTCCAGCACCTTGCAGTGTGGAGACAGCCCCTGCCAGCAACCTCCTCTCCAAGGAGGCCTCAACCGAGGCCTAGGCCCAGGGGAAAGGCACCAGCGGAGATGAGCCAGTGGAGGCGCACGGGCATGTCTGGACCCAGTCCCCGCAGCCTGCCCCTTGGTGGGGCAGTACCCCCGGAGGCCAGGAAGGTCTGCGCAAGGCTGCGAGGGGCAGGGGCCCTGCTGGGTCGTGCCCCTGGCCTGTGGGGCGTCTGAGCACAACCGGCACTCTCCCGCTGGAAGACCTCCCCGTCTGCCTCCAAAGGCCGGTTTGCAAGCACTCCCGCCCGCTGTTCCCGCCAGGCACGCACAATGCTCCCAAGCCCGGGAGAAAAGCGCTTCGGGGTGGTGCTCTCTCCGGGCCCTTGCCCCTGAGCCTGGGGGCCAGGCAGTTGGAACACACTCCCAGGCCAATGCAGAACGACATGCACACGTCTGTTCCTGCCCCCTACACCGGCAGAGAGCTCGGGGGAGCCAGAGACTGCCAGGCTGCTGCTGGGCTGGCTGCCTGTGTGGGACGGGGCAGAGCCGACCTAGGGGCAAGTTGGGCCTCTTGCTCTCCCTGCTGCCCTGAGGCTGCTGGGCCAAAGACGTCTTGGGCATCCAGCCCTTTGCTGGTCCCTTCCCTCTGACGAGGCCCTCTGAGCTCCAGCACCTTGCAGTGTGGAGACAGCACCTGCCAGCAATCTCCTCTCCAAGGAGGCCTCAACCGAGGCCTAGGCCCAGGGGAAAAGCACCAGCGGGGTTGAGCCTGGGGAGGCGCCCGGGCATGTCTGGACCCAGTCCCCGCAGCCTGCCCCTTGGTGGGGCAGTACCCCCGGAGGCCAGGAAGGTCTGGGAAAGGCTGGCCAGGGGCAGGGGCCCTGCTGGGTCCTGCCCCTGGCCTGTGGGGCCTCTGAGCACAACCGGCCCTCTCCCACTGGAAGACCTCCCCGGCTGCCTCCAAAGTCCTGTTTGCCAACACTCCCACCCGCTGTTCACGCCAGACTTGCACAATGCTCCCAAGCCCGGGAGAAAAGCGCTTCGGGGTGGTGCTCTCTCCGGGCCCTTGCCCCTGAGCCTGGGGGCAAGGCATGGGGAACACACTCCCAGGCCAAGGCAGAACCACATGCCCACGTCTGTTCCTGTCCCCTGCACCGGCAGAGAGCTTGGGGGAGCCAGAGTCTGTCAGGCAGCTGCTGGGTTGGCCGCCTGTGTGGGAAGGGGCAGAGCCGCCCTAGGGGCAAGTTGGGCCTCTTGCTCTCCCTGCTGCCCTGAGGCTGCTGGGCCAAAGACGTCTTGGGCATCCAGCCCCTTACTGGTCCCTTCCCTCTGACGAGGCCCTCTGAGCTCCAGCACCTTGCAGTGTGGAGACAGCCCCTGCCAGCAACCTCCTCTCCAAGGAGGCCTCAACCGAGGCCTAGGCCCAGGGGAAAGACACCAGCGGGGATGAGCCAGGGGAGGCGCCCGAGCATGTCTGGACCCAGTCCCCGCAGCCTGCCCCTTGGTGGGGCAGTACCCCCGGAGGCCAGGAAGGTCTGGGTAAGGCTGGCCAGGGGCAGGGGTCCTGCTGGGTCCTGCCCCTGGCCTGTGGGGCCTCTGAGCACAACCGGCCCTCTCCCACTGGAAGACCTCCCCGGCTGCCTCCAAAGGCCGGTTTGCAAGCGCTCCCGGCCACTGTTACCAGCAGGCGGGCACAATGCGCCTAAGCCCGGAAGAAAAGCGGTTCAGGGTGGTGCTCTCTCTGGGCCCTTGCCCCTGAGCCTGGGGGAAAGGCAGGGTGTCCACACTAACAGGCCAAGGCAGAACCACATGCACACGTCTGACCTGCCCCCTGCACCGGCAGAGAGCTCGGGGGAGCCAGAGACTGTCAGGCAGCTGCTGGGCTGGCCGCCTGTGTGGGAAGTGGCAGAGCCGACCTAGGGGCAAGTTGGGCCTCTTGCTCTCCCTGCTGCCCTGAGGCTGCTGGGCCATAGAGGTCTTGGGCATCCAGCCCCTTGCTGGTCCCTTCCCTCTGACGAGGCCCTCTGAGCTCCAGCACCATGCAGTGTGGAGACAGCCCCTGCCAGCAACCTCCTCTCCAAGGAGGCCTCAACCGAGGCCTAGGCCCAGGGGAAAGGCACCAGCGGGGATGAGCCTGGGGAGGCGCCCGGGCATGTCTGGACCCAGTCCCCGCAGCCTGCCCCTTGGTGGGGCAGTACCCCCGGAGGCCAGGAAGGTCTGGGCAAGGCTGTCCAGGGGCAGGGGCCCTGCTGGGTCCTGCCCCTGGCCTGTGGGGCCTCTGAGCACAACCGGCCCTCTCCCACTGGAAGACCTCCACGGCTGCCTCCAAAGGCCGGTTTGCAAGCACTCCCGCCCACTGTTCCCGCCAGGCGCGCACAATGCTCCCAAGCCCGGGAGAAAAGCGCTTCGGGGTGGTGGTCTCTCCGGGCCCTTGCCCCTGAGCCTGGGGGCCAGGCAGGGGGTCCACAGTCCCAGGCCAAGGCACAACAACATGCACACGTCTGTTCCTGCCCCCTCCACCGGCAGAGAGCTGGGGGGAGCCAGAGTCTGTCAGGCAGCTGCTGGGCTGGCCGCCTGTGTGGGAAGGGGCAGAGCCGACCTAGGGGCAAGTTGGGCCTCTTGCTCTCCCTGCTGCCCTGAGGCTGCTGTGCCAAAGAGGTTTTGGGCATCCAGCCACTTGCTGGTCCCTTCCCTCTGACGAGGCCCTCTGAGCTCCAGCACCTTGCAGTGTGGAGACAGACCCTGCCAGCATCCTCCTCTCCAAGGAGGCCTCAACCGAGGCCTAGGCCCAGGGGAAAGGCACCAGCGGGGATGAGCCAGTGGAGGCGCACGGGCATATCAGGACCCAGTCCCCGCAGCCTGCCCCTTGGTGGGGCAGTACCCCCGGAGGCCAGGAAGGTCTGGGCAAGGCTGGCCAGGGGCAGGGTCCCTGCTGGGTCCTGCCCCTGGCCTGTGGGGCCTCTGAGCACAACCGGCCCTCTCCCACTGGAAGACCTCCACGGCTGCCTCCAAAGTCCTGTTTGCAAACACTCCCGCCCGCTGTTCACGCCAGGCTCGCACAATGCTCCCAAGCCCGGGAGAAAAGCGCTTCGGGGTGGTGCTCTCTCCGGGCCCTTGCCCCTAAGCCTGCGGGCCAGGCAGGGTGTCCACAGTCCCAGGCCAAGACAGAACCACATGCACACGTCTGTTCCTGACCCCTGCACCGGCAGAGAGCTCGGGGGAGCCAGAGTCTGTCAGGCAGCTGCTGGGCTGGCCGCCTTTGTGGGAAGGGGCAGAGCCGACCTAGGGGCAAGTTGGGCCTCTTGCTCTCCCTGCTGCCCTGAGGCTGCTGGGCCAAAGAGGTCTTGGGCATCCAGCCCTTTGCTTGTCCCTTCACTCTGACGAGGCCCTCTGAGCTCCAGCACCTTGCAGTGTGGAGACAGCCCCTGCCAGCAACCTCCTCTCCAAGGAGGCCTCAACCGAGACCTAGGACCAGGGGAAAGGCACCAGCGGGGATGAGCCTGGGGAGGCGCCCGGGCATGTCTGGACCCAGTCCCCGCAGCCTGCCCCTTGGTGGGGCAGTACCCTCGGAGGCCAGGAAGGTCTGGGAAAGGCTGGCCAGGGGCAGGGGACCTGCTGGGTCCTGCCCCTGGCCTGTGGGGCCTCTGAGCACAACCGGCCCTCTCCCACTGGAAGACCTCCCCGGCTGCCTCCAAAGTCCTGTTTGCCAACACTCTCACCCGCTGTTCACGCCAGACTTGCACAATGCTCCCAAGCCCGGGAGAAAAGCGCTTCGGGGTGGTGCTCTCTCCGGGCCCTTGCCCCTGAGCCTGGGGGCAAGGCAGGGTGTCCACACTCCCAGGCCAAGGCAGAACCACATGCACACGTCTGATCTGCCCCCTGCACCGGCAGAGAGCTCGGGGGAGCCAGAGTCTGTCAGGCAGCTGCTGGGCTGGCCGCCTGTGTGGGAAGTGGCAGAGCCGACCTAGGGGCAAGTTGGGCCTCTTGCTCTCCCTGCTGCCCTGAGGCTGCTGGGCCATAGAGGTCTTGGGCATCCAGCCCCTTGCTGGTCCCTTCCCTCTGACGAGGCCCTCTGAGCTCCAGCACCTTGCAGTGTGGAGACAGCCCCTGCCAGCAACCTCCTCTCCAAGGAGGCCTCAACCGAGGCCTAGGCCCAGGGGAAAGGCACCAGCGGGGATGAGCCTGGGGAGGCGCCCGGGCATGTCTGGACCCAGTCCCCGCAGCCTGCCCCTTGGTGGGGCAGTACCCCCGGAGGCCAGGAAGGTCTGGGCAAGGCTGGCCAGGGGCAGGGGCCCTGCTGGGTCCTGCCCCTGGCCTGTGGGGCCTCTGAGCACAACCGGCCCTCTCCCACTGGAAGAACTCCCCGGCTCCCTCCAAAGGCCAGTTTGCCAACACTCCCGCCCGCTGTTCCCGCCAGGCACGCACAATATTCCCAAGCCCGGGAGAAAAGCGCTTCGGGGTGGTGCTCTCCTCGGGCCCTTGCCCCTGAGCCTGGGGTCCAGGCAGTTGGTCCACACTCCCAGACCAAGGCAGAACCACATGCACACGTCTGTTCCTGACCCCTGCACCGGCAGAGAGTTCGGGGGAGCCAGAGTCTGTCAGGCAGCTGCTGGGCTGGCCGCCTGTGTGGAAAGGGGCAGAGCCGACCTAGGGGCAAGTTGGGCCTCTTCCTCTCCCTGCTGCCCTGAGGCTGCTGGGCCAAAGAGGTCTTGGGCATCCAGCCCCTTGCTGGTCTCTTCCCTCTGACGAGGCCCTCTGAGCTCCAGCACCTTGCAGTGTGGAGACAGCCCCTGCCAGCAACATCCTCTCCAAGGAGGCCTCAACCGAGGCCTAGGCCCAGGGGAAAGGCACCAGCGGGGATGAGCCTGGGGAGGCGCCCGGGCATGTCTGGACCCAGTCCCCGCAGCCTGCCCCTTGGTGGGGCAGTACCCCCGGAGGCCAGGAAGATCTGGTCAAGGCTGGCCAGGGGCAGGGGCCCTGCTGGGTCCTCCCCATGGCCTGTGGGGCCTCTGAGCACAACCGGCCCTCTCCCACTGGAAGACCTCCCCGGCTGCCTCCAAAGGCCGGTTTGCAAGCACTCCCGCCCACTGTTCCCGCCAGGCGCGCACAATGCTCCCAAGCCCGGGAGAAAAGCGCTTCGGGGTGGTGCTCTCTCCGGGCCCTTGCCCCTGAGCCTGTGGGCAAGGCAGGGGGAACACACTCCCAGACCAAGGCAGAAACACATGCACACGTCTGTTCCTGTCCCCTGCACCGGCAGAGAGCTCGGGGGAGCCAGAGTCTGTCAGGCAGCTGCTGGGCTGGCCGCCTGTGTGGGAAGGGGCAGAGCCGACCTAGGGGCAAGTTGGGCCTCTTGCTCTCCCTGCTGCCCTGAGGCTGCAGGGCCAAAGACGTCTTGGGCATCCAGCCCCTTACTGGTCCCTTCCCTCTGACGAGGCCCTCTGAGCTCCAGCACCTTGCAGTGTGGAGACAGCCCCTGCCAGCAATCTCCTCTCCAAGGAGGCCTCAACCGAGGCCTAGGCCCAGGGGAAAGGCACCAGCGGGGTTGAGCCAGGGGAGGCGCCCGGGCATGTCTGGACCCTGTCCCCGCAGCCTGCCCCTTGGTGGGGCAGTACCCCCGGAGGCCAGGAAGGTCTGGGCAAGGCTGGCCAGGGGCAGGGGCCCTGCTGGGTCCTGCCCCTGGCCTGTGGGGCCTCTGAGCACAACCGGCCCTCTCCCACTGGAAGACCTCCCCGGCTGCCTCCAAAGGCGGGTTTGCCAACACTCCCGCCCGCTGTTCCCGCCAGGCACGCACAACGCTCCCAAGCCCGGGAGAAAAGCGCTTCGGGGTGGTGCTCTCTCCGGGCCCTTGCCCCTGAGCCTGGGGTCCAGGCAGTGGGTCCACACTCCCAGACCAAGGCAGAACCACATGCACACGTCTGTTCCTGACCCCTGCACCGGCAGAGAGCTCGGGGGAGCCAGAGTCTGTCAGGCAGCTGCTGGGTTGGCTGCCTGTGTGGGAAGGGGCAGAGCCGACCTAGGGGCAAGTTGGGCCTCTTGCTCTCCCTGCTGCCCTGAGGCTGCTGGGCCAAAGAGGTCTTGGGCATCCAGCCCCTTGCTGGTCCCTTCCCGCTGACGAGGCCCTCTGAGCTCCAGCACCTTGCAGTGTGGAGACAGCCCCTGCCAGCAACCTCCTCTCCAAGGAGGCCTCAACCGAGGCCTAGGCCCAGGGGAAAGGCACCAGCGGGGATGAGCCTGGGGAGGCGCCCGGGCATCTCTGGACCCAGGCCCCGCAGCCTGCCCCTTAGTGGGGCAGTACCCCCGGAGGCCAGGAAGGTCTGGGCAAGGCTGGCCAGGGGCAGGGGCCCTGCTGCGTCCTGCCCCTGGCCTGTGGGGCCTCTGAGCACAACCGGCCCTCTCCTACTGGAAGACCTCCCCGGCTGCCTCCAAGGCCGGTTTGCAAGCGCTCCCGCCCACTGTTCCCAGCAGGCGTGCACAATGCTCCCAAGCCCGGGAGAAAAGCGCTTCAGGGTGGTGCTCTCTCCGGGCCCTTGCCCCTGAGCCTGGGGGCAAGGCAGGGTGTCCACACTCCCAGGCCAAGGCAGAACCACATGCACACGTCTGATCTGCCCCCTGCACCGGCAGAGAGCTCGGGGGAGCCAGAGTCTGTCAGGCAGCTGCTGGGCTGGCCGCCTGTGTGGGAAGGGGCAGAGCCGACCTAGGGGCAAGTTGGGCCTCTTGCTCTCCCTGCTGCCCTGAGGCTGCTGGGCCAAAGAGGTCTTGGGCATCCAGCCCCTTGCTGGTCCCTTCCCTCTGACGAGGCCCTCTGAGCTCCAGCACCTTTCAGTGTGGAGACAGCCCCTGCCAGCAACCTCCTCTCCATGGAGGCCTCAACCGAGGCCTAGGCCCAGGGGAAAGGCACCAGCGGGGATGAGCCTGGGGAGGCGCCCGGGCATGTCTGGACCCAGTCCCCGCAGCCTGCCCCTTGGTGGGGCAGTACCCCCGGAGGCCAGGAAGGTCTGGGCAAGGCTGCCAGGGGCAGGGACACTGCTGGGTCCTGCCCCTGGCCTATGGGGCGTCTGAGCACAACCGGCACTCTCCCGCTGGAAGACCTCCCCGTCTGCCTCGAAAGGCCGGTTTGCAAGCACTCCCGCCCGCTGTTCCCGCCAGGCACGCACAATGCTCCCAAGCCCGGGAGAAAAGCGCTTCGGGGTGGTACTCTCTCCGGGCCCTTGCCCCTGAGCCTGGGGGCAAGGCATGGGGAACACACTCCCAGGCCAAGGCAGAACCACATGCCCACGTCTGTTCCTGTCCCCTGCACCGGCAGAGAGCTTGGGGGAGCCAGAGTCTGTCAGGCAGCTGCTGGGTTGGCCGCCTGTGTGGGAAGGGGCAGAGCCGCCCTAGGGGCAAGTTGGGCCTCTTGCTCTCCCTGCTGCCCTGAGGCTGCTGGGCCAAAAACGTCTTGGGCATCCAGCCCCTTACTGGTCCCTTCCCTCTGACGAGGCCCTCTGAGCTCCAGCACCTTGCAGTGTGGAGACAGCCCCTGCCAGCAACCTCCTCTCCAAGGAGGCCTCAACCGAGGCCTAGGCCCAGGGGAAAGGCACCAGCGGGGATGAGCCAGGGGAGGCGCCCGAGCATGTCTGGACCCAGTCCCCGCAGCCTGCCCCTTGGTGGGGCAGTACCCCCGGAGGCCAGGAAGGTCTGGGTAAGACTGGCCAGGGGCAGGGGCCCTGCTGGGTCCTGCCCCTGGCCTGTGGGGCCTCTGAGCACAACCGGCCCTCTCCCACTGGAAGACCTCCCCGGCTGCCTCCAAAGGCCGGTTTGCAAGCGCTCCCGGCCACTGTTACCAGCAGGCGGGCACAATGCTCCTAAGCCCGGAAGAAAAGCGCTTCAGGGTGGTGCTCTCTCTGGGCCCTTGCCCCTGAGCCTGGGGGCAAGGCAGGGTGTCCACACTCCCAGGCCAAGGCAGAACCACATGCACACGTCTGACCTGCCCCCTGCACCGGCAGAGAGCTCGGGGGAGCCAGAGTCTGTCAGGCAGCTGCTGGGCTGGCCGCCTGTGTGGGAAGTGGCAGAGCCGACCTAGGGGCAAGTTGGGCCTCTTGCTCTCCCTGCTGCCCTGAGGCTGCTGGGCCAAAGAGGTCTTGGGCATCCAGCCCCTTGCTGGTCCCTTCCCTCTGACGAGGCCCTCTGAGCTCCAGCACCTTGCAGTGTGGAGACAGCCCCTGCCAGCAACCTCCTCTCCAAGGAGGCCTCAACCGAGGCCTAGGCCCAGGGGAAAGGCACCAGCGGGGATGAGCCTGGGGAGGCGCCCGGGCATGTCTGGACCCAGTCCCCGCAGCCTGCCCCTTGGTGGGGCAGTACCCCCGGAGGCCAGGAAGGTCTGGGCAAGGCTGGCCAGGGGCAGGGGCCCTGCTGGGTCCGGCCCCTGGCCTGTGGGGCCTCTGAGCACAACCGGCCCTCTCCCACTGGAAGAACTCCCCGGATGCCTCCAAAGGCCAGTTTGCCAACACTCCCGCCCGCTGTTCCCGCCAGGCACGCACAATGCTCCCAAGCCCGTGAGAAAAGCGCTTCGGGGTGGTGCTCTCCTCGGGCCCTTGCCCCTGAGCCTGGGGGCCAGGCAGTTGGTCCACACTCCCAGACCAAGGCAGAACCACATGCACACGTCTGTTCCTGACCCCTGCACCGGCAGAGAGCTCGGGGGAGCCAGAGTCTGTCAGGCAGCTGCTGGGCTGTCCACCTGTGTGGGAAGGGGCAGAGCCGACCTAGGGGCAAGTTGGGCCTCTTCCTCTCCCTGCTGCCCTGAGGCTGCTGGGCCAAAGAGGTCTTGGGCATCCAGCCCCTTGCTGGTCCCTTCCCTCTGACGAGGCCCTCTGAGCTCCAGCACCTTGCAGTGTGGAGACAGCCCCTGCCAGCAACCTCCTCTCCAAGGAGGCCTCAACCGAGGCCTAGGCCCAGGGGAAAGGCACCAGCGGGGATGAGCCAGTGGAGGCGCACGGGCATGTCTGGACCCAGTCCCCGCAGCCTGCCCCTTGGTGGGGCAGTACCCCCGGAGGCCAGGAAGGTCTGAGCAAGGCTGCCAGGGGCAGGGACACTGCTGGGTCCTGCCCCTGGCCTGTGGGGCGTCTGAGCACAACCGGCACTCTCCCGCTGGAAGACCTGCCCGGCCGCCTCCAAAGGCCTGTTAACAAGCGCTCCCGCCCACTGTTCCCAGCAGGCGTGCACAATGCTCCCAAGCCCGGGAGAAAAGCGCTTCGGGGTGGTGCTCTCTCCGGGCCCTTGCCCCTGAGCCTGGGGGCAAGGCAGGGTGTCCACACTCCCAGGCCAAGGCAGAACCACATGCACACGTCTGATCTGCCCCCTGCACCGGCAGAGAGCTCGGGGGATCCAGAGTCTGTCAGGCAGCTGCTGGGCTGGCCGCCTGTGTGGGAAGGGGCAGAGCCGACCTAGGGGCAAGTTGGGCCTCTTGCTCTCCCTGCTGCCCTGAGGCTGCTGGGCCAAAGAGGTCTTGGGCATCCAGCCCCTTGCTTGTCCCTTCCCTCTGACGAGGCCCTCTGAGCTCCAGCACCTTGCAGTGTGGAGACAGCCCCTGCCAGCAATCTCCTCTCCAAGGAGGCCTCAACCGAGGCCTAGGCCCAGGGAAAAGGCACCAGCGGGGTTGAGCCAGGGGAGGCGCCCGGGCATGTCTGGACCCTGTCCCCGCAGCCTGCCCCTTGGTGGGGCAGTACCCCCGGAGGCCAGGAAGGTCTGGGCAAGGCTGGCCAGGGGCAGGGGCCCTGCTGGTTCCTGCCCCTGGCCTGTGGGGCCTCTGAGCACAACCGGCCCTTGCCCACTGGAAGACCTCCCCGGCTGCCTCCAAAAGCCGGTTTGCAAGCACTCCCGCCCACTGTTCCCGCCAGGCGCGCACAATGCTCCCAAGCCCGGGAGAAAAGCGCTTCGGGGTGGTGGTCTCTCCGGGCCCCTGCCCCTGAGCCTGGGGGCCCGGCAGGGGATCCACAGTCCCAGGCCAAGGCAGAACCACATGCACACGTCTGTTCCTGCCCCCTCCACCGGCAGAGAGCTGGGGGGAGCCAGAGTCTGTCAGGCAGCTGCTGGGCTGGCTGCCTGTGTGGGAAGGGGCAGAGCCGACCTAGGGGCAAGTTGGGCCTCTTGCTCTCCCTGCTGCCCTGAGGCTGCTGGGCCAAAGAGGTCTTGGGCATCCAGCCCCTTGCTGGTCCCTTCCCTCTGACGAGGCCCTCTGAGCTCCAGCACCTTGCAGTGTGGAGACAGCCCCTGCCAGCAACCTCTTCTCCAAGGAGGCCTCAACCGAGGCCTAGGCCCAGGGGAAAGGCACCAGCGGGGATGAGCCAGTGGAGGCGCACGGGCATGTCTGGACCCAGTCCCCGCAGCCTGCCCCTTGGTGGGGCAGTACCCCCGGAGGCCAGGAAGGTCTGGGCAAGGCTGGCCAGGGGCAGGGGCCCTGCTGGGTCCTGCCCCTGGCCTGTGGGGCCTCTGAGCACAACCGGCCCTCTCCCACTGGAAGACCACCCCGGCTGCCTCCAAAGGCCGTTTTGCACGCACTCCCGCCCACTGTTCCCACCAAGCGCGCACAATGCTCCCATCCCGGGAGAAAAGCGCTTCGGGGTGGTGCTCTCTCCGGGCCCTTGCCCCTGAGCCTGGGGTCCAGGCAGGGGATCCACAGTCCCAGGCCAAGGCACAACAACATGCACACGTCTGTTCCTGCCCCCTCCACCGGCAGAGAGCTGGGGGGAGCCAGAGTCTGTCAGGCAGCTGCTGGGCTGGCCGCCTGTGTGGGAAGGGGCAGAGCCGACCTAGGGGCAAGTTGGGCCTCTTGCTCTCCCTGCTGCCCTGAGGCTGCTGGGCCAAAGAGGTCTTGGGCATCCAGCCCCTTGCTGGTCCCTTCCCTCTGACGAGGCCCTCTGAGCTCCAGCACCTTGCAGTTGGAGACAGCCCCTGCCAGCAACCTCCTCTCCAAGGAGGCCTCAACCGAGGCCTAGGCACAGGGGAAAGGCACCAGCGGGGATGAGCCAGTGGAGGCGCACGGGCATATCAGGACCCAGGCCCTGCAGCCTGCCCCTTGGTGGGGCAGTACCCCCGGAGGCCAGGAAGTTCTGGGCAAGGCTGGCCAGGGGCAGGGTCCCTGCTGGGTCCTGCCCCTGGCCTGTGGGGCCTCTGAGCACAACCGGCCCTCTCCCACTGGAAGACCTCCCCGGCTGCCTCCAAAGGCGGGTTTGCCAACACTCCCGCCCGCTGTTCCCGCCAGGCACGCACAACGCTCCCAAGGCCAGGAGAAAAGCGCTTCGGGGTGTTGCTCTCTCCGGGCCCTTGCCCCTGAGCCTGGGGTCCAGGCAGTGGGTCCACACTCCCAGACCAAGGCAGAACCACATGCACACGTCTGTTCCTGACCCCTGCACCGGCAGAGAGCTCGGGGGAGCCAGAGTCTGTCAGGCAGCTGCTGGGTTGGCTGCCTGTGTGGCAAGGGGCAGAGCCGACCTAGGGGCAAGTTGGGCCTCTTGCTCTCCCTGCTGCCCTGAGGCTGCTGGGCCAAAGAGGTCTTGGGCATCCAGCCCCTTGCTGGTCCCTTCCCGCTGACGAGGCCCTCTGAGCTCCAGCACCTTGCAGTGTGGAGACAGCCCCTGCCAGCAACCTCCTCTCCAAGGAGGCCTCAACCGAGGCCTAGGCCCAGGGGAAAGGCACCAGCGGGGATGAGCCTGGGGAGGCGCCCGCGCATCTCTGGACCCAGGCCCCGCAGCCTGCCCCTTAGTGGGGCAGTACCCCCGGAGGCCAGGAAGGTCTGGGCAAGGCTGGCCAGGGGCAGGGGCCCTGCTGCATCCTGCCCCTGGCCTGTGGGGCCTCTGAGCACAACCGGCCCTCTCCCACTGGAAGACCTCCCCGGCTGCCTTCAAGGCCGGTTTGCAAGCGCTCCCGCCCACTGTTCCCAGCAGGCGTGCACAATGCTCCCAAGCCCGGGAGAAAAGCGCTTCAGGGTGGTGCTCTCTCCGGGCCCTTGCCCCTGAGCCTGGGGGCAAGGCAGGGTGTCCACACTCCCAGGACAAGGCAGAACCACATGCACACGTCTGATCTGCCCCCTGCACCGGCAGAGAGCTCGGGGGAGCCAGAGTCTGTCAGGCAGCTGCTGGGCTGGCCGCCTGTGTGGGAAGGGGCAGAGCCGACCTAGGGGCAATTTGGGCCTCTTGCTCTCCCTGCTGCCCTGAGGCTGCTGGGCCAAAGAGGTCTTGGGCATCCAGCCCCTTGCTGGTCCCTTCCCTCTGACGAGGCCCTCTGAGCTCCAGCACCTTGCAGTGTGGAGACAGCCCCTGCCAGCAACCTCCTCTCCAAGGAGGCCTCAACCGAGGCCTAGGCCCAGGGGAAAGGCACCAGTGGGGATGAGCCTGGGGAGGCGCCCGGGCATGTCTGGACCCAGTCCCCGCAGCCTGCCCCTTGGTGGGGCAGTACCCCCGGAGGCCAGGAAGGTCTGGGCAAGGCTGCCAGGGGCAGGGACACTGCTGGGTCCTGCCCCTGGCCTGTGGGGCGTCTGAGCACAACCGGCACTCTCCCGCTGGAAGACCTCCCCGTCTGCCTCGAAAGGCCGGTTTGCAAGCACTCCCGCCCGCTGTTCCCGCCAGGCACGCACAATGCTCCCAAGCCCGGGAGAAAAGCGCTTCGGGGTGGTGCTCTCTCCGGGCCCTTGCCCCTGAGCCTGGGGGCAAGGCATGGGGAACACACTCCCAGGCCAAGGCAAAACCACATGCCCACGTCTGTTCCTGTCCCCTGCACCGGCAGAGAGCTTGGGGGAGCCAGAGTCTGTCAGGCAGCTGCTGGGTTGGCCGCCTGTGTGGGAAGGGGCAGAGCCGACCTAGGGGCAAGTTGGGCCTCTTCCTCTCCCTGCTGCCCTGAGGCTGCTGGGCCAAAGACGTCTTGGGCATCCAGCCCCTTACTGGTCCCTTCCCTCTGACGAGGCCCTCTGAGCTCCAGCACCTTGCAGTGTGGAGACAGCCCCTGCCAGCAACCTCTTCTCCAAGGAGGCCTCAACCGAGGCCTAGGCCCAGGGGAAAGGCACCAGCGGGGATGAGCCAGTGGAGGCGCACGGGCATGTCTGGACCCAGTCCCTGCAGCCTGCCCCTTGGTGGGGCAGTACCCCCGGAGGCCAGGAAGGTCTGGGCAAGGCTGGCCAGGGGCAGGGGCCCTGCTGCGTCCTGCCCCTGGCCTGTGGGGCCTCTGAGCACAACCGGCCCTCTCCCACTGGAAGACCTCCCCGGCTGCCTCCAAAGGCCGGTTTGCCAACACTCCCGCCCGCTGTTCCCGCCAGGCACGCACAATTCTCCCAAGCCCGGGAGAAAAGCGCTTCAGGGTGTTGCCCTCTCCGGGCCCTTGCCCCTGAGCCTGGGGTCCAGGTAGTGGGTCCACACTCCCAGACCAAGGCAGAACCACATGCACACGTCTGTTCCTGACCCCTGCACCGGCAGAGAGCTCGGGGGAGCCAGAGTCTGTCAGGCAGCTGCTGGGTTGGCTGCCTGTGTGGGAAGGGGCAGAGCCGACCTAGGGGCAAGTTGGGCCTCTTCCTCTCCCTGCTGCCCTGAGGCTGCTGGGCCAAAGACGTCTTGGGCATCCAGCCCCTTACTGGTCCCTTCCCTCTGACGAGGCCCTCTGAGCTCCAGCACCTTGCAGTGTGGAGACAGCCCCTGCCAGCAACCTCCTCTCCAAGGAGGCCTCAACCGAGGCCTAGGCCCAGGGGAAAGGCACCAGCGGGGATGAGCCAGTGGAGGCGCAAGGGCATGTCTGGACCCAGTCCCCGCAGCCTGCCCCTTGGTGGGGCAGTACCCCCGGAGGCCAGGAAGGTCTGGGCAAGGCTGCGAGGGGCAGGGGCCCTGCTGGGTCGTGCCCCTGGCCTGTGGGGCGTCTGAGCACAACCGGCACTCTCCCGCTGGAAGACCTCCCCGTCTGCCTCCAAAGGCCGGTTTGCAAGCACTCCCGCCCGCTGTTCCCGCCAGGCAGGCACAATGCTCCCAAGCCCGGGAGAAAAGCGCTTCGGGGTGGTGCTCTCCTCGGGCCCTTGCCCCTGAGCCTGGGGGCCAGGCAGTTGGAACACACTCCCAGGCCAAGGCAGAACGACATGCACACGTCTGTTCCTGCCCCCTACACCGGCAGAGAGCTCGGGGGAGCCAGAGACTGCCAGGCTGCTGCTGGGCTGGCTGCCTGTGTGGGACGGGGCAGAGCCGACCTAGGGGCAAGTTGGGCCTCTTGCTCTCCCTGCTGCCCTGAGGCTGCTGGGTCAAAGAGGTCTTGGGCATCCAGCCCTTTGCTGGTCCCTTCCCTCTGACGAGGCCCTCTGAGCTCCAGCACCTTGCAGTGTGGAGACAGACCCTGCCAGCAACCTCCTCTCCAAAGAGGCCTCAACCGAGGCCTACGCCCAGGGGAAAAGCACCAGCGGGGATGATCCTGGGGAGGCGCACGGACATGTCTGGACCCAGTCCCCGCAGCCTGCCCCTTGGTGGGGCAGTACCCCCGGAGGCCAGGAAGGTCTGGGCAAGGCTGGCCAGGGGCAGGGGACCTGCTGGGTCCTGCCCCTGGCCTGTGAGGCCTCTGAGCACAACCGGCCCTCTCCCACTGGAAGACCTCCCCAGCTGCCTCCAAAGTCCTGTTTGCAAACACTCCCGCCCGCTGTTCACGCCAGGCTCGCACAATGCTCCCAAGCCCGGGAGAAAAGCGCTTCGGGGTGGTGCTCTCTCCGGGCCCTTGCCCCTGAGCCTGGGGGCCAGGCAGTGGGTCCACACTCCCAGACCAAGGCAGAACCACATGCACACGTCTGTTCCTGACCCCTGCACCGGCAGAGAGCTCAGGGGAGCCAGAGTCTGTCAGGCAGCTGCTGGGCTGGCCGCCTGTGTGGGAAGGGGCAGAGCCGACCTAGGGGCAAGTTGGGCCTCTTCCTCTCCCTGCTGCCCTGAGGCTGCTGGGCCAAAGAGGTCTTGGGCATCCAGCCCCTTGCTGGTCCCTTCCCTCTGACGAGGCCCTCTGAGCTCCAGCACCTTGCAGTGTGGAGACAGCCCCTGCCAGCAACCTCCTCTCCAATGAGGCCTCAACCGAGGCCTAGGCCCAGGGGAAAGGCACCAGCGGGGATGAGCCTGGGGAGGCGCCCGGGCATGTCTGGACCCAGTCCCCGCAGCCTGCCCCTTGGTGGGGCAGTACCCCCGGAGGCCAGGAAGGTCTGTGCAAGGCTGCCAGGGGCAGGGACAGCGCTGGGTCCTGCCCCTGGCCTGTGGGACGTCTGAGCACAACCGGCACTCTCCCGCTGGAAGACCTCCCCGTCTGCCTCCAAAGGCCGGTTTGCAAGCACTCCCGCCCGCTGTTCCCGCCAGGCACGCACAATGCTCCCAAGCCCGGGAGAAAAGCGCTTCGGGGTGGTGCTCTCTCCGGGCCCTTGCCCCTAAGCCTGCGGGCCAGGCAGGGGGAACACACTCCCAGGCCAAGACAGAACGACATGAACACGTCTGTTCCTGCCCCCTACACCGGCAGAGAGCTCGGGGGAGCCAGAGTCTCTCAGGCAGGTGCTGGGCTGGCCGCCTGTGTGGGAAGGGGCAGAGCCGACCTAGGGGCAAGTTGGGCCTCTTGCTCTCCCTGCTGCCCTGAGGCTGCTGGGCCAAAGACGTCTTGGGCATCCAGCCCTTTGCTGGTCCCTTCCCTCTGACGAGGCCCTCTGAGCTCCAGCACCTTGCAGTGTGGAGACAGCACCTGCCAGCAATCTCCTCTCCAAGGAGGCCTCAACCGAGGCCTAGGCCCAGGGGAAAGGCACCAGCGGGGATGAGCCTGGGGAGGCGCCCGGGCATGTCTGGACCCAGTCCCCGCAGCCTGCCCCTTGGTGGGGCAGTACCACTGGAGGCCAGGAAGGTCTGGGCAAGGCTGACCAGGGGCAGGGGACCTGCTGGGTCCTGCCCCTGGCCTGTGGGGCCTCTGAGCACAACCGGCCCTCTCCCACTGGAAGACCTCCCCGGCTGCCTCCAAAGGCCGTTTTGCACGCACTCCCGCCCACTCTTCCCACCAAGCGCGCACAATGCTCCCAAGCCCGGGAGAAAAGCGCTTCGGGGTGGTGCTCTCTCCGGGCCCTTGCCCCTGAGACTGGGGGCCAGGCAGGGGGTTCACACTCCCAGGCCAAGGCAGAACCACATGCACACGTCTGTTCCTGACCCCTGCACCGGCAGAGAGCTCGGGGGAGCCAGAGTCTGTCAGGCAGCTGCTGGGCTGGCCGCCTTTGTGGGAAGGGGCAGAGCCGACCTAGGTTCAAGTAGGGCCTCTTGCTCTCCCTGCTGCCCTGAGGCTGCTGGGCCAAAGAGGTCTTGGGCATCCAGCCCTTTGCTTGTCCCTTCCCTCTGACGAGGCCCTCTGAGCTCCAGCACCTTGCAGTGTGGAGACAGCCCCTGCCAGCAACCTCCTCTCCAAGGAGGCCTCAACCGAGACCTAGGACCAGGGGAAAGGCACCAGCGGGGATGAGCCTGGGGAGGCGCCCAGGCATGTCTGGACCCAGTCCCCGCAGCCTGCCCCTTGGTGGGGCAGTACCCCCGGAGGCCAGGAAGGTCTGGGAAAGGCTGGCCAGGGGCAGGGGACCTGCTGGGTCCTGCCCCTGGCCTGTGGGGCCTCTGAGCACAACCGGCCCTCTCCCACTGGAAGACCTCCCCGGCTGCCTCCAAAGGCCGGTTTGCAAGCGCTCCTGGCCACTGTTACCAGCAGGCGGGCACAATGCTCCTAAGCCCGGAAGAAAAGCGCTTCAGGGTGGTGCTCTCTCTGGGCCCTTGCCCCTGAGCCTGGGGGCAAGGCAGGGTGTCCACACTCCCAGGCCAAGGCAGAACCACATGCACACGTCTGACCTGCCCCCTGCACCGGCAGAGAGCTCGGGGGAGCCAGAGTCTGTCAGGCAGCTGCTGGGCTGGCCGCCTGTGTGGGAAGGGGCAGAGCCGACCTAGGGGCAAGTTGGGCCTCTTGCTCTCCCTGCTGCCCTGAGGCTGCTGGGCCAAAGAGGTCTTGGGCATCCAGCCCCTTGCTGGTCCCTTCCCTCTGACGAGGCCCTCTGAGCTCCAGCACCTTGCAGTGTGGAGACAGCCCCTGCCAGCAACCTCCTCTCCAAAGAGGCCTCAACCGAGGCCTACGCCCAGGGGAAAAGCACCAGCGGGGATGATCCTGGGGAGGCGCATGGACATGTCTGGACCCAGTCCCCGCAGCCTGCCCCTTGGTGGGGCAGTACCCCCGGAGGCCAGGAAGGTCTGGGCAAGGCTGGCCAGGGGCAGGGTCCCTGCTGGGTCCTGCCCCTGGCCTGTGAGGCCTCTGAGCACAACCGGCCCTCTCCCACTGGAAGACCTCCCCAGCTGCCTCCAAAGTCCTGTTTGCAAACACTCCCGCCCGCTGTTCACGCCAGGCTCGCACAATGCTCCCAAGCCCGGGAGAAAAGCGCTTCGGGGTGGTGCTCTCTCCGGGCCCTTGCCCCTGAGCCTGGGGGCCAGGCAGTGGGTCCACACTCCCAGACCGAGGCAGAACCACATGCACACGTCTGTTCCTGACCCCTGCACCGGCAGAGAGCTCGGGGGAGCCAGAGTCTGTCAGGCAGCTGCTGGGCTGGCCGCCTGTGTGGGAAGGGGCAGAGCCGACCTAGGGGCAAGTTGGGCCTCTTCCTCTCCCTGCTGCCCTGAGGCTGCTGGGCCAAAGAGGTCTTGGGCATCCAGCCCCTTGCTGGTCCCTTCCCTCTGACGAGGCCCTCTGAGCTCCAGCACCTTGCAGTGTGGAGACAGCCCCTGCCAGCAACCTCCTCTCCAAGGAGGCCTCAACCGAGGCCTAGGCCCAGGGGAAAGGCACCAGCGGGGATGAGCCTGGGGAGGCGCCCGGGCATGTCTGGACCCAGTCCCCGCAGCCTGCCCCTTGGTGGGGCAGTACCCCCGGAGGCCAGGAAGGTCTGTGCAAGGCTGCCAGGGGCAGGGACAGCGCTGGGTCCTGCCCCTGGCCTGTGGGACGTCTGAGCACAACCGGCACTCTCCCGCTGGAAGACCTCCCCGTCTGCCTCCAAAGGCCGGTTTGCAAGCACTCCCGCCCGCTGTTCCCGCCAGGCACGCACAATGCTCCCAAGCCCGGGAGAAAAGCGCTTCGGGGTGGTGCTCTCTCCGGGCCCTTGCCCCTAAGCCTGCGAGCCAGGCAGGGGGAACACACTCCCAGGCCAAGACAGAACGACATGAACACGTCTGTTCCTGCCCCCTACACCGGCAGAGAGCTCGGGGGAGCCAGAGTCTCTCAGGCAGGTGCTGGGCTGGCCGCCTGTGTGGGAAGGGGCAGAGCCGACCTAGGGGCAAGTTGGGCCTCTTGCTCTCCCTGCTGCCCTGAGGCTGCTGGGCCAAAGACGTCTTGGGCATCCAGCCCTTTGCTGGTCCCTTCCCTCTGACGAGGCCCTCTGAGCTCCAGCACCTTGCAGTGTGGAGACAGCACCTGCCAGCAATCTCCTCTCCAAGGAGGCCTCAACCGAGGCCTAGGCCCAGGGGAAAGGCACCAGCGGGGATGAGCCTGGGGAGGCGCCCGGGCATGTCTGGACCCAGTCCCCGCAGCCTGCCCCTTGGTGGGGCAGTACCACTGGAGGCCAGGAAGGTCTGGGCAAGGCTGACCAGGGGCAGGGGACCTGCTGGGTCCTGCCCCTGGCCTGTGGGGCCTCTGAGCACAACCGGCCCTCTCCCACTGGAAGACCTCCCCGGCTGCCTCCAAAGGCCGTTTTGCACGCACTCCCGCCCACTCTTCCCACCAAGCGCGCACAATGCTCCCAAGCCCGGGAGAAAAGCGCTTCGGGGTGGTGCTCTCTCCGGGCCCTTGCCCCTGAGACTGGGGGCCAGGCAGGGGGTCCACACTCCCAGGCCAAGGCAGAACCACATGCACACGTCTGTTCCTGACCCCTGCACCGGCAGAGAGCTCGGGGGAGCCAGAGTCTGTCAGGCAGCTGCTGGGCTGGCCGCCTTTGTGGGAAGGGGCAGAGCCGACCTAGGTTCAAGTAGGGCCTCTTGCTCTCCCTGCTGCCCTGAGGCTGCTGGGCCAAAGAGGTCTTGGGCATCCAGCCCTTTGCTTGTCCCTTCCCTCTGACGAGGCCCTCTGAGCTCCAGCACCTTGCAGTGTGGAGACAGCCCCTGCCAGCAACCTCCTCTCCAAGGAGGCCTCAACCGAGACCTAGGACCAGGGGAAAGGCACCAGCGGGGATGAGCCTGGGGAGGCGCCCAGGCATGTCTGGACCCAGTCCCCGCAGCCTGACCCTTGGTGGGGCAGTACCCCCGGAGGCCAGGAAGGTCTGGGAAAGGCTGGCCAGGGGCAGGGGACCTGCTGGATCCTGCCCCTGGCCTGTGGGGCCTCTGAGCACAACCGGCCCTCTCCCACTGGAAGACCTCCCCGGCTGCCTCCAAAGTCCTGTTTGCCAACACTCCCACCCGCTGTTCACGCCAGACTTGCACAATGCTCCCAAGCCCGGGAGAAAAGCGCTTCGGGGTGGTGCTCTCTCCGGGCCCTTGCCCCTGAGCCTGGGGGCAAGGCATGGGGAACACACTCCCAGGCCAAGGCAGAACCACATGCCCACGTCTGTTCCTGTCCCCTGCACCGGCAGAGAGCTTGGGGGAGCCAGAGTCTGTCAGGCAGCTGCTGGGTTGGCCGCCTGTGTGGGAAGGGGCAGAGCCGCCCTAGGGGCAAGTTGGGCCTCTTGCTCTCCCTGCTGCCCAGAGGCTGCTGGGCCAAAGACGTCTTGGGCATCCAGCCCCTTACTGGTCCCTTCCCTCTGACGAGGCCCTCTGAGCTCCAGCACCTTGCAGTGTGGAGACAGCCCCTGCCAGCAACCTCCTCTCCAAGGAGGCCTCAACCGAGGCCTAGGCCCAGGGGAAAGGCACCAGCGGGGATGAGCCAGGGGAGGCGCCCGAGCATGTCTGGACCCAGTCCCCGCAGCCTGCCCCTTGGTGGGGCAGTACCCCCGGAGGCCAGGAAGGTCTGGGTAAGACTGGCCAGGGGCAGGGGCCCTGCTGGGTCCTGCCCCTGGCCTGTGGGGCCTCTGAGCACAACCGGCCCTCTCCCACTGGAAGACCTCCCCGGCTGCCTCCAAAGGCCGGTTTGCAAGCGCTCCCGGCCACTGTTACCAGCAGGCGGGCACAATGCTCCTAAGCCCGGAAGAAAAGCGCTTCAGGGTGGTGCTCTCTCTGGGCCATTGCCCCTGAGCCTGGGGGCAAGGCAGGGTGTCCACACTCCCAGGCCAAGGCAGAACCACATGCACACGTCTGACCTGCCCCCTACACCGGCAGAGAGCTCGGGGGAGCCAGAGTCTGTCAGGCAGCTGCTGGGCTGGCCGCCTGTGTGGGAAGTGGCAGAGCCGACCTAGGGGCAAGTTGGGCCTCTTGCTCTCCCTGCTGCCCTGAGGCTGCTGGGCCAAAGAGGTCTTGGGCATCCAGCCCCTTGCTGGTCCCTTCCCTCTGACGAGGCCCTCTGAGCTCCAGCACCTTGCAGTGTGGAGACAGCCCCTGCCAGCAACCTCCTCTCCAAGGAGGCCTCAACCGAGGCCTAGGCCCAGGGGAAAGGCACCAGCGGGGATGAGCCTGGGGAGGCGCCCGGGCATGTCTGGACCCAGTCCCCGCAGCCTGCCCCTTGGTGGGGCAGTACCCCCGGAGGCCAGGAAGGTCTGGGCAAGGCTGGCCAGGGGCAGGGGCCCTGCTGGGTCCTGCCCCTGGCCTGTGGGGCCTCTGAGCACAACCGGCCCTCTCCCACTGGAAGAACTCCCCGGCTGCCTCCAAAGGCCAGTTTGCCAACACTCCCGCCCGCTGTTCCCGCCAGGCACGCACAATGCTCCCAAGCCCGGGAGAAAAGCGCTTCGGGGTGGTGCTCTCCTCGGGCCCTTGCCCCTGAGCCTGGGGGCCAGGCAGTTGGTCCACACTCCCAGACCAAGGCAGAACTACATGCACACGTCTGTTCCTGACCCCTGCACCGGCAGAGAGCTCGGGGGAGCGAGAATCTGTCAGGCAGCTGCTCGGCTGGCCGCCTGTGTGGGAAGGGGCAGAGCCGACCTAGGGGCAAGTTGGGCCTCTTCCTCTCCCTGCTGCCCTGAGGCTGCTGGGCCAAAGAGGTCTTGGGCATCCAGCCACTTGCTGGTCCCTTCCCTCTGACGAGGCCCTCTGAGCTCCAGTACCTTGCAGTGTGGAGACAGCCCCTGCCAGCAACATCCTCTCCAAGGAGGCCTCAACCGAGGCCTAGGCCCAGGGGAAAGGCACCAGCGGGGATGAGCCTGGGGAGGCGCCCGGGCATGTCTGGACCCAGTCCCCGCAGCCTGCCCCTTGGTGGGGCAGTACCCCCGGAGGCCAGGAAGATCTGGGCAAGGCTGGCCAGGGGCAGGGGCCCTGCTGGGTCCTCCCCATGGCCTGTGGGGCCTCTGAGCACAACCGGCCCTCTCCCACTGGAAGACCTCCCCGGCTGCCTCCAAAGGCCAGTTTGCCAACACTCCTGCCCGCTCTTCCCGCCAGGCACGCACAATGCTCCCAAGCCCGGGAGAAAAGCGCTTCGGGGTGGTGGTCTCTCCGGGCCCTTGCCCCTGAGCCTGGGGGCCAGGCAGGGGATCCACAGTCCCAGGCCAAGGCACAACAACATGCACACGTCTGTTCCTGCCCCCTCCACCGGCAGAGAGCTGGGGGGAGCCAGAGTCTGTCAGGCAGCTGCTGGGCTGGCCGCCTGTGTGGGAAGGGGCAGAGCCGACCTAGGGGCAAGTTGGGCCTCTTCCTCTCCCTGCTGCCCTGAGGCTGCTGGGCCAAAGAGGTCTTGGGCATCCAGCCCCTTGCTTGTCCCTTCCCTCTGACGAGGCCCTCTGGGCTCCAGCACCTTGCAGTGTGGAGACAGCCCCTGCCAGCAATCTCCTCTCCAAGGAGGCCTCAACCGAGGCCTAGGCCCAGGGAAAAGGCACCAGCGGGGTTGAGCCAGGGGAGGCGCCCGGGCATGTCTGGACCCTGTCCCCGCAGGCTGCCCCTTGGTGGGGCAGTACCCCCGGAGGCCAGGAAGGTCTGGGCAAGGCTGGCCAGGGGCAGGGGCCCTGCTGGGTCCTGCCCCTGGCCTGTGGGGCCTCTGAGCACAACCGGCCCTTGCCCACTGGAAGACCTCCCCGGCTGCCTCCAAAGGCCGGTTTGCAAGCACTCCCGCCCACTGTTCCCGCCAGGCGCGCACAATGCTCCCAAGCCCGGGAGAAAAGCGCTTCGGGGTGGTGGTCTCTCCGGGCCCCTGCCCCTGAGCCTGGGGGCCAGGCAGGGGATCCACAGTCCCAGGCCAAGGCAGAACCACATGCACACGTCTGTTCTTGCCCCCTCCACCGGCAGAGAGCTGGGGGGAGCCAGAGTTTGTCAGGCAGCTGCTGGGCTGGCCGCCTGTGTGGGAAGGGGCAGAGCCGACCTAGGGGCAAGTTGGGCCTCTTGCTCTCCCTGCTGCCCTGAGGCTGCTGGGCCAAAGAGGTCTTGGGCATCCAGCCCCTTGCTGGTCCCTTCACTCTGACGAGGCCCTCTGAGCTCCAGCACCTTGCAGTGTGGAGACAGCCCCTGCCAGCAACCTCTTCTCCAAGGAGGCCTCAACCGAGGCCTAGGCCCAGGGGAAAGGCACCAGCGGGGATGAGCCAGTGGAGGCGCACGGGCATGTCTGGACCCAGTCCCCGCAGCCTGCCCCTTGGTGGGGCAGTACCCCCGGAAGCCAGGAAGGTCTGGGCAAGGCTGGCCAGGGGCAGGGGCCCTGCTGGGTCCTGCCCCTGGCCTGTGGGGCCTCTGAGCACAACCGGCCCTCTCCCACTGGAAGACCTCCCCGGCTGCCTCCAAAGGCCGGTTTGCCAACACTCCCGCCCGCTGTTCCCGCCAGGCACGCACAATGCTCCCAAGCCCGGGAGAAAAGCGCTTCAGGGTGTTGCCCTCTCCGGGCCCTTGCCCCTGAGCCTGGGGTCCAGGCAGTGGGTCCACACTCCCAGACCAAGGCAGAACCACATGCACACGTCTGTTCCTGACCCCTGCACCGGCAGAGAGCTCGGGGGAGCCAGAGTCTCTCAGGCAGCTGCTGGGTTGGCTGCCTGTGTGGGAAGGGGCAGAGCCGACCTAGGGGCAAGTTGGGCCTCTTGCTCTCCCTGCTGCCCTGAGGCTGCTGGGCCAAAGACGTCTTGGGCATCCAGCCCCTTACTGGTCCCTTCCCTCTGACGAGGCCCTCTGAGCTCCAGCACCTTGCAGTGTGGAGACAGCCCCTGCCAGCAACCTCCTCTCCAAGGAGGCCTCAACCGAGGCCTAGGCCCAGGGGAAAGGCACCAGCGGGGATGAGCCAGTGGAGGCGCAAGGGCATGTCTGGACCCAGTCCCCGCAGCCTGCCCCTTGGTGGGGCAGTACCCCCGGAGGCCAGGAAGGTCTGGGCAAGGCTGCGAGGGGCAGGGGCACTGCTGGGTCGTGCCCCTGGCCTGTGGGGCGTCTGAGAACAACCGGCACTCTCCCGCTGGAAGACCTCCCCGTCTGCCTCCAAAGGCCGGTTTGCAAGCACTCCCGCCCGCTGTTCCCGCCAGGCAGGCACAATGCTCCCAAGCCCGGGAGAAAAGCGCTTCGGGGTGGTGCTCTCCTCGGGCCCTTGCCCCTGAGCCTGGGGGCCAGGCAGTTGGAACACACTCCCAGGCCAAGGCAGAACGACATGCACACGTCTGTTCCTGCCCCCTACACCGGCAGAGAGCTCGGGGGAGCCAGAGACTGCAAGGCTGCTGCTGGGCTGGCTGCCTGTGTGGGACGGGGCAGAGCCGACCTAGGGGCAAGTTGGGCCTTTTGCTCTCCCTGCTGCCCTGAGGCTGCTGGGTCAAAGAGGTCTTGGGCATCCAGCCCTTTGCTGGTCCCTTCCCTCTGACGAGGCCCTCTGAGCTCCAGCACCTTGCAGTGTGGAGACAGCCCCTGCCAGCAACCTCCTCTCCAAAGAGGCCTCAACAGAGGCCTACGCCCAGGGGAAAAGCACCAGCGGGGATGATCCTGGGGAGGCGCACGGACATGTCTGGACCCAGTCCCCGCAGCCTGCCCCTTGGTGGGGCAGTACCCCCGGAGGCCAGGAAGGTCTGGGCAAGGCTGGCCAGGGGCAGGGGACCTGCTGGGTCCTGCCCCTGGCCTGTGAGGCCTCTGAGCACAACCGGCCCTCTCCCACTGGAAGACCTCCCCAGCTGCCTCCAAAGTCCTGTTTGCAAACACTCCCGCCCGCTGTTCACGCCAGGCTCGCACAATGCTCCCAAGCCCGGGAGAAAAGCGCTTCGGGGTGGTGCTCTCTCCGGGCCCTTGCCCCTGAGCCTGGGGGCCAGGCAGTGGGTCCACACTCCCAGACCAAGGCAGAACCACATGCACACGTCTGTTCCTGACCCCTGCACCGGCAGAGAGCTCGGGGGAGCCAGAGTCTGTCAGGCAGCTCCTGGGCGGGCCGCCTGTGTGGGAAGGGGCAGAGCCGACCTAGGGGCAAGTTGGGCCTCTTCCTCTCCCTGCTGCCCTGAGGCTGCTGGGCCAAAGAGGTCTTGGGCATCCAGCCCCTTGCTGGTCCCTTCCCTCTGACGAGGCCCTCTGAGCTCCAGCACCTTGCAGTGTGGAGACAGCCCCTGCCAGCAACCTCCTCTCCAATGAGGCCTCAACCGAGGCCTAGGCCCAGGGGAAAGGCACCAGCGGGGATGAGCCTGGGGAGGCGCCCGGGCATGTCTGGAACCAGTCCCTGCAGCCTGCCCCTTGGTGGGGCAGTATCCCCGGAGGCCAGGAAGGTCTGTGCAAGGCTGCCAGGGGCCAGGACAGTGCTGGGTCCTGCCCCTGGCCTGTGGGACGTCTGAGCACAACCGGCACTCTCCCGCTGGAAGACCTCCCCGTCTGCCTCCAAAGGCCGGTTTGCAAGCACTCCCGCCCGCTGTTCCCGCCAGGCACGCACAATGCTCCCGAGCCCGGGAGAAAAGCGCTTCGGGGTGGTGCTCTCTCCGGGCCCTTGCCCCTAAGCCTGCGGGCCAGGCAGGGGGAACACACTCCCAGGCCAAGACAGAACGACATGAACACGTCTGTTCCTGCCCCCTACACCGGCAGAGAGCTCGGGGGAGCCAGAGTCTCTCAGGCAGGTGCTGGGCTGGCCGCCTGTGTGGGAAGGGGCAGAGCCGACCTAGGGGCAAGTTGGGCCTCTTGCTCTCCCTGCTGCCCTGAGGCTGCTGGGGCAAAGAGGTCTTGGGCATCCAGCCCCTTGCTGGTCCCTTCCCGCTGACGAGGCCCTCTGAGCTCCAGCACCTTGCAGTGTGGAGACAGCCCCTGCCAGCAACCTCCTCTCCAAGGAGGCATCAACCCAGGCCTATGCCCAGGGGAAAGGCACCAGCGGGGATGAGCCTGGGGAGGCGCCCAGGCATGTCTGGACCCAGTCCCCGCAGCCTGCCCCTTGGTGGGGCAGTACCCCCGGAGGCCAGGAAGGACTGGGCAAGGCTGGCCAGGGGCAGGGGACCTGCTGGGTCCTGCCACTGGCCTGTGAGGCCTCTGAGCACAACCGGCCCTCTCCCACTGGAAGACCTCCACGGCTGCCTCCAAAGTCCTGTTTGCAAACACTCCCGCCCGCTGTTCACGCCAGGCTCGCACAATGCTCCCAAGCCCGTGAGGAAAGCGCTTCGGGGTGGTGCTCTCTCCGGGCCCTTGCCCCTGAGCCTGGGGGCAAGGCAGGGGGAACACACTCCCAGGCCAAGGCAGAACCTCATGCCCACGTCTGTTCCTGTCCCCTGCACCGGCAGAGAGCTTGGGGGAGCCAGAGTCTGTCAGGCAGCTGCTGGGTTGGCCGCCTGTGTGGGAAGGGGCAGAGCCGCCCTAGGGGCAAGTTGGGCCTCTTGCTCTCCCTGCTGCCCTGAGCCTGCTGGGCCAAAGACGTCTTGGGCAACCAGCCCCTTACTGGTCCCTTCCCTCTGACGAGGCCCTCTGAGCTCCAGCACCTTGCAGTGTGGAGACAGCCCCTGCCAGCAACCTCCTCTCCAAGGAGGCCTCAACCGAGGCCTAGGCCCAGGGGAAAGGCACCAGCGGGGATGAGCCTGGGGAGGCGCCCGGGCATGTCTGGACCCAGGCCCCGCAGCCTGCCCCTTGGTGGGACAGTACCCCCGGAGGCCAGGAAGGTCTGGGCAAGGCTGGCCAGGGGCAGGGGCCCTGCTGCGTCCTGCCCCTGGCCTGTGGGGCCTCTGAGCACAACCGGCCCTCTCCCACTGGAAGACCTCCCCGGCTGCCTCCAAAGTCCTGTTTGCAAACACTCCCGCCCGCTGTTCACGCCAGGCTCGCACAATGCTCCCAAGCCCGTGAGGAAAGCGCTTCAGGGTGGTGCTCTCTCCGGGCCCTTGCCCCTGAGCCTGGGGGCAAGGCAGGGTGTCCACACTCCCAGGACAAGGCAGAACCACATGCACACGTCTGATCTGCCCCCTGCACCGGCAGAGAGCTCGGGGGAGCCAGAGTCTGTCAGGCAGCTGCTGGGCTGGCCGCCTGTGTGGGAAGGGGCAGAGCCAACCTAGGGGCAAGTTGGGCCTCTTGCTCTCCCTGCTGCCCTGAGGCTGCTGGGCCAAAGAGGTCTTGGGCATCCAGCCCCTTGCTGGTCCCTTCCCTCTGACGAGGCCCTCTGAGCTCCAGCACCTTGCAGTGTGGAGACAGCCCCTGCCAGCAACCTCCTCTCCAAGGAGACCTCAACCGAGGCCTAGGCCCAGGGGAAAGGCACCAGCGGGGATGAGCCTGGGGAGGCGCCCGGGCATGTCTGGACCCAGTCCCCGCAGCCTGCCCCTTGGTGGGGCAGTACCCCCGGAGGCCAGGAAGGTCTCGGCAAGGCTGCCAGGGGCAGGGACACTGCTGGGTCCTGCCCCTGGCCTGTGGGGCGTCTGAGCACAACCGGCACTCTCCCGCTGGAAGACCTCCCCGTCTGCCTCGAAAGGCCGGTTTGCAAGCACTCCCGCCCGCTGTTCCCGCCAGGCACGCACAACGCTCCCAAGGCCAGGAGAAAAGCGCTTCGGGGTGTTGCTCTCTCCGGGCCCTTGCCCCTGAGCCTGGGGTCCAGGCAGTGGGTCCACACTCCCAGACCAAGGCAGAACCACATGCACACGTCTGTTCCTGACCCCTGCACCGGCAGAGAGCTTGGGGGAGCCAGAGTCTGTCAGGCAGCTGCTGGGTTGGCTGCCTGTGTGGGAAGGGGCAGAGCCGACCTAGGGGCAAGTTGGGCCTCTTGCTCTCCCTGCTGCCCTGAGGCTGCTGGGCCAAAGAGGTCTTGGGCATCCAGCCCCTTGCTGGTCCCTTCCCGCTGACGAGGCCCTCTGAGCTCCAGCACCTTGCAGTGTGGAGACAGCCCCTGCCAGCAACCTCCTCTCCAAGGAGGCATCAACCGAGGCCTATGCCCAGGGGAAAGGCACCAGCGGGGATGAGCCTGGGGAGGCTCCCAGGCATGTCTGGACCCAGTCCCCGCAGCCTGCCCCTTGGTGGGGCAGTACCCCCGGAGGCCAGGAAGGTCTGGGCAAGGCTGGCCAGGGGCAGGGGACCTGCTGGGTCCTGCCCCTGGCCTGTGAGGCCTCTGAGCACAACCGGCCCTCTCCCACTGGAAGACCTCCACGGCTGCCTCCAAAGTCCTGTTTGCAAACACTCCCGCCCGCTGTTCACGCCAGGCTCGCACAATGCTCCCAAGCCCGTGAGAAAAGCGCTTCGGGGTGGTGCTCTCTCCGGGCCCTTGCCCCTGAGCCTGGGGGCAAGGCAGGGGGAACACACTCCCAGGCCAAGGCAGAACCACATGCCCACGTCTGTTCCTGTCCCCTGCACCGGCAGAGAGCTTGGGGGAGCCAGAGTCTGTCAGGCAGCTGCTGGGTTGGCCGCCTGTGTGGGAAGGGGCAGAGCCGCCCTAGGGGCAAGTTGGGCCTCTTGCTCTCCCTGCTGCCCTGAGGCTGCTGGGCCAAAGACGTCTTGGGCATCCAGCCCCTTACTGGTCCCTTCCCTCTGACGAGGCCCTCTGAGCTCCAGCACCTTGCAGTGTGGAGACAGCCCCTGCCAGCAACCTCCTCTCCAAGGAGGCCTCAACCGAGGCCTAGGCCCAGGGGAAAGGCACCAGCGGGGATGAGCCTGGGGAGGCGCCCGGGCATGTCTGGACCCAGGCCCCGCAGCCTGCCCCTTGGTAGGGCAGTACCCCCGGAGGCCAGGAAGGTCTGGGCAAGGCTGGCCAGGGGCAGGGGCCCTGCTGCGTCCTGCCCCTGGCCTGTGGGGCCTCTGAGCACAACCGGCCCTCTCCCACTGGAAGACCTCCCCGGCTGCCTCCAAAGGCCGGTTTGCAAGCGCTCCCGCCCACTGTTCCCAGCAGGCGTGCACAATGCTCCCAAGCCCGGGAGAAAAGCGCTTCAGGGTGGTGCTCTCTCCGGGCCCTTTACCCTGAGCCTGGGGGCCAGGCAGGGGGTCCACACTCCCAGGCCAAGGCAGAACGACATGCACACGTCTGTTCCTGCCCCATGCACCGGCAGAGAGCTCGGGGGAGCCAGAGTCTGTCAGGCAGCTGCTGGGCTGGCCGCCTGTGTGGGACGGGGCAGAGCCGACCTAGGGGCAAGTTGGGCCTCTTGCTCTCCCTGCTGCCCTGAGGCTGCTGGGCCAAAGAGATCTTGGGCATCCAGCCCCTTGCTTGTCCCTTCCCTCTGACGAGGCCCTCTGAGCTCCAGCACCTTGCAGTGTGGAGACAGCCCCTGCCAGCAACCTCCTCTCCAAGGAGGCCTCAACCGAGGCCTAGGACCAGGGGAAAGGCACCAGCGGGGATGAGCCTGGGGAGGCGCCCGGGCATGTCTGGACCCAGTCCCCACAGCCTGCCCCTTGGTGGGGCAGTACCCCCGGAGGCCAGGAAGGTCTGGGCAAGGCTGGCCACGGGCAGGGGCCCTGCTGGGTCCTGCCCCTGGCCTGTGGGGCCTCTGAGCACAACCGGCCCTCTCCCACTGGAAGACTTCCCCGGCTGCCTCCAAAGGCCGGTTTGCCAACACTCCCGCCCGCTGTTCCCGCCAGGCACGCACTATTCTCCCAAGCGCGGGAGAAAAGCGCTTCGGGGTGTTGCTCTCTCCGGGCCCTTGCCCTTGAGCGTGGGGGCGAGGCAGTGGGTCTACACTCCCAGACCAACGCAGAACCACATGCACACGTCTGTTCCTGACCCCTGCACCGCAGAGAGCTCGGGGGAGCCAGAGTCTGTCAGGCAGCTGCTGGGCTGGCCGCCTGTGTGGGAAGGGGCAGAGCCGACCTAGGGGCAAGTTGGGCCTCTTCCTCTCCCGGCTGCCCTGAGGCTGCTGGGCCAAAGAGGTCTTGGGCATCCAGCCCCTTGCTGGTCCCTTCCCTCTGACGAGGCCCTCTGAGCTCCAGCACCTTGCAGTGTGGAGACAACCCCTGCCAGCAAACTCCTCTCCAAGGAGGCCTCAACCGAGGCCTAGGCCCAGGGGAAAGGCACCAGCGGGGATGAGCCTGGGGAGGCGCCCGGCCATGTCTGGACCCAGTCCCCGCAGCCTGCCCCTTGGTGGGGCAGTACCCCCGGAGGCCAGGAGGGTCTGGGCAAGGCTGCCAGGGGCAGGGACACTGCTGGGTCCTGCCCCTGGCCTGTGGGGCGTCTGAGCACAACCGGCCCTCTCCCGCTGGAAGACCTCCCCGGCTGCCTCCAAAGGCCGGTTTGCAAGCACTCCCGCCCGCTGTTCCCGCCAGGCACGCACAATGCTCCCAAGCCCGGGAGAAAAGCGCTTCGGGGTGGTGCTCTCTCCGGGCCCTTGCCCCTGAGCCTGGGGGCCAGGCAGGGGGAACACACTCCCAGGCCAAGGCAGAACGACATGCACACGTCTGTTCCTGCCCCCTACACCGGCAGAGAGTTCGGGGGAGCCAGAGACTGCCAGGCTGCTGCTGGGCTGGCTGCCTGTGTGGGACGGGGTAGAGCCGACCTAGGGGCAAGTTGGGCCTCTTGCTCTCCCTGCTGCCCTGAGGCTGCTGGGTCAAAGAGGTCTTGGGCATCCAGCCCTTTGCTGGTCCTTTCCCTCTGACGAGGCCCTCTGAGCTCCAGCACCTTGCAGTGTGCAGACAGCCCCTGCCGGCAACCTCCTCTCCAAGGAGGCCTCAACCGAGGCCTAGGCCCAGGGGAAAGGCACCAGCGGGGATGAGCCTGGGGAGGCGCCCGGGCATGTCTGGACCCAGGCCCCGCAGCCTGCCCCTTGGTGGGGTAGGACCCCCGGAGGCCAGGAAGGTCTGGGCAAGGCTGCCAGAGGCAGGGACACTGCTGGGTCCTGCCCCTGGCCTGTGGGGCCTCTGAGAACAACTGGCACTCTCCCGCTGGAAGACCTCCCCGGCTGCCTCCAAAGGCTGGTTTGCAAGCACTCAATCCCGCTGTTCACGCCAGCTGCGCACAATGCTCCCAAGCCCGGGAGAAAAGCATTTTGGGGTGGTGCTCACTCCGGGCTTTGGAAGACCTCCCCGGCTGCCTCCAAGGCCGGTTTGCAAGCACTTCTGCCTGCTGTTCCCGCCACCCGCGCACAATGCTCCCAAGCCCGGGAGAAAAGCGTTTCGGGGTGGTGTTCTCTCTGGACCCAAGAAAGACCTCCCGGGCTGCCCCCAAATGCCGGTTTGCAAGCACTCCCACTCACTGTTCCCGCCATCCGTGCAAATGCTCCAAGCCCAGGAGAAAAGCCCTTCAGGGTGGTGCTCTCTCCCGTCCCTTGGAAGACCTCCCCGGCTGCCTCTAAAGGCTGGATTTCAAGTACTCCCTCCCGCTGTCCCGCCAGCCGCACACAATGCTCCCAATCACGGGAGAAAAGCGCTTCGGGGTGGTGCTCTCTACGGGCCCTTGGAAGACCTCCCCGTTTGTCTCCAAAGGCCGGTTTGCAAGCACTCATGCCCGCTGTTCCCGCCAGCCGCGCACAATGCTCCCAAGCCTAGGAGAAAAGCGCTTCGGGGTGGTGCTCTCTCCCGGCCCTTGGAAGACCTCCCCGGCTGCCTCCAAAGGCCGGTTTGCAAGCACTCAATCCCGCTGTTCCCGCCAGCCGCGCACAATGCTCCCAAGCCCGGGAGAAAAGCGCTTCGGGGTGGTGCTCTCTCCCGGCCCTTGGAAGACCTCCCCGGCTGCCTCCAAAGGCTGGTTTTCAAGAACTCCCTCCCGCTGACCCGCCAGCCGCACACAATGCTCCCAAGCCCGGGAGAAAAGCATTTTGAGGTGGTCTCTCTCCGGGCCCTTGGAAGACTCCCCGGCTGCCTCTAAAGGCCGGTTTGCAAGCACTCATGTCCTCTGTTCCCGACAGCCGCGAACAATGCTCCCAATTCCGTGAGAAAAGTGCTTCGGGATGGTGCTCTCTCCGGGCCCTTGGAAGACCTCCCAAGCTGCCTCCAAAGGCCGGTTTGCAAGCACTCCCGCCCGCTGTTCCCGCCAGCCTCGCACAATGCTCCCAAGACCGGGAGAAAAGCGCTTCGGGGTGGTGTTCTCTCCGTGCCAATGGAGGACCTCCCTGGCTGCCCCCAAAGGCCGGTTTGCAAGCACTCCCACTCGCTGTTCCCGCCAGCCACGCACAATCCTCCAAAACCCCGGAGAAAAGCGCTTCGGGGTGGTGTTCTCTCCGTGCCCATGGAAGACCTCCCGGGGTGCCCCCAAAGGCCGGTTTGCAAGCACTCCCACTCGCTGTTCCCGCCATCCGCGCACAATGCTCCCAAGCCCGGGAGAAAAGCATTTTGGGGTGGTGCTCACACCGGGCCCTGGAAGACCTCCCCGGCTGCCTCCAAAGGACGGTTTTCAAGCACTCCTGCCTGCTGTTCCCGCCACCCGCGCACAATGCTCCCAAGACCGGGAGAAAAGCGCTTCGGGGTGGTGCTCTCTACAGGCCCTTGGAAGACCTCCCCGGCTGCCTCCAAAGGCCGGTTTGCAAGGACTCCTTCCTGCTGTTCCCGCCATCCACGCACAATGCTCCCAAGCCCGGGAGAAAAGCATTTTGGGGTGGTGCTCACACCGGGCCCTGGAAGACCTCCCCGGCTGCCTCCAAAGGACGGTTTTCAAGCACTCCTGCCTGCTGTTCCCGCCACCCGCGCAGAATGCTCCCAAGCGCGGGAGAAAAGCGCTTCGGGGTGGTGCTCTCTACAGGCCCTTGGAAGACCTCCCCGGCTGCCTCCAAAGGCCGGTTTGCAAGGACTCCTTCCTGCTGTTCCCGCCAGCCACGCACAATGCTCCCAAGCCCGGGAGAAAAGCATTTTGGGGTGGTGCTCACTCCGGGCCCTTGGAAGACCTCCCCGGCTGCCTCCAATGGCCAGTTTGCAAGCACTCATGTCCGCTGTTCCCACCAGCCGCGCACAATGCTCCCAAGCCCGGGAGAAAAGCTTTTTGGGGTGGTGCTCACACCGGGCCCTGGAAGACCTCCCCGGCTGCCTCCAAAGGCCAGTTTTCAAGCACTCCTGCCTGCTGTTCCCGCCACCTGTGCACAATGCTCCCAAGCCCGGGAGAAAAGCGCTTCGGGGTGGTGCTCTCTACAGGCCCTTGGAAGACCTCCCCGGCTGCCTCCAAAGGCCGGTTTGCAAGGACTCCTTCCTGCTGTTCCCGCCAGCCACGCACAATGCTCCCAAGCCCGGGAGAGAAGCATTTTGGGGTGGTGCTCTCTACAGGCCCTTGGAAGACCTCCCCGGCTGCCTCCAGTGGCCAGTTTGCAAGCACTCATGCCCGCTGTTCCCACCAGCCGCGCACAATGCTCCCAAGCCCGGGAGAAAAGCTTTTTGGGGTGGTGCTCACACCGGGCCCTGGAAGACCTCCCCGGCTGCCTGCAAAGGCCGGTTTTCAAGCACTCCTGCCTGCTGTTCCTGCCACCCGCGCACAATACTCCCAAGCCCGGGAGAAAAGCGCTTCGGGGTGGTGCTCTCTACAGGCCATTGGAAGACCTCCCCCGCTGCCTCCAAAGGCCGGTTTGCAAGGACTCCTTCCTGCTGTTCCCGCCAGCCACGCACAATGCTCCCAAGCCCGGGAGAAAAGTGCTTCGGGGTGGTGATCTCTCCGGGCCCTTGGAAGTCGTCCCCGGCTGCCTCCAAAGGCCGGTTTGCAAGCACTCATGCCCGTTGTTCCCACCAGCCGCGCACAATGCTCCCAAGCCCGGGAGAAAAGCATTTTGGGGTGGTGCTCACTCCGGGCCCTTGGAAGACCTCCCCGGCTGCCTCCAAAGGCCAGTTTGCAAGCAGTCCTGCCTGCTGTTCCCGCCAGCCGCGCACAATGTTCCCAAGCCCGGGAGAAAAGCGCTTCGGGGTGGTGCTCTCTCCGGGCACTTTCAAGACCTCCCCGGCTGCCTCCAAAGGCCGGTTTGTAAGTACTCATTCCCGCTGCTTCCGCCAGCCACGCACAATGCTCCCAAGCCCGGGAGAAAAGCATTTTGGGGTGGTGCTCTCTCCGGGCCCTTGGAAGACCTCCCGGGCTGCCTCCAAAGGCCGGTTTGCAAGCATTCATGTCCGTTGTTCCCGACAGCCGCGCACAATGCTCCCAAGCCCGAGAGAAAAGCATTTTGGGGTGGTGATCAGTCCGGCCCTTGGAAGACCTCCCCGGCTGCCTCCAAAGGTCAGTTTGCAAGCACTCATGCCCGCTGTTCCCGCCAGCCGCGCACAATGCTCCCAAGACCGTGAGAAAAGCGCTTCGGGGTGGTGTTCTCTCAGGGACCATGGAGGACCTCCCCGGCTGCCCTCAAAGGCCGGTTTGCAAGCATTCCCACTCGCTCTTCCCGCCAGGCACACACAATGTTCCAAAACCCCGGAGAAAAGCGCTTCGGGGTGGTGGTCTCTCCGGGCCCCTGCCCCTGAGCCTGGGGGCCAGGCAGGGGATCCACAGTCCCAGGCCAAGGCAGAACCACATGCACACGTCTGTTCCTGCCCCCTCCACCGGCAGAGAGCTGGGGGGAGCCAGAGTCTGTCAGGCAGCTGCTGGGCTGGCCGCCTGTGTGGGAAGGGGCAGACCCGACCTAGGGGCAAGTTGGGCCTCTTGCTCTCCCTGCTGCCCTGAGGCTGCTGGGCCAAAGAGGTCTTGGGCATCCAGCCCCTTGCTGGTCCCTTCCCTCTGACGAGGCCCTCTGAGCTCCAGCACCTTGCAGTGTGGAGACAGCCCCTGCCAGCAACCTCCTCTCCAAGGAGGCCTCAACCGAGGCCTAGGCCCAGGGGAAAGGCACCAGCAGAGATGAGCCAGTGGAGGCGCCCGGGCATGTCTGGACCCAGTCCCCGCAGCCTGCCCCTTGGTGGGGCAGTATCCCCGGAGGCCAGGAAGGTCTGGGCAAGGCTGCGAGGGGCAGGGGCCCTGCTGGGTCGTGCCCCTGGCCTGTGGGGCGTCTGAGCACAACCGGCACTCTCCCGCTGGAAGACCTCCCCGTCTGCCTCCAAAGGCCGGTTTGCAAGCACTCCCGCCCGCGGTTCCCGCCAGGCACGCACAATGCTCCCAAGCCAGGGAGAAAAGTGCTTCGGGGTGGTGCTCTCTCCGGGCCCTTGCCCCTGAGCCTGGGGGCCAGGCAGTTGGAACACACTCCCAGGCCAATGCAGAACGACATGCACACGTCTGTTCCTGCCCCCTACACCGGCAGAGAGCTCGGGGGAGCCAGAGTCTCTCAGGCAGGTGCTGGGCTGGCCGCCTGTGTGGGAAGGGGCAGAGCCGCCCTAGGGGCAAGTTGGGCCTCTTGCTCTCCCTGCTGCCCTGAGGCTGCTGGGCCAAAGACGTCTTGGGCATCCAGCCCTTTGCTGGTCCCTTCCCTCTGACGAGGCGCTCTGAGCTCCAGCACCTTGCAGTGTGGAGACAGCACCTGCCAGCAATCTCCTCTCCAAGGAGGCCTCAACCGAGGCCTAGGCCCAGGGGAAAGGCACCAGCGGGGATGAGCCTGGGGAGGCGCCCGGGCATGTCTGGACCCAATCCCCGCAGCCTGCCCCTTGGTGGGGCAGTACCCCTGGAGGCCAGGAAGGTCTGGGCAAGGGTGACCAGGGGCAGGGGACCTGCTGGGTCCTGCCCCTGGCCTGTGGGGCCTCTGAGCACAACCGGCCCTCTCCCACTGGAAGACCTCCCCGGCTGCCTCCAAAGGCCGTTTTGCACGCACTCCCGCCCACTGTTCCCACCAGGTGCGCACAATGCTCCCAAGCCCGGGAGAAAAGCGCTTCGGTGTGGTGCTCTCTCCGGGCCCTTGCCCCTGAGCCTGGGGGCCAGGCAGGGGGTCCACACTCCCAGGCCAAGGCAGAACCACATGCACACGTCTGTTCCTGACCCCTGCACCGGCAGAGAGCTCGGGGGAGCCAGAGTCTGTCAGGCAGCTGCTGGGCTGGCCGCATTTGTGGGAAGGGGCAGAGCCGACCTAGGGGCAAGTTGGGCCTCTTGCTCTCCCTGCTGCCCTGAGGCTGCTGGGCCAAAGAGGTCTTGGGCATCCAGCCCTTTGTTTGTCCCTTCCCTCTGACGAGGCCCTCTGAGCTCCAGCACCTTGCAGTGTGGAGACAGCCCCTGCCAGCAACCTCCTCTCCAAGGAGGCCTCAACCGAGACCTAGGACCAGGGGAAAGGCACCAGCGGGGATGAGCCTGGGGAGGCGCCCGGGCATGTCTGGACCCAGTCCCCGCAGCCTGCCCCTTGGTGGGGCAGTACCCCCGGAGGCCAGGAAGGTCTGGGAAAGGCTGGCCAGGGGCAGGGGACCTGCTGGGTCCTGCCCCTGGCCTGTGGGGCCTCTGAGCACAACCGGCCCTCTCTCACTGGAAGACCTCCCCGGCTGCCTCCAAAGTCCTGTTTGCCAACACTCCCACCCGCTGTTCACGCCAGACTTGCACAATGCTCCCAAGCCCGGGAGAAAAGCGCTTCGGGGTGGTGGTCTCTCCGGGCCCTTGCCCCTGAGCCTGGGGGCAATGCATGGGGAACACACTCCCAGGCCAAGGCAGAACCACATGCCCACGTCTGTTCCTGTCCTCTGCACCGGCAGAGAGCTTGGGGGAGCCAGAGTCTGTCAGGCAGCTGCTGGGTTGGCCGCCTGTGTGGGAAGGGGCAGAGCCGCCCTAGGGGCAAGTTGGGCCTCTTGCTCTCCCTGCTGCCCTGAGGCTGCTGGGCCAAAGACGTCTTGGGCATCCAGCCCCTTACTGGTCCCTTCCCTCTGACGAGGCCCTCTGAGCTCCAGCACCTTGCAGTGTGGAGACAGCCCCTGCCAGCAACCTCCTCTCCAAGGAGGCCTCAACCGAGGCCTAGGCCCAGGGGAAAGGCACCAGCGGGGATGAGCCAGGGGAGGCGCCCGAGCATGTCTGGACCCAGTCCCCGCAGCCTGCCCCTTGGTGGGGCAGTACCCCCGGAGGCCAGGAAGGTCTGGGTAAGGCTGGCCAGGGGCAGGGGCCCTGCTGGGTCCTGCCCCTGGCCTGTGGGGCCTCTGAGCACAACCGGCCCTCTCCCACTGGAAGACCTCCCCGGCTGCCTCCAAAGGCCGGTTTGCAAGCGCTCCCGGCCACTGTTACCAGCAGGCGGCACAATGCTCCTAAGCCCGGAAGAAAAGCGCTTCAGGGTGGTGCTCTCTCTGGGCCCTTGCCCCTGAGCCTGGGGGCAAGGCAGGGTGTCCACACTCCCAGGCCAAGGCAGAACCACATGCACACGTCTGATCTGCCCCCTGCACCGGCAGAGAGCTCGGGGGAGCCAGAGTCTGTCAGGCAGCTGCTGGGCTGGCCGCCTGTGTGGGAAGTGGCAGAGCCGACCTAGGGGCAAGTTGGGCCTCTTGCTCTCCCTGCTGCCCTGAGGCTGCTGGGCCATAGAGGTCTTGGGCATCCAGCCCCTTGCTGGTCCCTTCCCTCTGACGAGGCCCTCTGAGCTCCAGCACCTTGCAGTGTGGAGACAGCCCCTGCCAGCAACCTCCTCTCCAAGGAGGCCTCAACCGAGGCCTAGGCCCAGGGGAAAGGCACCAGCGGGGATGAGCCTGGGGAGGCGCCCGGGCATGTCTGGACCCAGTCCCCGCAGCCTGCCCCTTGGTGGGGCAGTACCCCCGGAGGCCAGGAAGGTCTGGGCAAGGCTGGCCAGGGGCAGGGGCCCTGCTGGGTCCTGCCCCTGGCCTGTGGGGCCTCTGAGCACAACCGGCCCTCTCCCACTGGAAGAACTCCCCGGCTGCCTACAAAGGCCAGTTTGCCAACACTCCCGCCCGCTGTTCCCGCCAGGCACGCACAATGCTCCCAAGCCCGGGAGAAAAGCGCTTCGGGGTGGTGCTCTCCTCGGGCCCTTGCCCCTGAGCCTGGGGTCCAGGCAGTTGGTCCACACTCCCAGACCAAGGCAGAAACACATGCACACGTCTGTTCCTGTCCCCTGCACCGGCAGAGAGCTCGGGGGAGCCAGAGTCTCTCAGGCAGGTGCTGGGCTGGCCGCCTGTGTGGGAAGGGGCAGAGCCGACCTAGGGGCAAGTTGGGCCTCTTGCTCTCCCTGCTGCCCTGAGGTTGCAGGGCCAAAGACGTCTTGGGCATCCAGCCCCTTACTGGTCCCTTCCCTCTGACGAGGCCCTCTGAGCTCCAGCACCTTGCAGTGTGGAGACAGCCCCTGCCAGCAATCTCCTCTCCAAGGAGGCCTCAACCGAGGCCTAGGCCCAGGGGAAAGGTACCAGCGGGGTTGAGCCAGGGGAGGCGCCCGGGCATGTCTGGAACCTGTCCCCGCAGCCTGCCCCTTGGTGGGGCAGTACCCCCGGAGGCCAGGAAGGTCTGGGCAAGGCTGGCCAGGGGCAGGGGCCCTGCTGGGTCCTGCCCCTGGCCTGTGGGGCCTCTGAGCACAACCGGCCTCTCCCACTGGAAGACCTCCCCGGCTGCCTCCAAAGGCCGGTTTGCAAGCACTCCCGCCCACTGTTCCCGCCAGGCGCGCCCAATGCTCCCAAGCCCGGGAGAAAAGCGCTTCGGGGTGGTGGTCTCTCCGGGCCCTTGCCCCTGAGCCTGGGGGCCAGGCAGGGGATCCACAGTCCCAGGCCAAGGCACAACAACATGCACACGTCTGTTCCTGCCCCCTCCACCGGCAGAGAGCTGGGGGGAGCCAGAGTCTGTCAGGCAGGTGCTGGGCTGGCCGCCTGTGTGGGAAGGGGCAGAGCCGACCTAGGGGCAAGTTGGGCCTCTTCCTCTCCCTGCTGCCCTGAGGCTGCTGGGCCAAAGAGGTCTTGGGCATCCAGCCCCTTGCTGGTCCCTTCCCTCTGACGAGGCCCTCTGAGCTCCAGCACCTTGCAGTGTGGAGACAGCCCCTGCCAGCAACCTCATCTCCAAGGAGGCCTCAACCGAGGCCTAGGCCCAGGGGAAAGGCACCAGCGGGGATGAGCCTGGGGAGGCGCCCGGGCATGTCTGGACCCAGTCCCCGCAGCCTGCCCCTTGGTGGGGCAGTACCCCCGGAGGCCAGGAAGGTCTGTGCAAGGCTGCCAGGGGCAGGGACAGCGCTGGGTCCTGCCCCTGGCCTGTGGGACGTCTGAGCACAACCGGCACTCTCCCGCTGGAAGACCTCCCCGTCTGCCTCCAAAGGCCGGTTTGCAAGCACTCCCGCCTGCTGTTCCCGCCAGGCACGCAGAATGCTCCCAAGCCCGGGAGAAAAGCGCTTCGGGGTGGTGCTCTCTCCGGGCCCTTGCCCCTAAGCCTGCGGGCCAGGCAGGGGGAACACACTCCCAGGCCAAGACAGAACGACATGAACACGTCTGTTCCTGCCCCCTACACCGGCAGAGAGCTCGGGGGAGCCAGAGTCTCTCAGGCAGGTGCTGGGCTGGCCGCCTGTGTGGGAAGGGGCAGAGCCGACCTAGGGGCAAGTTGGGCCTCTTGCTCTCCCTGCTGCCCTGAGGCTGCTGGGCCAAAGACGTCTTGGGCATCCAGCCCTTTGCTGGTCCCTTCCCTCTGACGAGGCCCTCTGAGCTCCAGCACCTTGCAGTGTGGAGACAGCACCTGCCAGCAATCTCCTCTCCAAGGAGGCCTCAACCGAGGCCTAGGCCCAGGGGAAAGGCACCAGCGGGGATGAGCCTGGGGAGGCGCCCGGGCATGTCTGGACCCAGTCCCCGCAGCCTGCCCCTTGGTGGGGCAGTACCCCTGGAGGCCAGGAAGGTCTGGGCAAGGCTGACCAGGGGCAGGGGACCTGCTGGGTCCTGCCCCTGGCCTGCGGGGCCTCTGAGCACAACCGGCCCTCTCCCACTGGAAGACCTCCCCGGCTGCCTCCAAAGTCCTGTTTGCCAACACTCCCACCCGCTGTTACCAGCAGGCGGGCACAATGCTCCTAAGCCCGGAAGAAAAGCGCTTCAGGGTGGTGCTCTCTCTGGGCCCTTGCCCCTGAGCCTGGGGGCAAGGCAGGGTGTCCACACTCCCAGGCCAAGGCAGAACCACATGCACACGTCTGATCTGCCCCCTGCACCGGCAGAGAGCTCGGGGGAGCCAGAGTCTGTCAGGCAGCTGCTTGGCTGGCCGCCTGTGTGGGAAGTGGCAGAGCCGACCTAGGGGCAAGTTGGGCCTCTTGCTCTCCCTGCTGCCCTGAGGCTGCTGGGCCATAGAGGTCTTGGGCATCCAGCCCCTTGCTGGTCCCTTCCCTCTGACGAGGCCCTCTGAGCTCCAGCACCTTGCAGTGTGGAGACAGCCCCTGCCAGCAACCTCCTCTCCAAGGAGGCCTCAACCGAGGCCTAGGCCCAGGGGAAAGGCACCAGCGGGGATGAGCCTGGGGAGGCGCCCGGGCATGTCTGGACCCAGTCCCCGCAGCCTGCCCCTTGGTGGGGCAGTACCCCCGGAGGCCAGGAAGGTCTGGGAAAGGCTGGCCAGGGGCAGGGGCCCTGCTGGGTCCTGCCCCTGGCCTGTGGGGCCTCTGAGCACAACCGGCCCTCTCCCACTGGAAGAACTCCCCGGCTCCCTCCAAAGGCCAGTTTGCCAACACTCCCGCCCGCTGTTCCCGCCAGGCACGCACAATGCTCCCAAGCCCGGGAGAAAAGCGCTTCGGGGTGGTGCTCTCCTCGGGCCCTTGCCCCTGAGCCTGGGGTCCAGGCAGTTGGTCCACACTCCCAGACCAAGGCAGAACCACATGCACACGTCTGTTCCTGACCCCTGCACCGGCAGAGAGTTCGGGGGAGCCAGAGTCTGTCAGGCAGCTGCTGGGCTGGCCGCCTGTGTGGGAAGGGGCAGAGCCGACCTAGGGGCAAGTTGGGCCTCTTCCTCTCCCTGCTGCCCTGAGGCTGCTGGGCCAAAGAGGTCTTGGGCATCCAGCCCCTTGCTGGTCCCTTCCCTCTGAGGAGGCCCTCTGAGCTCCAGCACCTTGCAGTGTGGAGACAGCCCCTGCCAGCAACATCCTCTCCAAGGAGGCCTCAACCGAGGCCTAGGCCCAGGGGAAAGGCACCAGCGGGGATGAGCCTGGGGAGGCGCCCGGGCATGTCTGGACCCAGTCCCCGCAGCCTGCCCCTTGGTGGGGCAGTACCCCCGGAGGCCAGGAAGATCTGGACAAGGCTGGCCAGGGGCAGGGGCCCTGCTGGGTCCTACCCATGGCCTGTGGGGCCTCTGAGCACAACCGGCCCTCTCCCACTGGAAGACCTCCCCGGCTGCCTACAAAGGCCGGTTTGCAAGCACTCCTGCCCACTGTTTCCGCCAGGCGCGCACAATGCTCCCAAGCCCGGGAGAAAAGCGCTTCGGGGTGGTGCTCTCTCCGGGCCCTTGCCCCTGAGCCTGTGGGCAAGGCAGGGGGAACACACTCCCAGACCAAGGCAGAAACACATGCACACGTCTGTTCCTGTCCCCTGCACCGCAAGAGAGCTCGGGGGAGCCAGAGTCTCTCAGGCAGGTGCTTGGCTGGCCGCCTGTGTGGGAAGGGGCAGAGCCGACCTAGGGGCAAGTTGGGCCTCTTGCTCTCCCTGCTGCCCTGAGGCTGCAGGGCCAAAGACGTCTTGGGCTTCCAGCCCCTTACTGGTCCCTTCCCTCTGACGAGGCCCTCTGAGCTCCAGCACCTTGCAGTGTGGAGACAGCCCCTGCCAGCAATGTCCTCTCCAAGGAGGCCTCAACCGAGGCCTAGGCCCAGGGGAAAGGCACCAGCGGGCTTGAGCCAGGGGAGGCGCCCGGGCATGTCTGGACCCTGTCCCCGCAGCCTGCCCCTTGGTGGGGCAGTACCCCCGGAGGCCAGGAAGGTCTGGGCAAGGCTGGCCAGGGGCAGGGGCCCTGCTGGGTCCTGCCCCTGGCCTGTGGGGCCTCTGAGCACAACCGGCCCTCTCCCACTGGCAGACCTCCCCGGCTGCCTCCAAAGGCCGGTTTGCAAGCACTCCCGCCCACTGTTCCCGCCAGGCGCGCACAATGCTCCCAAGCCCGGGAGAAAAGCGCTTCGGGGTGGTGGTCTCTCCGGGCCCTTGCCCCTGAGCCTGGGGTCCAGGCAGTTGGTCCACACTCCCAGACCAAGGCAGAACCACATGCACACGTCTGTTCCTGACCCCTGCACCGGCAGAGAGTTCGGGGGAGCCAGAGTCTGTCAGGCAGCTGCTGGGCTGGCCGCCTGTGTGGGAAGGGGCAGAGCCGACCTAGGGGCAAGTTGGGCCTCTTCCTCTCCCTGCTGCCCTGAGGCTGCTGGGCCAAAGAGGTCTTCGGCATCCAGCCCCTTGCTGGTCCCTTCCCTCTGACGAGGCCCTCTGAGCTCCAGCACCTTGCAGTGTGGAGACAGCCCCTGCCAGCAACATCCTCTCCAAGGAGGCCTCAACCGAGGCCTAGGCCCAGGGGAAAGGCACCAGCGGGCTTGAGCCAGGGGAGGCGCCCGGGCATGTCTGGACCCTGTCCCCGCAGCCTGCCCCTTGGTGGGGCAGTACCCCCGGAGGCCAGGAAGGTCTGGGCAAGGCTGGCCAGGGGCAGGGGCCCTGCTGGGTCCTGCCCCTGGCCTGTGGGGCCTCTGAGCACAACCGGCCCTCTCCCACTGGAAGACCTCCCCGGCTGCCTCCAAAGGCCGGTTTGCAAGCACTCCCGCCGACTGTTCCCGCCAGGCGCGCACAATGCTCCCAAGCCCGGGAGAAAAGCGCTTCGGGGTGGTGCTCTCTCCCGGCCCTTGGAAGACCTCCCCGGCTGCCTCCAAAGGCCGGTTTGCAAGCACTCAATCCCGCTGTTCCCGCCAGCCGCGCACAATGCTCCCAAGCCCGGGAGAAAAGCGCTTCGGGGTGGTGCTCTCTCCCGGCCCTTGGAAGACCTCCCCGGCTGCCTCCAAAGGCTGGTTTTCAAGAACTCCCTCCCGCTGACCCGCCAGCCGCACACAATGCTCCCAAGCCCGGGAGAAAAGCATTTTGAGGTGGTCTCTCTCCGGGCCCTTGGAAGACTCCCCGGCTGCCTCTAAAGGCCGGTTTGCAAGCACTCATGTCCTCTGTTCCCGACAGCCGCGAACAATGCTCCCAATTCCGTGAGAAAAGTGCTTCGGGATGGTGCTCTCTCCGGGCCCTTGGAAGACCTCCCAAGGTGCCTCCAAAGGCCGGTTTGCAAGCACTCCCGCCCGCTGTTCCCGCCAGCCTCGCACAATGCTCCCAAGACCGGGAGAAAAGCGCTTCGGGGTGGTGTTCTCTCCGTGCCAATGGAGGACCTCCCTGGCTGCCCCCAAAGGCCGGTTTGCAAGCACTCCCACTCGCTGTTCCCGCCAGCCACGCACAATCCTCCAAAACCCCGGAGAAAAGTGCTTCGGGGTGGTGATCTCTCCGGGCCCTTGGAAGTCGTCCCCGGCTGCCTCCAAAGGCCGGTTTGCAAGCACTCATGCCCGTTGTTCCCACCAGCCGCGCACAATGCTCCCAAGCCCGGGAGAAAAGCATTTTGGGGTGGTGCTCACTCCGGGCCCTTGGAAGACCTCCCCGGCTGCCTCCAAAGGCCAGTTTGCAAGCAGTCCTGCCTGCTGTTCCCGCCAGCCGCGCACAATGCTCCCAAGCCCGGGAGAAAAGCGCTTCGGGGTGGTGCTCTCTCCGGGCCCTTGGAAGACGTCCCCGGCTGCCTCCAAAGGCCGGTTTGCAAGCACTCATGCCCGTTGTTCCCACCAGCCGCGCACAATGCTCCCAAGCCCGGGAGAAAAGCATTTTGGGGTGGTGCTCACTCCGGGCCCTTGGAAGACCTCCCCGGCTGCCTCCAAAGGCCAGTTTGCAAGCAGTCCTGCCTGCTGTTCCCGCCACCCGCGCACAATGCTCCCAAGCCCGGGAGAAAAGCGTTTCGGGGTGGTGTTCTCTCTGGGCCCAAGAAAGACCTCCCGGGCTGCCCCCAAATGCCGGTTTGCAAGCACTCCCACTCGCTGTTCCCACCATCCGTGCAAATGCTCCAAGCCCAGGAGAAAAGCCCTTCAGGGTGGTGCTCTCTCCCGGCCCTTGGAAGACCTCCCCGGCTGCCTCCAAAGGCCGGTTTGCAAGCACTCAATCCCGCTGTTCCCGCCAGCCGCGCACAATGCTCCCAAGCCCGGGAGAAAAGCGCTTCGGGGTGGTGCTCTCTCCTGGCCCTTGGAAGACCTCCCCGGCTGCCTCCAAAGGCTGGTTTTCGAGAACTCCCTCCCGCTGACCCGCCAGCCGCACACAATGCTCCCAAGCCCGGGAGAAAAGCATTTTGGGGTGGTCTCTCTCCGGGCCCTTGGAAGACTCCCCGGCTGCCTCTAAAGGCCGGTTTGCAAGCACTCATGTCCTCTGTTCCCGACAGCCGCGAACAATGCTCCCAATTCCGTGAGAAAAGTGCTTCGGGATGGTGCTCTCTCCGGGCCCTTGGAAGACTTCCCAAGCTGCCTCCAAAGGCCGGTTTGCAAGCACTCCCGCCCGCTGTTCCCGCCAGCCTCGCACAATGCTCCCAAGACCGGGAGAAAAGCGCTTCGGGGTGGTGTTCTCTCCGTGCCAAAGGAGGACCTCCCTGGCTGCCCCCAAAGGCCGGTTTGCAAGCACTCCCACTCGCTGTTCCCGCCAGCCACGCACAATCCTCCAAAACCCCGGAGAAAAGCGCTTCGGGGTGGTGTTCTCTCCGTGCCCATGGAAGACCTCCCGGGGTGCCCCCAAAGGCCGGTTTGCAAGCACTCCCACTCGCTGTTCCCGCCATCCGCGCACAATGCTCCCAAGCCCGGGAGAAAAGCATTTTGGGGTGGTGCTCACACCGGGCCCTGGAAGACCTCCCCGGCTGCCTCCAAAGGCCAGTTTGCAAGCAGTCCTGCCTGCTGTTCCCGCCAGCCGCGCACAATGTTCCCAAGCCCGGGAGAAAAGCGCTTCGGGGTGGTGCTCTCTCCGGGCACTTTCAAGACCTCCCCGGCTGCCTCCAAAGGCCGGTTTGTAAGTACTCATTCCCGCCGCTTCCGCCAGCCACGCACAATGCTCCCAAGCCCGGGAGAAAAGCATTTTGGGGTGGTGCTCTCTCCGGGCCCTTGGAAGACCTCCCGGGCTGCCTCCAAAGGCCGGTTTGCAAGCATTCATGTCCGTTGTTCCCGACAGCCGCGCACAATGCTCCCAAGCCCGAGAGAAAAGCATTTTGGGGTGGTGATCAGTCCGGCCCTTGGAAGACCTCCCCGGCTGCCTCAAAAGGACAGTTTGCAAGCACTCATGCCCGCTGTTCCCGCCAGCCGCGCACAATGCTCCCAAGACCGTGAGAAAAGCGCTTCGGGGTGGTGTTCTCTCAGGGACCATGGAGGACCTCCCCGGCTGCCCCCAAAGGCCGGTTTGCAAGCATTCCCACTCGCTGTTCCCGCCAGGCACACACAATGTTCCAAAACCCCGGAGAAAAGCGCTTCGGGGTGGTGGTCTCTCCGGGCCCCTGCCCCTGAGCCTGGGGGCCAGGCAGGGGATCCACAGTCCCAGGCCAAGGCAGAACCACATGCACACGTCTGTTCCTGCCCCCTCCACCGGCAGAGAGCTGGGGGGAGCCAGAGTCTGTCAGGCAGCTGCTGGGCTGCCCGCCTGTGTGGGAAGGGGCAGAGCCGACCTAGGGGCAAGTTGGGCCTCTTGCTCTCCCTGCTGCCCTGAGGCTGCTGGGCGAAAGAGGTCTTGGGCATCCAGCCCCTTGCTGGTCCCTTCCCTCTGACGAGGCCCTCTGAGCTCCAGCACCTTGCAGTGTGGAGACAGCCCCTGCCAGCAACCTCCTCTCCAAGGAGGCCTCAACCGAGGCCTAGGCCCAGGGGAAAGGCACCAGCGGAGATGAGCCAGTGGAGGCGCACGGGCATGTCTGGACCCAGTCCCCGCAGCCTGCCCCTTGGTGGGGCAGTACCCCCGGAGGCCAGGAAGGTCTGGGCAAGGCTGGCCAGGGGCAGGGGCCCTGCTGGGTCGTGCCCCTGGCCTGTGGGGTGTCTGAGCACAACCGGCACTCTCCCGCTGGAAGACCTCCCCGTCTGCCTCCAAAGGCCGGTTTGCAAGCACTCCCGCCCGCTGTTCCCGCCAGGCACGCACAATGCTCCCAAGCCCGGGAGAAAAGCGCTTCGGGGTTGTGCTCTCTCCGGGCCCTTGCCCCTGAGCCTGGGGGCCAGGCAGTTGGAACACACTCCCAGGCCAATGCAGAACGACATGCACACGTCTGTTCCTGCCCCCTACACCGGCAGAGAGCTCGGGGGAGCCAGAGACTGCCAGGCTGCTGCTGGGCTGGATGCCTGTGTGGGACGGGGCAGAGCCGACCTAGGGGCAAGTTGGGCCTCTTGCTCTCCCTGCTGCTTTGAGGCTGCAGGGCCAAAGACGTCTTGGGCATCCAGCCCCTTACTGGTCCCTTCCCTCTGACGAGGCCCTCTGAGCTCCAGCACCTTGCAGTGTGGAGACAGCCCCTGCCAGCAATCTCCTCTCCAAGGAGACCTCAACCGAGGACTAGGCCCAGGGGAAAGGCACCAGCGGGGTTGAGCCAGGGCAGGCGCCCAGGCATGTCTGGACCCTGTCCCCGCAGCCTGCCCCTTGGTGGGGCAGTACCCCCGGAGGCCAGGAAGGTCTGGGCAAGGCTGGCCAGGGGCAGGGGCCCTGCTGGGTCCTGCCCCTGGCCTGTGGGGCCTCTGAGCACAACCGGCCCTCTCCCACTGGAAGACCTCCCCGGCTGCCTCCAAAGGCCGGTTTGCAAGCACTCCCGCCCACTGTTCCCGCCAGGCGCGCACAATGCTCCCAAGCCCGGGAGAAAAGCGCTTCGGGTTGGTGGTCTCTCCGGGCCCTTGCCCCTGAGCCTGGGGGCCAGGCAGGGGATCCAGAGTCCCAGGCCAAGGCACAACAACATGCACACGTCTGTTTCTGCCCCCTCCACCGGCAGAGAGCTGGGGGGAGCCAGAGTCTGTCAGGCAGCTGCTGGGCTGGCCGCCTGTGTGGGAAGGGGCAGAGCCGACCTAGGGGCAAGTTGGGCCTCTTGCTCTCCCTGCTGCCCTGAGGCTGCTGGGCCAAAGAGGTCTTGGGCATCCAGCCCCTTGCTGGTCCCTTCCCTCTGACGAGGCCCTCTGAGCTCCAGCACCTTGCAGTGTGGAGACAGACCCTGCCAGCAACCTCCTCTCCAAGGAGGCCTCAACCGAGGCCTAGGCCCAGGGGAAAGGCACCAGCGGGGATGAGCCAGTGGAGGGGCTCGGGCATGTCTGGACCCAGTCCCCGCAGCCTGCCCCTTGGTGGGGCAGTACCCCCGGAGGCCAGGAAGGTCTGGGCATGGCTGGCCAGGGGCAGGGTCCCTGCTGGGTCCTGCCCCTGGCCTGTGGGGCCTCTGAGCACAACCGGCCCTCTCCCACTGGAAGACCTCCCCGGCTGCCTTCAAAGGCGGGTTTGCCAGCACTCCCGCCCGCTGTTCCCGCCAGGCACGCACAACGCTCCCAAGGCCAGGAGAAAAGCGCTTCGGGGTGTTGCTCTCTCCGGGCCCTTGCCCCTGAGCCTGGGGTCCAGGCAGTGGGTCCACACTCCCAGACCAAGGCAGAACCACATGCACACGTCTGTTCCTGACCCCTGAACCGGCAGAGAGCTCGGGGGAGCCAGAGTCTATCAGGCAGCTGCTGGGTTGGCTGCCTGTGTGGGAAGGGGCAGAGCCGACCTAGGGGCAAGTTGGGCCTCTTGCTCTCCCTGCTGCCCTGAGGCTGCTGGGCCAAAGAGGTCTTGGGCATCCAGCCCCTTGCTGGTCCCTTCCCGCTGACGAGGCCCTCTGAGCTCCAGCACCTTGCAGTGTGGAGACAGCCCCTGCCAGCAACCTCCTCTCCAAGGAGGCATCAACCGAGGCCTATGCCCAGGGGAAAGGCACCAGCGGGGATGAGCCTGGGGAGGCGCCCAGGCATGTCTGGACCCAGTCCCCGCAGCCTGCCCCTTGGTGGGGCAGTACCCCCGGAGGCCAGGAAGGTCTGGGCAAGGCTGGCCAGGGGCAGGGGACCTGCTGGGTCCTGCCCCTGGCCTGTGAGGCCTCTGAGCACAACCGGCCCTCTCCCACTGGAAGACCTCCACGGCTGCCTCCAAAGTCCTGTTTGCAAACACTCCCACCCGCTGTTCACGCCAGGCTCGCACAATGCTCCCAAGCCCGGGAGAAAAGCGCTTCGGGGTGGTGCTCTCTCCGGGCCCTTGCCCCTGAGCCTGGGGGCCAGGCAGTGGGTCCACACTCCCAGACCAAGGCAGAACCACATGCACACGTCTGTTCCTGACCCCTGCACCGGCAGAGAGCTCTGGGGAGCCAGAGTCTGTCAGGCAGGTGCTGGGCTGGCCGCCTGTGTGGGAAGGGGCAGAGCCGACCTAGGGGCAAGTTGGGCCTCTTCCTCTCCCTGCTGCCCTGAGGCTGCTGGGCCAAAGAGGTCTTGGGCATCCAGCCCCTTGCTGGTCCCTTCCCTCTGACGAGGCCCTCTGAGCTCCAGCACCTTGCAGTGTGGAGACAGCCCCTGCCAGCAACCTCCTCTCCAAGGAGGCCTCAACCGAGGCCTAGGCCCAGGGGAAAGGCACCAGCGGGGATGAGCCTGGGGAGGCGCCCGGGCATGTCTGGACCCAGTCCCCGCAGCCTGCCCCTTGGTGGGGCAGTACCCCCGGAGGCCAGGAAGGTCTGGGCAAGGCTGGCCAGGGGCAGGGGCCCTGCTGCGTCCTGCCCCTGGCCTGTGGGGCCTCTGAGCACAACCGGCCCTCTCCCACTGGAAGACCTCCCCGGCTGCCTCCAAAGGCCGGTTTGCAAGCGCTCCCGCCCACTGTTCCCAGCAGGCGTGCACAATGCTCCCAAGCCCGGGAGAAAAGCGCTTCAGGGTGGTGCTCTCTCCGGGCCCTTGCCCCTGAGCCTGGGGGCAAGGCAGGGTGTCCACACTCCCAGGACAAGGCAGAACGACATGCACACGTCTGATCTGCCCCCTGCACCGGCAGAGAGCTCGGGGGAGCCAGAGTCTGTCAGGCAGCTGCTGGGCTGGCCGCCTGTGTGGGAAGGGGCAGAGCCGACCTAGGGGCAAGTTGGGCCTCTTCCTCTCCCTGCTGCCCTGAGGCTGCTGGGCCAAAGAGGTCTTGGGCATCCAGCCCCTTGCTGGTCCCTTCCCTCGGACGAGGCCCTCTGAGCTCCAGCACTTTGCAGTGTGGAAACAGCCCCTGCCAGCAACCTCCTCTCCAAGGAGTCCTCAACCGAGGCCTAGCCAAGGGGAAAGGCACCAGCGGGGATGAGCCTGGGGAGGCGCCCGGGCATGTCTGGACCCAGTCCCCGCAGCCTGCCCCTTGGTGGGGCAGTACCCCCAGAGGCCAGGAAGGTCTGGGCAAGGCTGCCAGGGGCAGGGACACTGCTGGGTCCTGCCCCTGGCCTGTGGGGCGTCTGAGCACAACCGGCAGTCTCCCGCTGGAAGACCTCCCCGTCTGCCTCGAAAGGCCGGTTTGCAAGCACTCCCGCCCGCTGTTCCCGCCAGACACGCACAATGCTCCCAAGCCCGGGAGAAAAGCGCTTCGGGGTGGTGCTCTCACCGGGCCCTTGCCCCTGAGCCTGGGGGCCAGGCAGGGGGAACACACTCCCAGGCCAAGGCAGAACCACATGCACACGTCTGTTCCTGACCCCTACACCGGCAGAGAGCTCGGGGGAGCCAGAGACTGCCAGGCTGCTGCTGGGCTGGCCGCCTGTGTGGGACGGGGCAGAGCCGACCTAGGGGCAAGTTGGGCCTCTTGCTCTCCCTGCTGCCCTGAGGCTGCTGGGTCAAAGAGGTCTTGGGCATCCAGCCCTTTGCTGGTCCCTTCCCTCTGACGAGGCCCTCTGATCTCCAGCACCTTGCAGTGTGGAGACAGCCCCTGCCAGCAACCTCCTCTCCAAGGAGACCTCAACCGAGGCCTAGGCCCAGGGGAAAGGCACCAGCGGGGATGAGCCTGGGGAGGCGCCCGGGGATGTCTGGACCCAGTCCCCGCAGCCTGCCCCTTGGTGGGGCAGTACCCCCGGAGGCCAGGAAGGTCTGGGCAAGGCTGGCCAGGGTCAGGGGCCCTGCTGGGTCCTGCCCCTGGCCTGTGGGGCCTCTGAGCACAACCGGCCCTCTCCCACTGGAAGACCTCCCCGGCTGCCTCCAAAGTCCTGTTTGCTAACACTCCCGCCCGCTGTTCACGCCAGGCTCGCACAATGCTCCCAAGCCCGGGAGAAAAGCGCATTGGGGTGGTTCTCTCTCCGGGCCCTTGCCCCTGAGCCTGGGGGCAAGGCACCGGGAACACACTCCCTGGCCAAGGCAGAACCACATGCCCACGTCTGTTCCTGTCCCCTGCACCGGCAGAGAGCTCGGGGGAGCCAGAGTCTGTCAGGCAGCTGCTGGGCTGGCCGCCTGTGTGGGAAGGGGCAGAGCCGACCTAGGGGCAAGTTGGGCCTCTTGCTCTCCCTGCTGCCCTGAGGCTGCTGGGCCAAAGAGGTCTTGGGCATCCAGCCCCTTGCTGGTCCCTTCCCTCTGACGAGGCCCTCTGAGCTCCAGCACCTTGCAGTGTGGAGACAGCCCCTGCCACCAACCTCCTCTCCAAGGAGGCCTCAACCGAGGCCTAGGCCCAGGGGAAAGGCACCAGCGGGGATGAGCCAGGGGAGGCGCCCGAGCATGTCTGGACCCAGTCCCCGCAGCCTGCCCCTTGGTGGGGCAGTACCCCCGGAGGCCAGGAAGGTCTGGGCAAGGCTGGCCAGGGGCAGGGGCCCTGTTGCGTCCTGCCCCTGGCCTGTGGGGCCTCTGAGCACAACCGGCCCTCTCCCACTGGAAGACCTCCCCGGCTGCCTCCAAAGGCCGGTTTGCAAGCGCTCCCGCACACTGTTCCCAGCAGGCGTGCACAATGCTCCCAAGACCGGGAGAAAAGCGCTTCAGGGTGGTGCTCTCTCCGGGCCCTTGCCCCTGAGCCTGGGGTCAAGGCACGGTGTCCACACTCCCAGGCCAAGTCAGAACCACATGCACACGTCTGTTCCTGCCCCCTGCACCGGCAGAGAGCTCGGGGGACCCAGAGTCTGTCAGGCAGCTGCTGGGCTGGCCGCCTGTGTGGGAAGTGGCAGAGCCGACCTAGGGGCAAGTTGGGCCTCTTGCCCTCCCTGCTGCCCTGAGGCTGCTGGGCCAAAGAGGTCTTGGGCATCCAACCCCTTGCTGGTCCCTTCCCTCTGACGAGGCCCTCTGAGCTCCAGCACCTTGCAGTGTGGAGACAGCCCCTGCCAGCAACCTCCTCTCCAAGGAGGCCTAAACCGAGGCCTAGGCACAGGGGAAAAGCACCAGCGGGGATGAGCCTGGGGAGGCGCCCGGGCATGTATGGACCCAGTCCCCGCAGCCTTCCCCTTGGTGGGGCAGTACCCCCGGAGGCGAGGAAGGTCTGGGAAAGGCTGGCCAGGGGCAGGGGACCTGCTGGGTCCTGCCCCTGGCCTGTGGGGCCTCTGAGCACAACCGGCCCTCTCCAACTGGAAGACGTCCCCGGCTGCCTCCAAAGGCCGGTTTGCAAACACTCCCGCCCACTGTTCCAACCAAGGGCGCACAACGCTCCCAAGCCCGGGAGAAAATCGCCTCGGGGTGGTGCTCTCTCCGGGCCCTTTCCCCTGAGCCTGGGGGCCAGGCAGGGTGTCCACACTCCCAGGCCAAGGCAGAACGACATGCACACGTCTGTTCCTGCCCCATGCACCGGCAGAGAGCTCGGGGGAGCCAAAGTCTGTCAGGCAGCTGCTGGGCTGGCCGCCTGTGTGGGAAGGGGCAGAGCCGACCTAGGGGCAAGTTGGGCCTCTTGCTCTTCCTGCTGCCATGAGGCTGCTGGGCCAAAGAGATCTTGGGCATCCAGCCCCTTGCTTGTCCCTTCCCTCTGACGAGGCCCTCTGAGCTCCAGCACCTTGCAGTGTGGAGACAGCCCCTGCCAGCAACCTCCTCTCCAAGGAGGCCTCAACCGAGGCCTAGGCCCAGGGGAAAGGCACCAGCGGGGATGAGCCTGGGGAGGCGCCCGGCCATGTCTGGACCCAGTCCCCGCAGCCTGCCCCTTGGTGGGGCAGTACCCCCGGAAGCCAGGAGGGTCTGGGCAAGGCTGCCAGGGGCAGGGACACTGCTGGGTCCTGCCCCTGGCCTGTGGGGCGTCTGAGCACAACCGGCACTCTCCCGCTGGAAGAACTCCCCGGCTGCCTCCAAAGGCCGGTTTGCAAGCACTCCCGCCCGCTGTTCCCGCCAGGCACGCACAATGCTCCCAAACCCGGGAGAAAAGCGCTTCGGGGTGGTGCTCTCTCCGGGCCCTTGCCCCTGAGCCTGGGGGACAGGCAGGGGGAACACACTCCCAGGCCAAGGCAGAATGACATGCACACGTCTGTTCCTGCCCCCTACACCGGCAGAGAGTTCGGGGGAGCCAGAGACTGCCAGGCTGCTGCTGGGCTGGCTGCCTGTGTGGGACGGGGTAGAGCCGACCTAGGGGCAAGTTGGGCCTCTTGCTCTCCCTGCTGTCCTGAGGCTGCTGGGTCAAAGAGGTCTTGGGCATCCAGCCCTTTGCTGGTCCTTTCCCTCTGACGAGGCCCTCTGAGCTCCAGCACCTTGCAGTGTGCAGACAGCCCCTGCCGGCAACCTCCTCTCCAAGGAGGCCTCAACCGAGGCCTAGGCCCAGGGGAAAGGCACCAGCGGGGATGAGCCTGGGGAGGCGCCCGGGCATGTCTGGACCCAGGCCCCGCAGCCTGCCCCTTGGTGGGGTAGTACCCCCGGAGGCCAGGAAGGTCTGGGCAAGGCTGCCAGAGGCAGGGACACTGCTGGGTCCTGCCCCTGGCCTGTGGGGCCTCTGAGAACAACTGGCACTCTCCCGCTGGAAGACCTCCCCGGCTGCCTCCAAAGGCTGGTTTGCAAGCACTCAATCCCGCTGTTCACGCCAGCTGCGCACAATGCTCCCAAGCCCGGGAGAAAAGCATTTTGGGGTGGTGCTCACTCCGGGCTTTGGAAGACCTCCCCGGCTGCCTCCAAGGCCGGTTTGCAAGCACTTCTGCCTGCTGTTCCCGCCACCCGCGCACAATGCTCCCAAGCCCGGGAGAAAAGCGTTTCGGGGTGGTGTTCTCTCTGGGCCCAAGAAAGACCTCCCGGGCTGCCCCCAAATGCCGGTTTGCAAGCACTCCCACTCGCTGTTCCCGCCATCCGTGCAAATGCTCCAAGCCCAGGAGAAAAGCCCTTCAGGGTGGTGCTCTCTCCCGGCCCTTGGAAGACCTCCCCGGCTGCCTCCAAAGGCTGGATTTCAAGTACTCCCTCCCGCTGTCCCGCCAGCCGCACACAATGCTCCCAATCACGGGAGAAAAGCGCTTCGGGGTGGTGCTCTCTACGGGCCCTTGGAAGACCTCCCCGTTTGTCTCCAAAGGCCGGTTTGCAAGCACTCATGCCCGCTGTTCCCGCCAGCCGCGCACAATGCTCCCAAGCCTAGGAGAAAAGCGGTTCGGGGTGGTGCTCTCTCCCGGCCCTTGGAAGACCTCCCCGGCTGCCTCCAAAGGCCAGTTTGCAAGCACTCAATCCCGCTGTTCCCGCCAGCCGCGCACAATGCTCCCAAGCCCGGGAGAAAAGCGCTTCGGGGTGGTGCTCTCTCCTGGCCCTTGGAAGACCTCCCCGGCTGCCTCCAAAGGCTGGTTTTCGAGAACTCCCTCCCGCTGACCCGCCAGCCGCACACAATGCTCCCAAGCCCGGGAGAAAAGCATTTTGGGGTGGTCTCTCTCCGGGCCCTTGGAAGACTCCCCGGCTGCCTCTAAAGGCCGGTTTGCAAGCACTCATGTCCTCTGTTCCCGACAGCCGCGAACAATGCTCCCAATTCCGTGAGAAAAGTGCTTCGGGATGGTGCTCTCTCCGGGCCCTTGGAAGACCTCCCAAGCTGCCTCCAAAGGCCGGTTTGCAAGCACTCCCGCCCGCTGTTCCCGCCAGCCTCGCACAATGCTCCCAAGATCGGGAGAAAAGCGCTTCGGGGTGGTGTTCTCTCCGTGCCAATGGAGGACCTACCTGGCTGCCCCCAAAGGCCGGTTTGCAAGCACTCCCACTCGCTGTTCCCGCCAGCCACGCACAATCCTCCAAAACCCCGGAGAAAAGCGCTTCGGGGTGGTGTTCTCTCCGTGCCCATGGAAGACCTCCCGGGGTGCCCCCAAAGGCCGGTTTGCAAGCACTCCCACTCGCTGTTCCCGCCATCCGCGCACAATGCTCCCAAGCCCGGGAGAAAAGCATTTAGGGGTGGTGCTCACACCGGGCCCTGGAAGACCTCCCCGGCTGCCTCCAAAGGACGGTTTTCAAGCACTCCTGCCTGCTGTTCCCGCCACCCGCGCACAATGCTCCCAAGCCCGGGAGAAAAGCGCTTCGGGGTGGTGCTCTCTACAGGCCCTTGGAAGACCTCCCCGGCTGCCTCCAAAGGCCGGTTTGCAAGGACTCCTTCCTGCTGTTCCCGCCATCCGCGCACAATGCTCCCAAGCCCGGGAGAAAAGCATTTTGGGGTGGTGCTCACTCCGGGCCCTTGGAAGACCTCCCCGGCTGCCTCCAATGGCCAGTTTGCAAGCACTCATGTCCGCTGTTCCCACCAGCCGCGCACAATGCTCCCAAGCCCGGGAGAAAAGCTTTTTGGGGTGGTGCTCACACCGGGCCCTGGAAGACCTCCCCGGCTGCCTCCAAAGGCCAGTTTTCAAGCACTCCTGCCTGCTGTTCCCGCCACCTGCGCACAATGCTCCTAAGCCCGGGAGAAAAGCGCTTCGGGGTGGTGCTCTCTACAGGCCCTTGGAAGACCTCCCCGGCTGCCTCCAAAGGCCGGTTTGCAAGGACTCCTTCCTGCTGTTCCCGCCAGCCACGCACAATGCTCCCAAGCCCGGGAGAGAAGCATTTTGGGGTGGTGCTCTCTACAGGCCCTTGGAAGACCTCCCCGGCTGCCTCCAGTGGCCAGTTTGCAAGCACTCATGCCCGCTGTTCCCACCAGCCGCGCACAATGCTCCCAAGTCCGGGAGAAAAGCTTTTTGGGGTGGTGCTCACACCGGGCCCTGGAAGACCTCCCCGGCTGCCTGCAAAGGCCGGTTTTCAAGCACTCCTGCCTGCTGTTCCCGCCACCCGCGCACAATACTCCCAAGCCCTGGAGAAAAGCGCTTCGGGGTGGTGCTCTCTACAGGCCCTTGGAAGACCTCCCCCGCTGCCTCCAAAGGCCCGTTTGCAAGGACTCCTTCCTGCTGTTCCCGCCAGCCACGCACAATGCTCCCAAGCCCGGGAGAAAAGCATTTTGGGGTGGTGCTCACTCCGGGCCCTTGGAAGACCTCCCCGGCTGCCTCCAAAGGCCAGTTTGCAAGCAGTCCTGCCTGCTGTTCCCGCCAGCCGCGCACAATGCTCCCAAGCCCGGGAGAAGAGCGCTTCGGGGTGGTGCTCTCTCCGGGCCCTTGGAAGACGTCCCCGGCTGCCTCCAAAGGCCGGTTTGCAAGCACTCATGCCCGTTGTTCCCACCAGCCGCGCACAATGCTCCCAAGCCCGGGAGAAAAGCATTTTGGGGTGGTGCTCACTCCGGGCCTTTGGAAGACCTCCCCGGCTGCCTCCAAAGGCCAGTTTGCAAGCAGTCCTGCCTGCTGTTCCCGCCAGCCGCGCACAATGTTCCCAAGCCCGGGAGAAAAGCGCTTCGGGGTGGTGATCTCTCCGGGCACTTTCAAGACCTCCCCGGCTGCCCCCAAAGGCCGGTTTGTAAGTACTCATTCCCGCTGCTTCCGCCATCCACGCACAATGCTCCCAAGCCCGGGAGAAAAGCATTTTGGGGTGGTGCTCTCTCCGGGCCCTTGGAAGTCCTCCCGGGCTGCCTCCAAAGGCCGGTTTGCAAGCATTCATGTCCGTTGTTCCCGACAGCCGCGCACAATGCTCCCAAGCCCGAGAGAAAAGCATTTTGGGGTGGTGATCAGTCCGGCCCTTGGAAGACCTCCCCGGCTGCCTCCAAAGGACAGTTTGCAAGCACTCATGCCCGCTGTTCCCGCCAGCCACGCACAATGCTCCCAAGACCGTGAGAAAAGCGCTTCGGGGTGGTGTTCTCTCAGGGACCATGGAGGACCTCCCCGGCTGCCCCCAAAGGCCGGTTTGCAAGCATTCCCACTCGCTGTTCCCGCCAGGCACACACAATGTTCCAAAACCCCGGAGAAAAGCGCTTCGGGGTGGTGCTCTCTCCGCGCCCTTGGAAGACTTCTCTGGCTGCCGCCAAAGGCCGGTTTGCAAGAATTCCCTCCCGCTTTCCCACCAGCCGCACACAATGCTCCAAAACCCGAGAGAAAAGCGCTTCGAGGTGGTGCTCTCTCCGGGCCCTTGGAAGACCTCCCCGGCTGCCTCCAAAGGCCGGTTTGCAAGCACTCCTGCCTGCTGTTCCCGCCACTCGCGCACAATGCTCCCAAGCCCGGAAGAAAAGCATTTTGGGGTAGTGCTCTCTCCGGGCCCTTGGAAGACCTCCCGGGCTGCCTCCAAAGGCCGGTTTGCAAGCACTCATGTCCGCTGTTCCCGACAGCCGCGCACAATGCTCCCAAGCCCGGGAGAAAAGCATTTTGGGGTGGTGATCAGTCCGGGCCCTTGGAAGACCTCCCCGGCTGCCTCCAAAGGACAGTTTGCAAGAACTCATGCCCGCTGTTCCCGCCAGGCACGCACAATGCTCCCAAGCCCGGGAGAAAAGCGCTTCGGGGTGGTGCTCTCACCGGGCCCGTGCCCCTGAGCCTGGGGGCAATGCAGGGGGAACACACTCCCAGGCCAAGGCAGAACCACATGCACACGTCTGTTCCTGGTCCCTGCACCGGCAGAGAGCTCGGGGGAGCCAGAGTATGCCAGGCAGCTGCTGGGTTGGCGGCCTGTGTGGAAAGGGGCAGAGCCGACCTAGGGGCAAGTTGGGCCTCTTGCTCTCCCTGCTGCCCTGAGGCTGCTGGGCCAAAGAGGTCTTGGGCATCCAGCCCCTTGCTGGTCCCTTCCCTCTGACGAGGCCCTCTGAGCTCCAGCACCTTGCAGTGTGGAGACAGCCCCTGCCAGCAACCTCCTCTCCAAGGAGGCCTCAACCGAGGCCTAGGCCCAGGGGAAAGGCACCAGCGGGGATGAGCCTGGGGAGGCGCCCGGGCATGTCTGGACCCAGTCCCCGCAGCCTGCCCCTTGGTGGGGCAGTACCCCCGGAGGCCAGGAAGGTCTAGGCAAGGCTGCCAGGGGCAGGGACACTGCTGGGTCCTGCCCCTGGCCTGTGGGGCGTCTTAGCACAACCAGCACCCTCCCGCTGGAAGACCTCCCCGTCAGCCTCCAAAGGCCTGTTTGCAAGCACTCCCACCCGCTGTTCCCGCCAGGCACGCACAATGCTCCCAAGCCCGGGAGAAAAGTGCTTCGGGGTGGTGCTCTCCTCGGGCCCTTGCCCCTGAGCCTGGGGGCCAGGCAGGTGGAACACACTCCCAGGCCAAGGGAGAACGACATGCACACGTCTGTTCCTGCCCCCTACACCGGCAGAGAGCTCGGGGGAGCCAGAATCTCTCAGGCAGCTGCTGGGCTGGCCGCCTGTCTGGGAAGTGGCAGAGCCGACCTAGGGGCATGTTGGGCCTCTGCTCTCCCTGCTGCCCTGAGGCTGCTGGGCCAAAGAGGTCTTGGGCATCCAGCCCCTTGCTGGTCCCTTCCCTCTGACGAGGCCCTCTGAGCTCCAGCACCTTGCAGTGTGGAGACAGCCCCTGCCAGCAACCTCCTCTCCAAGGAGGCCTAAACCGAGGCCTAGCCCCAGGGGAAAGGCACCAGCGGGGAAGAGCCTGGGGAGGCGCCCGGGCATGTCTGGACCCAGTCCCCGCAGCCTGCCCCTTGGTGGGGCATTACCCCCGGAGGCCAGGAAGGTCTGGGCAAGGCTGGCCAGGGGCAGGGGCCCTGCTGGGCCCTGCCCCTGGCCTGTGGGGCCTCTGAGCACAACCGGCCCTCTCCCACTGGAAGACCTCCCCGGCTGCCTCCAAAGGCCGGTTTGCCAACACTCCCGCCCGCTGTTCCCGCCAGGCACGCACAATGCTCCCAAGCCCGGGAGTAAAGCGCTTTGGGGTGTTGCTCTCTCCGGGCCCTTGCCCCTGAGCGTGGGGGCCAGGCAGTGGGTCCACACTCCCAGACCAAGGCAGAACCACATGCCTACGTCTGTTCCTGTCCCCTGCACCGGCAGAGAGCTCGGAGGAGCCAGAGTCTGTCAGGCAGCTGCTGGGCTGGCCGCCTGTGTGGGAAGGGGCAGAGCCGACCTAGGGGCAAGTTGGGCCTCTTCCTCTCCCTGCTGCCCTGAGGCTGCTGGGCCAAAGAGGTCTTCGGCATCCAGCACCTTGCTGGTCTCTTCCCTCTGACGAGGCCCTCTGAGCTCCAGCACCTTGCAGTGTGGAGACAGCCCCTGCCAGCAACCTCCTCTCCAAGGAGGCCTCAACCGAGGCCTAGGCCCAGGGGAAAGGCACCAGCGGGGATGAGCCTGGGGAGGCGCCCGGGCATGTCTGGACCCAGTCCCCGCAGCCTGTCCCTTGGTGGGGCAGTACCCCCGGAGGCCAGGAAGGTCTAGGCAAGGCTGCCAGGGGCAGGGACACTGCTGGGTCCTGCCCCTGGCCTGTGGGGCGTCTGAGCACAACCAGCACCCTCCCGCTGGAAGACCTCCCCGTCTGCCTCCAAAGGCCTGTTTGCAATCACTCCCACCCGCTGTTCCCGCCAGGCAAGCACAATGCTCCCAAGCCCGGGAGAAAAGTGCTTCGGGGTGGTGCTGTCCTCGGGCCCTTGCCCCTGAGCCTGGGGGCCAGGCAGGTGGAACACACTCCCAGGCCAAGGGAGAACGACATGCACACGTCTGTTCCTGCCCCCTACACCGGCAGAGAGCTTGGGGGAGCCAGAGTCTCTCAGGCAGCTGCTGGGCTGGCCGCCTGTGTGGGAAGTGGCAGAGCCGACCTAGGGGCAAGTTGGGCCTCTTCCTCTCCCTGCTGCCCTGAGGCTGCTGGGCCAAAGAGGTCTTCGGCATCCAGCACCTTGCTGGTCTCTTCCCTCTGACGAGGCCCTCTGAGCTCCAGCACCTTGCAGTGTGGAGACAGCCCCTGCCAGCAACCTCCTCTCCAAGGAGGCCTCAACCGAGGCCTAGGCCCAGGGGAAAGGCACCAGCGGGGATGAGCCTGGGGAGGCGCCCGGGCATGTCTGGACCCAGTCCCCGCAGCCTGTCCCTTGGTGGGGCAGTACCCCCGGAGGCCAGGAAGGTCTAGGCAAGGCTGCCAGGGGCAGGGACACTGCTGGGTCCTGCCCCTGGCCTGTGGGGCGTCTGAGCACAACCGGCACTCTCCCGCTGGAAGACCTCCCCGGCTGCCTCCAAAGGCCGGTTTGCAAGCACTCCCGCCCGCTGTTCCCGCCAGGCACGCACAATGCTCCCAAACCCGGGAGAAAAGCGCTTCGGGGTGGTGCTCTCTCCGGGCCCTTGCCCCTGAGCCTGGGGGACAGGCAGGGGGAACACACTCCCAGGCCAAGGCAGAATGACATGCACACGTCTGTTCCTGCCCCCTACACCGGCAGAGAGTTCGGGGGAGCCAGAGACTGCCAGGCTGCTGCTGGGCTGGCTGCCTGTGTGGGACGGGGTAGAGCCGACCTAGGGGCAAGTTGGGCCTCTTGCTCTCCCTGCTGTCCTGAGGCTGCTGGGTCAAAGAGGTCTTGGGCATCCAGCCCTTTGCTGGTCCTTTCCCTCTGACGAGGCCCTCTGAGCTCCAGCACCTTGCAGTGTGCAGACAGCCCCTGCCGGCAACCTCCTCTCCAAGGAGGCCTCAACCGAGGCCTAGGCCCAGGGGAAAGGCACCAGCGGGGATGAGCCTGGGGAGGCGCCCGGGCATGTCTGGACCCAGGCCCCGCAGCCTGCCCCTTGGTGGGGTAGTACCCCCGGAGGCCAGGAAGGTCTGGGCAAGGCTGCCAGAGGCAGGGACACTGCTGGGTCCTGCCCTTGGCCTGTGGGGCCTCTGAGAACAACTGGCACTCTCCCGCTGGAAGACCTCCCCGGCTGCCTCCAAAGGCTGGTTTGCAAGCACTCAATCCCGCTGTTCACGCCAGCTGCGCACAATGCTCCCAAGCCCGGGAGAAAAGCATTTTGGGGTGGTGCTCACTCCGGGCTTTGGAAGACCTCCCCGGCTGCCTCCAAGGCCGGTTTGCAAGCACTTCTGCCTGCTGTTCCCGCCACCCGCGCACAATGCTCCCAAGCCCGGGAGAAAAGCGTTTCGGGGTGGTGTTCTCTCTGGGCCCAAGAAAGACCTCCCGGGCTGCCCCCAAATGCCGGTTTGCAAGCACTCCCACTCGCTGTTCCCGCCATCCGTGCAAATGCTCCAAGCCCAGGAGAAAAGCCCTTCAGGGTGGTGCTCTCTCCCGGCCCTTGGAAGACCTCCCCGGCTGCCTCCAAAGGCTGGATTTCAAGTACTCCCTCCCGCTGTCCCGCCAGCCGCACACAATGCTCCCAATCACGGGAGAAAAGCGCTTCGGGGTGGTGCTCTCTACGGGCCCTTGGAAGACCTCCCCGTTTGTCTCCAAAGGCCGGTTTGCAAGCACTCATGCCCGCTGTTCCCGCCAGCCGCGCACAATGCTCCCAAGCCTAGGAGAAAAGCGGTTCGGGGTGGTGCTCTCTCCCGGCCCTTGGAAGACCTCCCCGGCTGCCTCCAAAGGCCAGTTTGCAAGCACTCAATCCCGCTGTTCCCGCCAGCCGCGCACAATGCTCCCAAGCCCGGGAGAAAAGCGCTTCGGGGTGGTGCTCTCTCCTGGCCCTTGGAAGACCTCCCCGGCTGCCTCCAAAGGCTGGTTTTCGAGAACTCCCTCCCGCTGACCCGCCAGCCGCACACAATGCTCCCAAGCCCGGGAGAAAAGCATTTTGGGGTGGTCTCTCTCCGGGCCCTTGGAAGACTCCCCGGCTGCCTCTAAAGGCCGGTTTGCAAGCACTCATGTCCTCTGTTCCCGACAGCCGCGAACAATGCTCCCAATTCCGTGAGAAAAGTGCTTCGGGATGGTGCTCTCTCCGGGCCCTTGGAAGACCTCCCAAGCTGCCTCCAAAGGCCGGTTTGCAAGCACTCCCGCCCGCTGTTCCCGCCAGCCTCGCACAATGCTCCCAAGACCGGGAGAAAAGCGCTTCGGGGTGGTGTTCTCTCCGTGCCAATGGAGGACCTCCCTGGCTGCCCCCAAAGGCCGGTTTGCAAGCACTCCCACTCGCTGTTCCCGCCAGCCACGCACAATCCTCCAAAACCCCGGAGAAAAGCGCTTCGGGGTGGTGTTCTCTCCGTGCCCATGGAAGACCTCCCGGGGTGCCCCCAAAGGCCGGTTTGCAAGCACTCCCACTCGCTGTTCCCGCCATCCGCGCACAATGCTCCCAAGCCCGGGAGAAAAGCATTTAGGGGTGGTGCTCACACCGGGCCCTGGAAGACCTCCCCGGCTGCCTCCAAAGGACGGTTTTCAAGCACTCCTGCCTGCTGTTCCCGCCACCCGCGCACAATGCTCCCAAGCCCGGGAGAAAAGCGCTTCGGGGTGGTGCTCTCTACAGGCCCTTGGAAGACCTCCCCGGCTGCCTCCAAAGGCCGGTTTGCAAGGACTCCTTCCTGCTGTTCCCGCCATCCGCGCACAATGCTCCCAAGCCCGGGAGAAAAGCATTTTGGGGTGGTGCTCACACCGGGCCCTGGAAGACCTCCCCGGCTGCCTCCAAAGGACGGTTTTCAAGCACTCCTGCCTGCTGTTCCCGCCACCCGCGCAGAATGCTCCCAAGCGCGGGAGAAAAGCGCTTCGAGGTGGTGCTCTCTACAGGCCCTTGGAAGACCTCCCCGGCTGCCTCCAAAGGCCGGTTTGCAAGGACTCCTTCCTGCTGTTCCCGCCAGCCACGCACAATGCTCCCAAGCCCGGGAGAAAAGCATTTTGGGGTGGTGCTCACTCCGGGCCCTTGGAAGACCTCCCCGGCTGCCTCCAATGGCCAGTTTGCAAGCACTCATGTCCGCTGTTCCCACCAGCCGCGCACAATGCTCCCAAGCCCGGGAGAAAAGCTTTTTGGGGTGGTGCTCACACCGGGCCCTGGAAGACCTCCCCGGCTGCCTCCAAAGGCCAGTTTTCAAGCACTCCTGCCTGCTGTTCCCGCCACCTGCGCACAATGCTCCTAAGCCCGGGAGAAAAGCGCTTCGGGGTGGTGCTCTCTACAGGCCCTTGGAAGACCTCCCCGGCTGCCTCCAAAGGCCGGTTTGCAAGGACTCCTTCCTGCTGTTCCCGCCAGCCACGCACAATGCTCCCAAGCCCGGGAGAGAAGCATTTTGGGGTGGTGCTCTCTACAGGCCCTTGGAAGACCTCCCCGGCTGCCTCCAGTGGCCAGTTTGCAAGCACTCATGCCCGCTGTTCCCACCAGCCGCGCACAATGCTCCCAAGTCCGGGAGAAAAGCTTTTTGGGGTGGTGCTCACACCGGGCCCTGGAAGACCTCCCCGGCTGCCTGCAAAGGCCGGTTTTCAAGCACTCCTGCCTGCTGTTCCCGCCACCCGCGCACAATACTCCCAAGCCCGGGAGAAAAGCGCTTCGGGGTGGTGCTCTCTACAGGCCCTTGGAAGACCTCCCCCGCTGCCTCCAAAGGCCCGTTTGCAAGGACTCCTTCCTGCTGTTCCCGCCAGCCACGCACAATGCTCCCAAGCCCGGGAGAAAAGCATTTTGGGGTGGTGCTCACTCCGGGCCCTTGGAAGACCTCCCCGGCTGCCTCCAAAGGCCAGTTTGCAAGCAGTCCTGCCTGCTGTTCCCGCCAGCCGCGCACAATGCTCCCAAGCCCGGGAGAAGAGCGCTTCGGGGTGGTGCTCTCTCCGGGCCCTTGGAAGACGTCCCCGGCTGCCTCCAAAGGCCGGTTTGCAAGCACTCATGCCCGTTGTTCCCACCAGCCGCGCACAATGCTCCCAAGCCCGGGAGAAAAGCATTTTGGGGTGGTGCTCACTCCGGGCCTTTGGAAGACCTCCCCGGCTGCCTCCAAAGGCCAGTTTGCAAGCAGTCCTGCCTGCTGTTCCCGCCAGCCGCGCACAATGTTCCCAAGCCCGGGAGAAAAGCGCTTCGGGGTGGTGCTCTCTCCGGGCACTTTCAAGACCTCCCCGGCTGCCCCCAAAGGCCGGTTTGTAAGTACTCATTCCCGCTGCTTCCGCCATCCACGCACAATGCTCCCAAGCCCGGGAGAAAAGCATTTTGGGGTGGTGCTCTCTCCGGGCCCTTGGAAGACCTCCCGGGCTGCCTCCAAAGGCCGGTTTGCAAGCATTCATGTCCGTTGTTCCCGACAGCCGCGCACAATGCTCCCAAGCCCGAGAGAAAAGCATTTTGGGGTGGTGATCAGTCCGGCCCTTGGAAGACCTCCCCGGCTGCCTCCAAAGGACAGTTTGCAAGCACTCATGCCCGCTGTTCCCGCCAGCCACGCACAATGCTCCCAAGACCGTGAGAAAAGCGCTTCGGGGTGGTGTTCTCTCAGGGACCATGGAGGACCTCCCCGGCTGCCCCCAAAGGCCGGTTTGCAAGCATTCCCACTCGCTGTTCCCGCCAGGCACACACAATGTTCCAAAACCCCGGAGAAAAGCGCTTCGGGGTGGTGCTCTCTCCGCGCCCTTGGAAGACTTCTCTGGCTGCCGCCAAAGGCCGGTTTGCAAGAATTCCCTCCCGCTTTCCCACCAGCCGCACACAATGCTCCAAAACCCGAGAGAAAAGCGCTTCGAGGTGGTGCTCTCTCCGGGCCCTTGGAAGACCTCCCCGGCTGCCTCCAAAGGCCGGTTTGCAAGCACTCCTGCCTGCTGTTCCCGCCACTCGCGCACAATGCTCCCAAGCCCGGAAGAAAAGCATTTTGGGGTAGTGCTCTCTCCGGGCCCTTGGAAGACCTCCCGGGCTGCCTCCAAAGGCCGGTTTGCAAGCACTCATGTCCGCTGTTCCCGACAGCCGCGCACAATGCTCCCAAGCCCGGGAGAAAAGCATTTTGGGGTGGTGATCAGTCCGGGCCCTTGGAAGACCTCCCCGGCTGCCTCCAAAGGACAGTTTGCAAGAACTCATGCCCGCTGTTCCCGCCAGGCACGCACAATGCTCCCAAGCCCGGGAGAAAAGCGCTTCGGGGTGGTGCTCTCACCGGGCCCTTGCCCCTGAGCCTGGGGGCAATGCAGGGGGAACACACTCCCAGGCCAAGGCAGAACCACATGCACACGTCTGTTCCTGGTCCCTGCACCGGCAGAGAGCTCGGGGGAGCCAGAGTATGCCAGGCAGCTGCTGGGTTGGCGGCCTGTGTGGAAAGGGGCAGAGCCGACCTAGGGGCAAGTTGGGCCTCTTGCTCTCCCTGCTGCCCTGAGGCTGCTGGGCCAAAGAGGTCTTGGGCATCCAGCCCCTTGCTGGTCCCTTCCCTCTGACGAGGTCCTCTGAGCTCCAGCACCTTGCAGTGTGGAGACAGCCCCTGCCAGCAACCTCCTCTCCAAGGAGGCCTCAACCGAGGCCTAGGCCCAGGGGAAAGGCACCAGCGGGGATGAGCCTGGGGAGGCGCCCGGGCATGTCTGGACCCAGTCCCCGCAGCCTGCCCCTTGGTGGGGCAGTACCCCCGGAGGCCAGGAAGGTCTAGGCAAGGCTGCCAGGGGCAGGGACACTGCTGGGTCCTGCCCCTGGCCTGTGGGGCGTCTTAGCACAACCAGCACCCTCCCGCTGGAAGACCTCCCCGTCAGCCTCCAAAGGCCTGTTTGCAAGCACTCCCACCCGCTGTTCCCGCCAGGCACGCACAATGCTCACAAGCCCGGGAGAAAAGTGCTTCGGGGTGGTGCTCTCCTCGGGCCCTTGCCCCTGAGCCTGGGGGCCAGGCAGGTGGAACACACTCCCAGGCCAAGGGAGAACGACATGCACACGTCTGTTCCTGCCCCCTACACCGGCAGAGAGCTCGGGGGAGCCAGAATCTCTCAGGCAGCTGCTGGGCTGGCCGCCTGTGTGGGAAGTGGCAGAGCCGACCTAGGGGCATGTTGGGCCTCTGCTCTCCCTGCTGCCCTGAGGCTGCTGGGCCAAAGAGGTCTTGGGCATCCAGCCCTTTGCTGGTCCCTTCCCTCTGACGAGGCCCTCTGAGCTCCAGCACCTTGCAGTGTGGAGACAGCCCCTGCCAGCAACCTCCTCTCCAAGGAGGCCTAAACCGAGGCCTAGCCCCAGGGGAAAGGCACCAGCGGGGAAGAGCCTGGGGAGGCGCCCGGGCATGTCTGGACCCAGTCCCCGCAGCCTGCCCCTTGGTGGGGCATTACCCCCGGAGGCCAGGAAGGTCTGGGCAAGGCTGGCCAGGGGCAGGGGCCCTGCTGGGCCCTGCCCCTGGCCTGTGGGGCCTCTGAGCACAACCGGCCCTCTCCCACTGGAAGACCTCCCCGGCTGCCTCCAAAGGCCGGTTTGCCAACACTCCCGCCCGCTGTTCCCGCCAGGCACGCACAATGCTCCCAAGCCCGGGAGAAAAGCGCTTCGGGGTGTTGCTCTCTCCGGGCCCTTGCCCCTGAGCGTGGGGGCCAGGCAGTGGGTCCACACTCCCAGACCAAGGCAGAACCACATGCCCACGTCTGTTCCTGTCCCCTGCACCGGCAGAGAGCTCGGAGGAGCCAGAGTCTGTCAGGCAGCTGCTGGGCTGGCCGCCTGTGTGGGAAGGGGCAGAGCCGACCTAGGGGCAAGTTGGGCCTCTTCCTCTCCCTGCTGCCCTGAGGCTGCTGGGCCAAAGAGGTCTTCGGCATCCAGCACCTTGCTGGTCTCTTCCCTCTGACGAGGCCCTCTGAGCTCCAGCACCTTGCAGTGTGGAGACAGCCCCTGCCAGCAACCTCCTCTCCAAGGAGGCCTCAACCGAGGCCTAGGCCCAGGGGAAAGGCACCAGCGGGGATGAGCCTGGGGAGGCGCCCGGGCATGTCTGGACCCAGTCCCCGCAGCCTGTCCCTTGGTGGGGCAGTACCCCCGGAGGCCAGGAAGGTCTAGGCAAGGCTGCCAGGGGCAGGGACACTGCTGGGTCCTGCCCCTGGCCTGTGGGGCGTCTGAGCACAACCAGCACCCTCCCGCTGGAAGACCTCCCCGTCTGCCTCCAAAGGCCTGTTTGCAATCACTCCCACCCGCTGTTCCCGCCAGGCAAGCACAATGCTCCCAAGCCCGGGAGAAAAGTGCTTCGGGGTGGTGCTGTCCTCGGGCCCTTGCCCCTGAGCCTGGGGGCCAGGCAGGTGGAACACACTCCCAGGCCAAGGGAGAACGACATGCACACGTCTGTTCCTGCCCCCTACACCGGCAGAGAGCTTGGGGGAGCCAGAGTCTCTCAGGCAGCTGCTGGGCTGGCCGCCTGTGTGGGAAGTGGCAGAGCCGACCTAGGGGCATGTTGGGCCTCTGCTCTCCCTGCTGCCCTGAGGCTGCTGGGCCAAAGAGGTCTTGGGCATCCAGCCCCTTGCTGGTCCCTTCCCTCTGACGAGGCCCTCTGAGCTCCAGCACCTTGCAGTGTGGAGACAGCCCCTGCCAGCAACCTCCTCTCCAAGGAGGCCTAAACCGAGGCCTAGCCCCAGGGGAAAGGCACCAGCGGGGAAGATCCTGGGGAGGCGCCCGGGCATGTCTGGACCCAGTCCCCGCAGCCTGCCCCTTGGTGGGGCAGTACCCCCGGAGGCCAGGAAGGTCTGGGCTAGGCTGGCCAGGGGCAGGGGCCCTGCTGGGCCCTGCCCCTGGCCTGAGGGCCTCTGAGCACAACCGGCCCTCTCCCACTGGAAGACCTCCCCGGCTGCCTCCAAAGGCCGGTTTGCCAACACTCCCGCCCGCTGTTCCCGCCAGGCACGCACAATGCTCCCAAGCCCGGGAGAAAAGCGCTTCGGGGTGTTGCTCTCTCCGGGCCCTTGCCCCTGAGCCTGGGGTCCAGGCAGTGGGTCCACACTCCCAGACCAAGGCAGAACCACATGCACACGTGTGTTCCTGCCCCCTACACCGGCAGAGAGCTCGGGGGAGCCAGAGACTCCCAGGCTGCTACTGGGCTGGCTGCCTGTGTGGTACGCGGCAGAGCCGACCTAGGGGCATGTTGGGCCTCTTGCTCTCCCTGCTGCCCTGAGGCTGCTGGGACAAAGAGGTCTTGGGCATCCAGCGCTTTGCTGGTGCCTTCCCTCTGACGAGGCCCTCTGAGCTCCAGCACCTTGCAGTGTGGAGACAGCCCCTGTCAGCAACCTCCTCTCCAAAGAGTCCTCAACCGAGGCCTACAACCAGGGGAAAGGCACCAGCGGGGATGATCCTGGGGAGGCGCACAGACATGTCTGGACCCAGTCTCCTCAGCCTGCCCCTTGGTGGGGCAGTACCCCCGGAGGCCAGGAAGGTCTGGGCAAGTCTGGCCAGGGGCAGGGGCCCTGCTGGGTCCTGACCCTGGCCTGTGGGGCCTCTGAGCACAACCGGCCCTCTCCCACTGGAAGACCTCCCCGGCTGCCTCCAAAGTCCTGTTTGCAACACTCCCGCCCGCTGTTCACGTCAGGAATGCACAAAGCTCCCAAGCCGGGGAGAAAAGCGCTTCGGTGTGGTGCTCTCTCCGGGCCCTTGCCCATGAGCCTGGGGGCAAGGCAGGGAGAACACACTCCCAGGCCAAGGCAGAACCACATGCCCACATCTGTTCCTGTCCCCTGCACCGGCAGAGAGCTTGGGGGAGCCAGAGTCTGTCAGGCAGCTGCTGGGTTGGCCGCCTGTGTGGGAAGGGGCAGAGCCGCCCTAGGGGCAAGTTGGGCGTCTTGCTCTCCCTGCTGCCCTGAGGCTGCTGGGCCAAAGATGTCTTGGGCATCCAGCCCTTTACTGGTCCCTTCTCTCTGACGAGGCTGTCTGAGCTGCAGCACCTTGCAGTGTGGAGACAGCCCCTGCCAGCAACCTCCTCTCCAAGGAGGCCTCAACCGAGGCCTAGGCCCAGGGGAAAGGCACCAGCGGGGATGAGCCAGGGGAGGCGCCCGAGCATGTCTGGACCCAGTCCCCGCAGCCTGCCCCTTGGTGGGGCAGTACCCCCGGAGGCCAGGAAGGTCTGGGCAAGGCTGGCCAGGGGCAGGGGCCCTGCTGCGTCCTGTCCTTGGCCTGTGGGGCCTCTGAGCACAACCGGCCCTCTCCCACTGGAAGACCTCCCCGGCTGCCTCCAAAGGCCGGTTTGCAAGCGCTCCCGCCCACTGTTCCCAGCAGGCGTGCACAATGCTCCTAAGCCCGGGAGAAAAGCGCTTCGGGGTGGTGCTCTCTCCGGGCCCTTGCCCCTGAGCCTGGGGGCAAGGCACGGGGAACAAACTCCCTGGCCAAGGCAGAACCACATGCCCACGTCTGTTCCTGTCCCCTGCACCGGCAGAGAGCTTGGGGGAGCCAGAG